>NC_083773.1:30698721-31063721 GCF_963514075.1 Conger conger | reverse complement strand
TTGCTAGAAAGTGCTGTATCTGCATTTTAACCACCTGTGAAGTGCTGTCTATAAGTACGTGGTACAAATGTGGTTAAAGTTCAGACTGTCACCTTTAATGTGGGGGTATTAACATTGCATCCCTTTTTATACATACGATTAGTCAGGTGTATTCAATTGTTTACTTGCTGAAAAGTATTAGAAGGCTTTCAGTATCCAGTTTTGATTCTAGGATTTTGATTGCCTATTGCAATTGCTGCTTAGTGAAGGAAGCGATTATGAGACTGTTTTTTCCTTATTTCTCAGTCATAACTATAGGCCAAACAATAGGCTTACCAAAATACGATGTTTTTCACTTTGCACTGTTTTGAAAGTAAATGTGCAGTTCATTTGTTGCGCATGAAAAACCACATGACTGCATTAATGAATGGCTGTTTGTAAAATCATTTTATTCATGTCCATTCTCCCAGGTCAAAAGTATTAATGGTTGCTATAATACATTTTAAAGCTAGGATGCAATATTCCCTCTATTGATGGTCACTGGATTTTACCTGTGAATGTGGTGTGCTTTCCTGAGACCAGTACAAAGCTGGTGGTATTGGGGAGGGGGATGTGATCCCATACCCTGCTGGAGTGTGAGAAACTGCTCTAGGTGGACTTTATCAGGCACCCACATTCCACACAGGGAGCCAGCCAGTCAGACAGGCAGGCAGATCTACAGAGAAAAGTCTCGTTGGCCCCCTAATGAAGTCTGTGAAGCCTGCCGAGACATCAATTCAAATCACCATTTTTCTGCCTGACACGGGAGTGTGAGCTGCTGCAGTGTGTACTGTTCTTATGACCACAGGGGATCATGGGAGCAAGGGGGGGAGGGATGCTATGTTTTTACACTTTATCACAAACTCCACAGAGATGTTTTTTTATTGCCTTGCACCACCTCAACTTTACATCAGGCTTAGCTGTTAGGTCAGTACATACGTGGAAAATATGACAGAATGCATATTTGCTTTTTAAGATGAATTATGATATGCATTCTGCTCTGGGATTGGGACTGGCCCTCTGTGGGTTTTGATGGGAAGTGTGTGTGTTCCAGAGACACAGCAGGGGCGGTCTCATTGGAGAAGTAGGCTCTACTGAATCCCTTAACTACCCCCTATTTATCAATATAATGATTTAATTGTTCTACCTTAATCTATGAAAATTGATTCAATTAATTAATTATAAATGTGGCACATAATTTGGGGCTGAGCATTATGTCCAATTCCTACGCTAATTTGGAACATCCAATAATCCAATTATAAATAACTTCAGCCGCATCTGTGGGCTAACCCCAGTTCTAATTGACGAGTGTGTAGACATAATAGGTTTGAGTTTGGCCACTCCCTCCCCTAACTGTAGCCCCTGTTCTGGGGTTGCCAGGTGTACACTTCCCCAGTCATCTCTGTGGGGACACATTTGAGAGGAATGCGGACTCTGTCCTGGCTTGCTGTCCCTGGTCACTGGAGGGAGTGTGTGATGGCTTGACGGATTTATGAGACTTTAATTGAAAGGAAGAAAACCCAAAATGATGACAGGTTATACAAGTGGCCCTTGTCTTAAAGTTTTGCCATAATTACCATGATCTCTCACACCCGTGACCTCTCTCTCAATTACATTTATTTTCCCTTACCTTCCCTTTTCAATTATTTCATCTTCTGTGCTTGGTCAAAGAATGTCCTGTATGCTGCTGGCCCCATTAAATATCCTTGTGTTGTTTTGTTGTCCAGGTTAGTGGCCATTAAACTGAGTGACATGACAACTAACCATATAGAGTCCTAAGAAGTACTGAGAGAGTATCCAAACTGAAAAGTACGCTATTGATCATTGAAGTCTTGTGATGTTGAGTACATTCGATTTTTACAAAACCAGGGCTATGGAAACCATGTAACTTTCAAAAAGAATTAATACAAAACGTACAAACCTATTATTCTAACTAAGCTATTCGTCATAAATCTTAAAGAATGTCCTTTTATCAGTCAGAAATTGTAACTGACTCTTGACTCCATGTTGCGTTTTTGACCTATTTGGGGAAAGAACCGTTGGCACAAAATCCCCTCGGTCTGGTGTCTGGTCAGCCTGTATGTGTCTGTAACTGCACTGCCAGCCGACATCCATGCCAGTCTGTCGCCTCTACAGCACCAGCCCAGCATCCAGGAGGGGCTCACGGGGCGAGCAGGGTTACAGACGTGTGTTATTCTGGGGCTGAGCTGAGGAATGCACCTTCTCCTGCTGTGGGTGTGGAGGGGTCAGGACGGAAGGTGATTGTACAGGAAATGATCTGAGCCTAATTAGCTGTGCTGGGCGGGAGCCCAAGGCCCGGCCCCCCTAGTGCCACTGATCCAGGCGTCTGCCCAGCCAAGCCCCAGCTGGGGGGCCTCTCATGTGAGGGATTATCGCAGGGACCTCTGGCCCCCGCACCGGTCATGTGACTTTTACATTTTGCATGTGCTGGCACCAGGCTTTATGAAATCTATATTTGCAATTATGGAGCAAATGCTGAAATAGTAAATGCAGAGAAAGTAAATGAATCCCTGTTTATGTATGCGGCGATGAGAATCAGATACCATTCGGTCTCAATATTAACTCAGAAATCTGTTTGATATTTGCTTCGTCTGTCCAAACAAAATGCTTCCAGGTGTCTTTATTTTTAACAGAACTAAATGAATAATGAATAAAAATGGCTGGTGGTTTGGAAATTATATCTGCAAAGACCAAAGACCTGTAAATCAGATTATATCAAACTACTGCATGCGTAGCACACTGTATGGTTCTCTGTGCTAAGTGTTAAAGCAGTGGATTAATTTGGACTTTTCAGTGAAAATGAGATGTTAGGCTAGGTGGCTAGATTCAGCTAATCTATTTATTTAACAGACTCCATTAGATCCCATATGGCCTCCAGCATACAGTGAATTTGGATGGCCGTCACCACAGATACGACCTTGTCTGTAGCACAAATGAAACAAAGCGGCACTGTAAAAACAACGCTGTAATTGGAGAGCATTGGAGCATGGGAGAGTGGGTTGATGCAGATGAGTTCCCTGTATGTGAGGTAGAGAATTCACTGAACCACTAAAGAGCCAATCCACCTGTGCAAGTCTTCAAGCAAACCCTGGACTGTTGATGCTTCACAGAATGGGACACCATGGGGAGAGGTTTCCTCTCTTAATGGATGTTTTTCTCGGGGATAAATAAAGGTTAAATGAGGGCAACACAACTCAATTATCAATTGCAGTGAATTTCAGAAAGTCATCTAAGGGATTGTGCAGCCAATCAGATGCAGCGGATTGTTTGAGAAGAGCCAGTTTTGCGGGAGGTTGACGATTCCACCAGGTTTACCTTCTCTCGACAAAAGTCTGATTGGGATCTATGACTGCGGTGACAGGAACTTGATATAATAATATCAAGGATGGTATCAAATGGCATTGCTTCTCGCATCACTGCAGTAAGGCACGCAGTCAGGATGTGTTGAGGACATTTATTGTGCTCTTCGTTTATGGCTCTGGTCTGTGTCCAAGTATGGGAACAGACTTTTTATTTTTACTGTCCGTTTTTTAAACCAGCCACTAGATGAGGCTGCAATGACATTTTGCGGTAACGGTTGATTTATTTCAGCGGTCCGACATTGTACTGCATTTAATTATATAAATTTACTGACACCCGAATGGCATTAAAGGATAATTGAATTGGAATCTCAAGTTGGTTATTGTAATCGGCAACGATTTTTAACAAACGACATGAGGCGTAGACTAAATGCAAAAAGAGGCCAGTTGAGTTCAGAGAGCAAACAGTAGGCTAAACATAAATAAACATTTCATTGGAACAACTTGGACTACATGATGAAACTGGAACTGAATTCTAATTTATTCTTTCCCCTCCAATTCATAGGCCTACATGGTAAATAACAAAAATAAATTAATTGCACGCACGCTTTTTACATTAACGAGGTGCTTTTGTAAACTAGGTAGCGCATTGAGAGGGATATACCGAAGCCTTTTTACCCTACTTAAAACAGGCTATGGATCATTACAGGCACACACGACTAGTGCTCTGACTAGGGGGTAGCGATAGCCGTTACGTCACGCATGGCCATTCACTGCCGTCCATGTTATAGGAAAGTTTAGAGTTAACAGGAAAACCGACGTTTCAGAAAATTGAGGCGATGTCTTTAAGTCGTGGTCTGTAAGATATATGTTGCGCCACTGCTTAGCAGTTAAGCTTGGGAGAAAGTGTTCAATAACCAGCTTGTTAGCGCAACTCATATTTTGTTGCTCGCGGCTATCCACAGGGCTTTGGCTATTTATTAGCCATTTGCCTGCCCGGATTTCTTTTTCTTTTTTGTCTGCTGTTGCTATACGGGTCAGTAGATTTAAGCGATCAGTGTGTGCACTGGGTTCTTTAAAGATGACGACTTCCACAAGCGTGGATAACCAACAGGTCAGCTACACGCAAAGACAATTCATTGTAACTTTTTCTTAAAAACTTTCTCGGCGAGCAGAAGGGCTGTCTCGCATGAACCACCGCGGGACCAGGTTTGGGCTCTGCCACTTCGGAGATTCAGGATGAGAAGACCCAAGGTGTGTCGGATGATTCTGGCGACATGTGTGGGGTCTTTCATCATAGTCGTGTTTTACTTTCAGACCAGCTTAAAACCAGGTAAGTTGTGAAAAGGTACAGCTTTACAAGCAGTAGGCTATTTCAGAATAATAATTGTATTATTATTATTATTATTATTATTATTATTATTAGCAGCAGCAGCAGAAACCTACCAATAGCATGACTACCATGGCAGGCCTAGACTTCTGCTAAGGAATACACATTAATTGCTTATAATTTTGTTGTCTGTATTGCGAAATAGTTAAATTTTTTGTAAAATAATACTTAATAAATATAATTTGCTATGCTTATTGTAAGTTGTACGCTGAACTTGCAGATGCAACAGGCACTAATGGTAGCAATTCCTTTTCCTGATACTGTTATTGGGTAGCCTAGATACCATTTTACAGTGGAATAGTTGCACAAGACTAAGGATGCTAATGTACGGCTAAGAGTGCTGTCCAGTTGCTCCCTTTTCAGTCATGGTCTGTTTTTGTGTCAACAACTATACAGACACTATACATCATTTTGTAAAAATTACAGTTTTCATTCATTGATAGTTCTACCCCTTCCAATCCAGCTTGAACCAAACTATTGCTCCATCCCTCCGAAAACTGAAAATTTTCTGCCTTGTATGTCTTAGTGTTGTGGCTGCTTTTTTCTTTTCTTTTTTTAATGAGCCAAATTACAAGAAAGGCACCCTGGACGTTTTTCGAGCACTGTAATGGAGCGACAGAGATTTGTAGTGCCCTTGTGGTCAATTCCAAATAATTGGCCGTTGAAAGTTGACCAGATAAAGATGTTTCGTACTTGTCAGAATTTGGAAGCAGAATGAGTATTTGAATGATGTTAAATCGCTTCTCTGTTGAAGTCGTTGTATCTCTTGGCTTGGAACTTTGGACAGATAGTGTTCAATCTCTGCATTCACATCTGTTTTCTGTCAGTATCTTGTTTAAAGCATCACATTTATAGTAGGACTGAACTTCTTGCCACATGGGTAAGTTTGATGTGATTCATGTGTTTAGATTATCTAAGGTGGTCTGTTGCTATTTAGGCTGAACTATTGTATGTTCAGTTTTGACATTACTTTCCTTATGGTTACAGATAAAATGCACTGGCTCTATAAGCTCCTTTTTGAGCCAACATGTCAGTCCATGGATGTTGTGGTGATTTCGGCGTCCATTGGACCACATTATTATTATTTTTTTCCAAGTTGATTTGAAAATAGTTCTGTTCAGATATCCCATTTCCAGTAAGGTACTTCTTTGGAAATTTTCCAAATTTCAAAACCCCTTTACTGGTAAACTGAGTCACCTTGAGCCTTGCAGTGTTTGTGGACCGAATGCGTGCCGCATTTGTGAGCTGCTTTGCTGAAACTCCCAGGGCCAGTCAGTCCTTCCCCTCTGCTCAACACAATGGCTGCATTCAGCCTGGCAGAGCAAATTAAGATCACATCGCAGACCTGCTCTGTGCACAGGGGGTATCCCCCCCCGCCCCCCTTGCCTTTTGGGTTAGTTTTATGAATTTCCAAGGTTGCAAGATGTATTTTACTGAAGTTTAACTGAAAATCTCTTTGTTTGGTGACAATGCGTGCTTGTGTTTATATGTGTTACTGAGCGGAGGTTGTGCAGCCGCCTTGAGCTTACAGTACTTGTTGATTAATGAAAGGCCTCATTTCATGCGTCCCCTGGCAAAACGGTGTCGTGTGTTTAATATATTGTGTTCAGTACTGTGAAAAGTATTCAGGAACGTGTCCCAGTTTGGGGGTGGGAGAGACCTCCTCCTCTGCTGTGTGCTCCAGCGGCTGTGCTGCCCTCTCATCGCCCTAGCGCAGTCGGGTCCATTCCAGAGCTGCTCTGTTTCTTCCTCCCCCTTGTGGAGTTGAATTGGTTCCTATGCCCATGGTCCAATGCCTAAGTCCAGTGTAATTATACAGCACATTTGTTCTATTGCTTCGAGCGAGAAGACACGAACGGCCAACGTTTTGTGGTTGTGTCACAAAAATAGCCGTATGTTCGTCCAGAGTCCTGTGACCTCAGGTCCTGTCAGTGGTTGTTGGGACAGGCCACCGATGTTTTGAGAAACTTTTCACTGTTCAGCCACCAGCAATTTAGAGAGAGAAACTCCCCGCAAACCAGACAAGAAAATTCATATGATGAAGGAACATGTTTTGCATCTCTATTTAGTTTTGAAAGCCCCATTCACTTATTTCTGGGTCTAATGCAGTCTCTCACAATTTTTAGCATTTTGCAGTCAGAATCCACAATCACATTGGTTGGGGTCATCGATATGATTATGCAGTATACATGTGCCAGAGAGGTGATGCTCTAAATTAAGTGAAAATGTACAATTTGAAAAATAACCTCATCATAGCCATCTGAACCACTTATTTGTTGTTTATTTGTTTGTTTTTAATTGTATATAATTCTTTATCAGCGAAACTCACTAGCATATATACCATACAGAAACTATTTTCTGCTTAATAATAGAGCAAACAGGTTGCAATATTCGTTATATGTTGTAAACATACAATTCAACTTCACAAGTTAAAATCTGTCCTCATCTGCTACTTCTATGGATTTGGATACTTGGTTGCAGGTTGCATTTGTGCTATATTGTATAACAGGGAAGTAACTACTTCAGCGTTGCCATCAGCATGAGCCAATACAGCCAGACGTGTGTCGGTTATTGATCATTCGTATTGGCTTGGGATGTCCATAGCATGCATTCCCATGCCCAACTATAAGCCAGGAAGACTAGCGTCCAATAGAGTAGCGGATGAATGGAGGCTGGATGGATTATTGAAGCAGATTTGTTTTTTAAATAGTCAAAACTCAGTTGATGTACAGTTGTTGTTTTGTGAATTTCCCGTGGGAACCCATACTTTGAGAGTTATTACCACACAAGCTGCCCAGGTTTTTAGCTTATGTCTACATGTAGAAAGAGGACAAAAAAGCTATGCCATGGTAGCATTTGGCTCGATCTCTATTGCTACTGACTACTGCAGACCAAGCCGGAGCTCTATCCCCCCACTTTTCATACCAGCGCTGTCTGGACTTGAGCGGAGATGCCTGGGGTCATACCTGACCTGACAATGAAGATTACACACACACACACACGCGTGCGCCCAAGCGCACAAAGACAACCTCTTTTTAGGTTTCCTCCACAGGGAGCCACGTTGACACGCATCAGTCAGTGAATAAAAATGTAGGTCTATTTCATTATTGTGTTTTTAAAAATAAGACTTCACTGACTAAATTTTCAAAAAAATAAAAAAATGAATGTCTTGTTCCCCAGCAACATCTTGCATATTGCATTCTCTTATATGTATAATGAATATTCTAGAAATGAAAATGATTTCTGCTCATGAGCGAATGGAAAAACACTAAAAAGTGTTTATCTTGCCAAGGAAAAGCAGGACAAAATTCCCCCAGGTCAACTTGTGGAAACAAACAAAAAATAATTTACGGCAAATCTGGTCTTTTTATTTCTTTGGGCGGAGAGCTTAGGTAAGTTAACTTAAGAGGAAACTAAGCTGAAACGGATGCACTCTGTTTGCCGTATTATTGGGTATTATCAGCTGAAGCAGGGGGGATGCGATGTAGGATCCAGTTGAGAAGATGACCTCTTTGCTGGTCGGAGGGGTGAGCTTTCTGTTGTGGGGCTGCAGTTCAGTGGCGGTTGAAGTGGATGTGAGATCTCTACAGGCTCTGTGCTCACCTGGGATTACATGTTTTTCCTTGCCCATGGTAAAGGAGGTTTTTTTAAAGTCGGTGTGGGATGTTGATGGTATGTAGTCGAGGGGGGGACCAGAGGGGTTGCGAGGGGGCAATGTTGAGAAGGGAGAAAGGAGTCCACAGCCCCCAAGTGATGGATAACTGTGTTTTTGAGAAGTATACAGTTTCGCAATGTGAAGGGGTGAGACACACCCTCAGGAGTAGCTGAAATATAGCACTATTGCCAGTGGTTTAAAAAAACAATGCTACAGCATTAAGCTGTATGAAGATTTTGTACCTTAATATAATAAAAGACTGTGCTTAATTGGCAATGCTTAAACACTTTACAGTGCAGTGGTTCACTTTTGTATACAGTTTGATTCTCTCAACTTTTTCAGTCTCTTGGACTGGTAGACAATCGTCTGCTTGGTGTCCACAGTTTCTAGCCGTCTGTCTGCAGAAGTGCACTCAGCGTAATGGATTGTCCTGTGATTATGCCGGGATCATGATGCAGCACAGATTCCTCCACATGTGAGTTCATGCTTACAGGTTCAATTGCTTCCAGCTGTGTTCATCATAGGAATTAACTGTTGTACTTGGCAAGCATATATATGCCAAAAAGGGCATTTTCCCCTCATTTCTTTCATTTTCCAAACGTACGAGCCCTGAAGCTAGGCTGCCAAGTGATTGCACCTGCTTCCTCCACCATGTCTACTTCCTGCTTCCAGCAGATTTATTCATTCTCTCAGCGATGGCATGGCCAGGCTGGTAGGTGAACTTTACATTTAGTCCACTCATTTATCATTTGAACATTTGAAGGAGCCTGCCCGCAGGTTATTTTTCAGTCGGCTATAAGGACAGCTCTCTCTCCATTGTCTATCCCAGCTCACACGTGGACTAACATTCTCCCTCCCTCAGTGCCCAGAAACGGCCAACAGGATTAAGTGATTACATGTACTGAATGTCATATGTCATATCACATACGCTATCAACGCCACCAGAAAACGCATCTCCTCATAGTGCTGTGTTATCTGCAGTATGGCCCACATCGGTGTGGTTAACCCTGATCAGATGTTAAAAAGTACGTTTAGAAACGGATGCCTGCCATGCGTCGAGCGACATTTTTGTAAAACTCCCACTCGGTGGTAGTGGACATTTAGCGCACATTTACTAGTGAGTCTACATGTGAAGTGGCTGGGTAGAATACTACCAGGAAGGTTTTAAATGGGAACCACTTTTCTACGGTGTCAGTAGAATGAGATTGTGCTTGCACCCCTGGCTTGATAGTGCTGTGGTCAGTTTGTGCTGTGGTCAGTTTGTGCAGTGTCCTGTGTCACGGGTGCCTTGTCTGTGCCTTGTCTGTGCTATGTCGGGTGGGGGTGCCGAACACATTTAAAGTTTACACACACTTCACGCTGCAGAACAGCAAATACTGGCACAGGAAGTTCTGAAAAAGCTGTATGGTACATTTACAATCTGTCATCATGCAATATCAGCGTCATCAATACACCATTTTACTGCATGACTAATACTAATTCTTGAAAAGGCCATTATTCTTTGTGAATAGGCTCGATGTTTTTGTGTGGGCAGAGGCGGGTTTATTTCACAGCAGTTTGTGAAACAGTATCTAGCAAGTCTGCCACACAACTGAATTCAGTAAATGTTTTCCGACACTACATTTTAGTCATCGTATTCTTTGAAGTCTGTGGAAATAACAGTAGTTGGTGCTGTGCTTGCGTGTTTTGCTGGCTCTTTAATTACTTTTCTCAAATGGTGTTTGTGACATTAGCTAGTCTGTGACCTGTCTTTTCCAGAAAGCAAAGGTAATTTGTTGGGTAACCATGGTAAAATAATTATACAGAATACTGGTGCAAATCAAGTTGAGGCGAAGCGGCAAAACCTTTTATTTTTTCTCCCACTAGTGTCCTTTCTTTGGCAGTGTGACAAGAATTGGCCGACTGAAACCACTAAAATAACATCTACACTGCTGCTATGAATATAAAGCAAACCTCTTGTAAAATGGATGAGCTATCCTGACAGCCCGACCATGAAAGCTCGGAGGATACTTTGGTTTTCAGACACAACCAGCTGTGCTGTGATCACCCAGCCGGACGAGCAGACACGGCAGTTTCATTAGCCTGGAGAGTGCGGCAAAATTAAGTGTCTATTTAAAATAATAATAATATTAATCTCTGCCCATCTATTTTTCTCTTTCTTTTTTTTTTTTTACAGTGCTTGTAAAACTGATGTCTGAACTGGTGTTACTGATGTCACATACCACTTCTCCCCCTCTTTCTATCTAATGCAGTGTTTCCAAACTCCAGTCCTCGGGACCCACATGCCAGAAGGTTTTTGTTGTAACCAGTAACTCACACACCTGATTTAATGATTGAACCAGGTGTGTGAGCTACTGGTTACAACAAAAACCTTCTGGCAAGTGGGTCCCGAGGACTGGAGTTGGGAAACACTGATCTAATGCTAACTGATAACAGATGACAACATGAAAAAAATGCAAGGCAATTCATATAAATGAATTGCAGTCTTGAACCTTTGTTACTTGTGACTTGACATGATGGTGCTTTCCACCATATAATTGTTGTGTGTTATATGTGGCTTTGTTTCAGGCGAAAGGTTGTGAGTGAGAGTAAAACTGTAGCTTACCCCCATAAGGGGGACCATATGTCTCCGGCCTTCTGCGAGAGGTCCAATACGGGGCCTCATTAGACCCAGCTCAGTGGGGAACCCTCCCCCCTGCCTTCAACCGCCAACCGGCCAAACACTTCACCCAGTCACCATCGTTTCTGTTGAATTATTTGTGTTTGTTAACCTTTATGGCTTTCCTGTCCCCTCTTTAAGGACCCCTGATATGTGGTACACAGGGTTAAAGAGATGGAGAAACTTTTAAGAGTGGCCCTGGGGTTGAGAGGGGGTCTGTGTGGGTTGGTGTGTCCATGTATCAAAGCGGCTAAAAGTTATTTGGTGGATTCTGAGAGGCTATGATCTTGTACTGTGTTGACAATATTTGGCAATATAAGGCAGGGGATCTCAAACTGAGGTTTGTGTTCATTGTAATAATTCTACATCTTTGCTATATGTTGTATCCTGTAGATATGGATACAACATATATGTCCATGATCTAATGATATCACAATTTAGCTGCACTTCAATGTTCTAGTATGTTAAATGTAGTGCGGGTAGTGCATGCAGCATGAAGGTATCAAAAGTTTTTCATTTTATTGAGTCCAATGTGGGTGGGAAGTGGAGTTTAGCGATACCACGGTCATTTAGGGGGCACATTTGCGGACTCCGGATCTGAGGCTTAATGTGAGGGCTTGGCATTTTACAATAGGGTTTGGCTTGCAATTCCTCAATCCTCAGTCTTATCTAAGAGTGGTTCCCTACTGCGCGCTTTATATAACGCTGCTCTGTTTTTGGCTCAGGAGTTTGCGCCCTTCCTTCCTCCCAGAAGCCTTTTAAAACGGCTCTTGGGTGTCGGTGCCTACAGTTCCTCCCAAAACACTGCTGCCCGTGGTTTTAACAACACCCTGGTCTCATGTTGGGCCCTGGTGGCTCTTGTGGGGTCTTATGGAATTGGCAGTGCCAGGGGGTTTAATGCCAGGGGGTTCAATGCCAGGGCGTTCAATGACATTCAAACGTGGTCTTCTTGCCTTATACTCCCAGCTCCCTCAGTGTAACAGTGTAAATGACAAGCAATGAAAAAAGTCAGCTGATCTGTATGAGTTTACTGCAACAGTGATGCAAGTACAGATGGAGGTCTTTCTATGGTCTGCACTCACAACTGTGGCTTTTGTACTCTCCCAGTTGTTTTTAGGAATGTTGCCAAGTGAGCCATTGTGCGAGTAACTGACTCATTGTAGTTTCCTTGAGATTAACTTATCACCCCAAAACATATTGGCTTTTTAAAGTGTTTCAATTGTTAGAGACTATTTGCTTCCAAAGCTCTCCCAAGATAGGCTGGTGTTCCTGTGTCCAGCGATACTTCCTGGTTCAGGCGACTGCGGGAATCCTCAGATTGTCTGCCCAGTCCTCGAGGCCTACGGTCATGGCATTCAGTAAAGCCAGAAGTGCTGAGTTACATGCATCCCCAAGAGAATGAACTCAAACTGGATTTAGTGCTTAGGCACCAGGTATTTATAGAGAGGAATATTTTGATGTGCTATAAATATTTGAATAGGGCGCGCTTCGTTGTGGGATTAAGGTGAGGAGGACACGCCACCACCAAGGTTGTCCTCTGTGCCACCCTGATATCACTTCTGCTAACTGTAACCTTTAACCTTTTCATGTTCAGACCAGGTCCCGCCAAATACTTTCAGTTGGATCACATCAGAACCCATCAATGCACAGTAGTGCCTGGCAGTCCACACTAGTCACGATAGTTGTACCAGGCCCATCTAGATTTGGTAATGCAGTCTAGGGTTTCTCCCTGGAAAATAATTACTGGAGGAGGAAGTGCTTCTGAAGGCAAGCTTTGGCAGTGTCAAGCGGTGGGCAATGGTATCTGGAATACCATGGAATCTGAGGCTTGCAAACATTAGTTGCTTTTCACCTTTTTGGTTTGAAGGCAGCCCTTATGTCATCTTAAGAATAACGACCTTGACGTTGAGCTACGTCAGTGATGACGGTGCTGGAACCGCGGATGAGTGTGTTTAGGAAGCGCTGTAATCCGGACGTGGTGAAGTAGATGACGTGGCAGTCAGCTCCCACCTCTGCAGTCTCTGTGTTTTAACTTAATCTACGGCTACTCTGCGGTGCAGCTTGGAGACAGGGCCCCAAAGCACCAAAGATTTGTGTTCCAGTCTGTCAAGAGAAATTCCACCCTGGACAAAGAGGAAACACATGTAGCCGTGTGTGTGTGCATGTGCATACGTGTTTTTGTGCGTGTGTGTGGGTGTGTGTGTGTGTGTGTGAGAGAGAGAGAGAGAGAGAGGAAATGTGTGTCTACCACGCTCTATGAGAGGACTAAGAGAACGAAGGTGTGGTAGAGATAATGAGGGCATTAGGAATTCCCAATTAAGATTCACCAGTAGGCCCACGTATGCACGTAGACAGAATTCCATTTATGATCAGTTTTACCGTCAGCCAGCCACACTTTCCAAAGTCAGTCCACCAAGTAATGTTGAGTGCTCTTTGAACGTACCTCTGAGAGGAACCTCAAGAACTGAGAGAGAAATCAGAAGGAGGAGAAAAGGGTTTGAGAATGGCTGAGGAACGGCCACTGCGGAAAAACGTCTCCCAGAAACTGACCTCTGGCCATAAACGGGATACTGTCTACAAATATAATCAAATTCAGTTCAACTTCATTTATCTAGCAGTGTTTTTACAGAGACCCTGGAAATACAGCTGTACAGTGGAAATACAAAAGAAAATTGGTCAAAGGCCCAGGCCTGATCCCAAAAGCAAGTAATTCAGGAGGAAATAAATCTCCCCAGTGGGTTGAAAAACACACAGTGGCGAGGAAAAAACTCCCCAATAGGAAATCTCGAGAGGAACCTGGCTAAAGAGGCCTGGCTGGCCTGGCGTAACAGTTAAGATGGAATGAATCGTAACAGAAATATAATGAGGGTGGGATCCCCCTAACATAGAAAATTATAAAATGGATGCTAATGTACTTGTGTGAACCCACTGCCTGAATAGATGTGTACGTAGCGGTGAAGCGGTGTTAGCCTGGCCGCTTGAGTGCCTTGTGATGAGTTATGCTCCTCGGTATTCTCCGTTGTTGATAAGACATGTTTGCCTTTCATAACCAGTCATGCTCAGAAGTGAGTGAGGGTGGCCTGTAGCGTAGTGGTTCAGGTAAATGACTGGGACACACAAGGTCGGTGGTTCTAATCCCGGTGTAGCCACAATAAGATCCACACAGCCATTGGGCCCTTGAGCAAGGGCCTTAACCCTGCATTGCTCCAGGGGAGAATTGTCTCCTGCTTAGTCTAATCAACTGTACGTCGCTCTGGATAAGAGCGTCTGCCAAATGCCAATAATGTAATAATGTAATGTAGCGGCCTGCTTGTTGTAGTCAGATTTATGATGCCCTTACATTTGCATCCTTCAGATTCAAGATTCGGGGATGCTGTAGGGCTGTGAGTGCTACAGGTTGTCCATGGAACAGAACCGGTACAGATACTGCAATGTCAGGCTGCATCAGAGAGCAGAACAGAACCGGTACAGATACTGCAATGTCAGGCTGCATCAGAGAGCAGAACGTGCAGGACCTCTGCCCGCTTTCTGACCTACAGCAGGGGACGCCGGCACAGGGACCGCTTTCAGGAGGGTGAAAGTGCAGTAATGAAAACGGGCCCTACCACACCCTGTTACACCCCCAAAGGCACGGCAGCACCTGACTCACTCTGCCAGCCCGGTACCGACCCACGTGAACACAGACGCACGCTGATACACTGACCGTCACACACCGCAGGCATGCACACACGTGGTTGAACAAGTGTCGATTGTGTGCAAGCGAGAAAATGTGAGAAATGGTCGTTTGCAGTGGCTGTTGCTATTGGCTGTACTGAACGCTTGCAAGAGGCCTGAAGTTTGGCACAGCTTTTCAGATAACGGCCAGATCAGTTCTGCACAGATGCTGCTTGGAATGGCTCTTTCCGGTGCAGCTTTCGTATTTACAGGAATACAACAATCTAAAACCCTTTGGACCGAGCTCATATTACTGAGCACTCTGGCTGAACAACTCATTTTGATCATTGAAAAATTCTACCTGACAGTATATGGCTTTTTTATTATTTCATTAGCGTTTTTCTATGTGCTCGGACCCTATTGTGTTTGTTCAATTTTTTTCTTACCTAAAAGTGTTTGCTCAGCAAAAAACTACATCGTAGAGCAACATAATTTGTGGATTAGGTTCGCATTTCCACTTGGAACTAAAAAACGTACCCAGGTTTGCCAGAGGATAGCAATATAGGAAGTGAAATTGTAAAAAGATTTTGGGCTATAACTTTCAAACCATTTGGTCATCATATTTTTTCCTCAGATTCCTCAGAACATTTTTTTTCTCCTTCTAGTCCATTTGACGTATCAACACGGACCTTACATTAGTTTGTTCTGTTGACTTTCCTTTAAAAAAGTATTATAAAGAATGTTGATTCTTCAAAAAACATGGCCATAGTAAGTCAATAAAAATTGATGTCACTGTGACTGGTTTAATGGAAGTTGAACTTCAGTAGCTATATTGACAATCCCATCCTGAGCAAAAGTTCCTCATTTCTAATGAACTATATCTTTACCTTTTGTGTCACCGCCATCTTGGATTGCCACCATTTCTACATACTATTAGCCATTTTCCTCTGTTTCCTGTTTTGGCCTAACCACAGGGGTGAAACCGATTAAACTTGGCTCGTTAGCTGCTTTTTCTGTCTTAATTTGAACATATAAAAAGTTTGTGCATTCATTCATATACTCTGTGTTGCCAAATTGTTGTTTGTGGTGATTGGACCCTGATAATTGCAGCTTGCAGGTAACTTTTACATGTTGACCCTACATACAGAGTCTGCCCAGTCATCTTTGGCATTAAGCATATTGATTGATTAAGTCGTAATAATGAAAGGAGACCCCTCCAGGAATCATTGGGGGAGGGGAGACGCCGCTGAGTTTGTGAGCGTGTCTGAACTTGCCCCCTGGCTCGGGTGGGGAGGAATGTGGCCCATTAAACCAGCCTCCCAGCTGGTGAGAGGAGAGGTGCTGTCTGAGGGAGATGGCCTCCTCCAGCTCACATTGGAAAGCCCCAAACAGCCCAGGGTGAGGGCACAGTGTCTGCCCTAGCAAGAAAGACCAAAATATAAATCTGTTGACTTTGTGCCGCTCCCTATGTTAAGCCAGCTGAAGGCTATGTCCTGCTCCTAATGTAGCGCATATTTACATTCACATTGATGTTAATAAACCCCGTTATTCAGTGCAACTTACACAAGTACCTACAAGAAACAGACAGTGCTCCTGCTAACTCATCATGTCACAACCAATAGTAGTTATCAGTACACGATCTTAAAATATGAAGTTAGAAGCTGTGGTTTCTGCAAGATTTAGAGCAAATATTTTTCATGGATGTAGGTTTGATTTAATATAGATAGAGTTAGTAGATTCGTGTGACCAATGTGCATTAGGTGAGCCAAAGTTCAGTTTAAATGATGTGTTTTCAGCCTGTGCCAGAAGATGGGCACAGTCTGCTGACTAGCGGGGAGCTCATTCCACAATCATTTATAACGGCGCTCAGACCCTTCCACAGGAAAACAAGAAGGCATTTTAGGAATGTGATTAAAGCTTAATTAGTTTGACTAAAGTAAGAGGATAGGGATGAATATGAATAAGTTCCCCTCTCTGTGGCTCTGGGGGCGGGGGGTTAGGTGTAGGAGCGTCCAGCCTGCTGAATGAATAAGCGTTTTCATGCGGACATCTTTCACCAGTCCTTTATTGAAAATGAGCGGATGGGGGGCACGCTGTCCTCTTCAGCACTGCCTCTTTTGTGTCCGTTAACCACAGCATTAGCATTCTCCTCTGCGCTCTTTCAGTCTTTCACCGCGTCTCCGTTCCACCGCCAGTAATACGCACCAGCGCGTGAAACCTCATTACACTTACGGCCGTTTGATCATAAAATCATGTCTTTTTTACGGTTTTAAATGTGTCACGGATGTGGTACCGTACCTGCATGTAAAAAGGAAAGTGGCTGGATTCCTCTCTTTGTAGTTGAGAGAAACTCCTGAAGAACAGGAGGAATAATCTGGAGGGAAGCAGCTCTGTGAACGAGGCCCTGAAGGCCTTTCATAGCCCAATGATTGACTGGGCTTTGGGGGGCTGAAGGAGTGAGTGGGTCACATATTGGAATTTTGGAAAAACAGATGGATAATGGATAGTGCTGTCGTGCAGTTTGGGAACTCGAACTGAAAATCATAAAGTCTGCCCCTGCGGATACCTTCTGACGCCGAAGATGTTGTTGGTGACCGCTTCATAATCATTCATAATCATTTTGAAATGTGCCTGCTTTTAAGTCATGTGATGACGTGATGACCTCGTCATAGTTGCTCATTTATTTATTAATTTTTTTTTTTTTTTTTTTTTTTTTTTTTAGTCCAGTTTTTGCAGTATTTATGACTTTCATTAAAGCAAGCATGTGCATTGTGCACCTTGAGATTGTGCTTTCCGCACAAGCGTTTTTTGTCCTGAGAGGATGGTATGGCCCGAGTTAAAGCAATTAAACCCGCTGTCTGACTTCCCTAGGCAAACACGGCTGGCAGTGCTTTAGCCGTGCTGTGAAACCTAACCCTGGCGTTGGGAGCAACTGTCTTCCATTAACGCTTAATCTCTGGCCGAAACCTGAAGCCACACAGACTCTGGCAAAAAAGCTTGGAATTTCATGGAAGGTGGAACCCTTTTGGCCTCTGTCAACGTGACCATGTTGTGAAATCCCCTGGACCTTATCTCATGTTGCCCAATCCATAAGTAGCCACTGGAAATAGTCTAGAAACTAGGCGTGTTCCTGTTTTCTAAGAAACGTTATGAAGTTAGTTTTTTTTCTTTTTTTTAATTACCTGCTATCGGTTACTTTGAAACGTTGAGATGCCCCTTTAATTCATTTAGCCAGTTAATGGAAAAATCATTCAGGCTGAAATGGAGGTGAATCCCGCTATGATTCTTCATGTTCTGTCACTCGGACGTGGCCAATTCCATACATAAAGTTTGGTCGAAATAAATGAATGCTGAGAAGTCGGGGAAAATACAAATGGAAGGTCAGCTAATGAAGGCAGGGTCCGGTAGGCATTTTTATTTTCTTCAGTTAGATGAGAAATAGGCAGCAGACACTGGCAGTCCTGTTCGACTGGCCGGACTGCTGGCTGAGCAGAGATGTGGAAAAATAGGCTGTTGACTCGTGCGCGCCCACACTGTGCCCTTCTGTCAGGGCCAATGCTGATGCCAGTCGCTGTGGGCAGCACAGCCCCTGGGGCCCCCCTTCTCCTGGTTCTGCCTCTGCTTTCACCCACATCAGGAAGAGGGTGGACTGGCACATTAGAGCTGGCACAACCACCTCTTATTCGCAGGACTCTACCTGGGCACGTAGAGCCTCCATTTAAAGATCAACAGTGTGAAATTTGGATTTGTCATCTTTTTTTAATGGATGGAGCGACAGTTTTTTTACTGTCATTTATTCCGATAAAGAAAGACCACAGCTGAGAAAGCCCCATGTCAGTTTTGTTGCATTTTAATGCCAAAAAAGCAAAATGTGATTTAAAAAACAAGATTTATATTTCCCATGAGGATCTCCTCCATTTCTCACTCTCTAACATTAGAGGCTTGTTGGTCCCAGTGCAGTTAGATCATTACTGCAAGTGCCAATCCCACACCATACTGCTTGGCGCAGAAGTATTTAGACTCCCCACTCAGAATCCAATCCTATGGCCACACTTTATGCATTTTTTTCACAGATGGAAATGAAAGCAGGTTTCAGTGTTTACTTTGAAATAGATTCATTTTGCATAACTGCTCATGTGATATTTGTATTATTGTCGTCGTATTGGGTTTTGATCAGGAGGGCAGTGGTCATTGAGAGTGTGATTCTTTCTTTTTTTGTACCAAAGATCCTAACTACTTCTCTATAGGCACAGCATTGCAAAATAATAGTTAGAGCCCAACAGTCTTTTAGGGTATGCGTGTGAGTAAAGGTACTGGTCTTTCGAAACAAGATGTGACTCCATTCAGTAAGTGCATTAGGATGAAATAACCACAGATGGCAGAGGCTATCTTTGGACTCTTAACTATGTGAACATGATGAACCACGATCACTTCCTCTTTGCTGTTAACTTCCTGTTGAAATGTGGGGTGAAATGTCCAGGGTCGCAGTACTGTGGGCAAACTGTGCTTGGTGCTGAATTTTGAGTTTGATACTGAGCATCTCACTTTCTCAAAACTATGGATTTGTCATGAAAATATTTGTGTTCATGGTTAGTTGAAAAATGTATGTTGTCTGATTTAACTGGCCAGTGACATCACGGTGTGAATGTTTCCTCCTGGTCTTATTGAATTTTAGTCTAACCGTTTGTACTTATTTCATGTCACATCTTTTATGTTTCAGAATAGACTATAATCGGTTTTAGTCTACCTAACAATGTGCAGCCACAATACAGTCGTCTTGGGTTGGTTTACACAGACTGATGATTAGGCATTATATGATGCTCATATAAACCCTTCTCATGCTATTGTCAGTTCAGTCCTCAAAGGTGAGACATTCAGATCCTCAGTGCACTTCAGGTCCCCAGCGCCTGTACCCCCTGCCTTTCCTGCTCTGTGTCCACACATTAAAATATTTTTGTATTAAAGGGGCAGTTCAGCCAAAGTATGCTTTCACTTACTACGATCTAATCATCCAGATACTTTTCATTTTGGAGATTATAAGAACTTTTTGGATACAGTTCACCATGATATAATGGACCTCTCCGTGTCTCGTCTTTCATGTTCATGAATGCGGCAACATTACGCAGTTTCCATTACACAGTTTGGTAAGTTACTGATCAAAGTAGTGCAACACTTCTCCCAAGCACGTCACCCAGAATCCTGGTGTGCTTTGGTGGAAACTTGTACGTGCTTGCTCATGCAATGAACTAGTTCTTGATGAAATGTGCATTTTTTTTTATCTCCGAGTAATTATGTCAGTATCCAAAAAGCCGTCAAATCTTGACAATTATTCACATCTCAGCAAAAATAGCTGGATGTTTAGATAGTATGTGAAATGTTATTATTGGGTGAACTGCCCCTTTAAGATGCACCAATTTATAGCGATTTATAGCAACAACTGAAGAATGACGGCATATTAACACGGTGAACATTCTGCCAACTGTTCATAATTTCCTCATTCTTTGGTAATGTGGTGTAAAGCCAACTCACCGCCACACTGGAGCAATAATTAACGACATCTCCAACTTTTCTTTTTAGGCCCATAGGTAATATGGGCCTAAAAACTGTTAGCCAATAGGATCACTTTTAATTGTAATTTGATCTCAAAATACCACAATTTTATGTTTGTAAATGGTGGTCGTGCTTTAAGAATACTGCTCTTTAAATGAAGGGTTATTGAAAAATGCACTTAGCCATATTTTTTGCTATGTTGTGAAACTGGGTCCCGACCAGTTCCCCTGGAGGAAGTGAAGCAATGAGACGGTGTATAATCCTGGCAGAACTTCCCGTGTAAAGATTTTTTCTTATGGGATGCAGTCGAGGTGTCACTGAATTATCACTCCCTCCCTGCGTGCAGCATGCTCCTGACCAGTCTCATAGTCATAGGAGCGTGGCCAGTCCTGTGTTGACCTGCGCCAGTTTCGTTTAAGGGCACCTGGTACTTTTTTATAAAACTTTCCCCCTCACCGTATGTAATTAAAGGTGTTTTCTGCATCCAGCTGAATTGCAGTTTCTGTCAGACGGTGGAAAATTCCAGTACGTGAGACTCCATGGCCAAAGTGCAGGGAGTTGATTATTACACCGTTTCCCTAACACTTTTGAAACAAGGCGACATTTATCTTGTATAATTTATTCCACCAGAGGTATTCACAGGCTGCTTGCTCATAGGTTTTTTAGATTAATTTGTATCTGCCAGAATATTACTGCTTAGTATTCTAGGGGAAATATTGCTTTACCAGAATTTTAAATGGCTCTTTCATAGCATCCATATCCACAAAAGAATAACTTAACTAGACATTTGTGCATTGGCATTTCAAAAATCAATAAGAACAAAAAAACAAAAAAGCAGAAGCATGGCCTGCCAATAGAATGACAGAATAAATGGATAAAAGCAGCCATTGCCTTCCCAGCCTTGATAAAAACAGCATAGACCATGTTGCCCTTTTCTATAAAACCACCAATTCCACATTTTGGCTTTGGCTAAGAAACTAGTTTAAATCTGTAACGGGGACAAAAGCAGCTACATGTGCAATTATTTAGACAATCACATAGGCGGTTTGAGGGAAACATGTTGTTTAAAGTTTCTCATGATCATGGGGGTTTGGTTTAAAAATGGGAACGGCACATACAGTGCCAGTGTGATATGTATAACATGTGGTGGGGTTGGCTGAAGGTTTGTAATATTGAATGCACCTCGTGAAATTATTGGTGGGCTAACTAACTATTTTGATGTGTAGAAGTTGAGGCGATCGCTTGAGGTGATACTTTTATGATACTTTATTTGATTTCACTTCTCCTTCCCAAATTTTCAAGCGTCACATGTCTAAAGTTTCTTCATCAAATGAACCTGGTTCCTGTTTAAGTGTTCACGCTATCTTGAGTTTGTCGAAAAAGTCTATTTTTGATCGTCGTCCCTGATATCGGATTGCTTCATGCAAGTTTCTGATGGTTTCTTTCGCCTGACTAGGTCCTGACAAGAAATTCACATCAGAATGTCAACTTGGCTCGTCTCACTGAACGATAAGGTTATGGGTCTGGCAAGTGGGACTACTGTTGAGTTTGCTTCAGTCTGACCTTACTGTAATTACTGTAAGCATCACTTTATATAGCTATATAGCCTACATAACAATTTCATCTTTCAGTTGTTTAGCTTTTGGGGTTGACCATTCAACAACCATCCATTTCAATTGACAAGAAACAAGACATAGACATTCACAACAGTGTGCTTTGATCGTCATCTTTTTTGTTTACCGAGTCTGTCTTGTGGCTACTGTTGGGCAGTGTTTCTACAGAGCTTCACCATGATCCAAAACCAGCATGAATCTCCCACACATACTCCTCCCAATACCGACTGGCCCAAAAACCTTGGACATTTCTGTCCAGAACTTTAGGTTTCCTGTCTGCCTACACAAGAAGACAAATTTAACATTTTTCATGGTAAACACAAACACACACCCCAAGAAAATTGATGCTTAACCTAAGCCAGTGTTTTATTAATAAACCGTATCATGACCATAGATACAATAATAGTCAGAATGTACTTGGTGCCTTAATTTTCATTGTTTACATTTTTTAAAAATTATACAGAGAATTTGCTATCGCTGAACAGAAGACAAGACATAAAATTAGTGCTCTCACTGTCTTTCTAAATCTCTCTCTGACTCTCTCTCCCTCACACACACGCGCACACACACACACACACACACACACACACACTCAGAGCTTCTCTGTGGATGCTGTAGACCAGTTTTCCAGTCAGGCTTCCCCCTGAGCGTGTACGGTTATAATGATGCAGTGTTGGCTGCACACTGTATCTGTACTGTATGTGCTGGAGGGGGAGGGAAGGAGAGGGGCCTGCTGCACACCACAGCTCCTCTGAGACCAAGAGGGCTGTACCTCTCTCTCCAGAGCCATCTCCCTCTCTCTCTCTCTCTCTCTCTCTCTCTCTCTCTCTCTCTCTCTCTCTCCTGTACCTCTCTCTCCAGAGCCATCTCTCTCCCTCCCTCTCTCTCTCTCCCCCTCTGTCTCTCTCTCTCTCCCTCCCTCTCTCTTTCTCTCTCTCCTGTACCTCTCTCTCTCCCTCTCTCCTGTACCTCTCTCCAGAGCCATCTCTCTCCCTCTCTCCCTCTCTCCCTCTCTCTCCTGTACCTCTCTCTCCAGAGCCATCTCTCTCTCCCTCTCTCCCTCTCCCCCTCTGTGTTTCTCTCTCTCCCCCTCTCTCCCCCTCTCTCTTCTGTACCTCTCTCCAAAGCCATCTCTCTCTCTCCCTCCCTCCTTCCCTCTCCCCCTCTCTCTCTCTCTCTTTCTCTCTCTTTCTTCTGTACCTCTCTCTCCAGAGCCATCTCTCTCTCCCTCTCTCCCTCTCTCTCCCCCTCGCTCTCTCCCTCCCTCTCTCTCTCTCTCTCTCCCATCTCTCTCTCTCTCAATTCAATTCAATTCAAGTGGCTTTATTGGCATGACCATTCCATTTACAGTGTTGCCAAAGCATTGTTGTATTAAAATAAAAATATAATAACAACAGTAGTGATAATAAAAATAAAAAAATAAAAAAATAATAATAATGACAGTGAAGACAGAACAATAACAACCAGCAGACAACAATCAACAACGGTGCTGGTTATAGGAACAGACAAATGTGAACACACATAGGGTGGAGATCCAGTAGATTTGGAACTACACACTGTCCCTCGCATCATGGCAGTCTTTGACAAACTGGCCCGCCAGAGGAGCTGTTTGCCCCTCTCCTAGTATTATAGTCAGTTTATCTGTGTTGCTTAATGAGTCTAAATCAGGTATTATTTTTGAAAGTTTTTTGAAAAAGTGGGCCCTTTTGTGAATTTATCACAATGAAGGAGAAAGTGCATCTCTGTCTCAACCTCACCAGTCGTGCAGTGACCACAAATGCGTTGGTCTCTTGGCAGCCATGATTTGCCTCTGCTTTGTATCTTTGACGGTGTAAAGATATTCCGCTAATTCATAATCTCTCTTTAGGTTGAGGTAGCATTCTAATTTGGATTGTGATTTGGTTTGGTTACTCCAATGTTCCAGATATGTTTTCTTACTTTGTTCCATAATTTGGGTAATTTTGGTTTGATTTTGGAAAGCAGTGTTGGTCTGAGAATCATGGGTTAGTGTGTTAGTTAACCTCAGAACCAACTGGCAAAGGGGACTGGTTTTAGGGCTGACCTCTTTTGTATGCTTGAAACTTTATGGTGTTCTCAGCACTAGATTTTAGGTGGATCCAGAATTTCAAGGATCTTTTTGTATGTTTAATGCAAATGAAAATCTATCCTAATTCTGCCCTGCATGCATTTGTGGGTGTTTGCCTTTGGATTCTGAGAATGTTTCTAATAAATTCTGCATGCAGGGATTCAGTGGGATGTTTATCCCATCTAGTGTAGTCTAGCTTACTGAGTGGACCCCATACCTCGCATCCATATAATGCCATTAGCATTATATGGCATTATATTATCTCTCTCTCTCTCTCTCTCTCCCCCCACTTCTGTTGCATCTTTTTCTATTCCTTTCTCCATCTCTATGGTTCTATCTTCCTCCCTGTAATTGTAAAGAGATCCTATTCCATGCTGGCACGTAGGCAAAACCAATATCACAGCTTCTCACAGCAATGCCCTGACTCATACTCCCTGCTAACAGAGGCAGAACCTGCAATATGTGAAAAAGTCTGGGGACAATGAAAAGATGGCAAGCAGTTAATTTTGCAGGAGGTATCGTTGGGTTTGAGGATTGAACCACCGACCTTGCGGTCCCAGTGCCGATTCATGTTTAATACTGATCAGAGAGAATTTAATCAGTTTTTCAATCTTTTTGTTATCCATATGGAGTCATGCTTTTTTTTGTACTGTCATACTATAATTCATCTGTCCATGCTTATTCTTTTTGACTAATATTCAGTTCCAAAATAAAATTTGTATATGAGATGCCCCATCAGTGCATCCCAATTAAAATTAATTGTATGGACCTTCCCATGCAAGCTCCTTTTTGACTTTCCTTACTTTCATTATTGTCAAATATTAATCTTGCACACACCCTTGTTTTACACCAATCTGCTTGGTGAACTCCATTTTGTACATTTGTACTTAAGGAGCGTTCGGCTGTGTGAGCTGTGTTCAGCGGCTCTTGGTGTGTCCCCAGTTGATGACATCACGGTGCGTTTCTGTGTTTCCAGCTGCAGAGCAGGGCAGTAGGCGGACGGACTGGCAGGGGAAGTCCGGGAGGAGCCCGCTGCAGACTCTGTATGAGGGAGACCAGGTGAGGCTCACGCCCGCTCTGCTCTACATCACCATGGCAACAACACCGCTTCCATCTTCTCTGAACAACAAACGGGGCTTTGCATCTACTTTGCTTGTGTTTTGATAACCTTTAAGTTTTCAGTTTATGGGGTTTGAATGTCCCATTAATTTTGCAAATTACATAACTCAATAGCGTTCTGATGTACATTCTGTGTTCCCAAAAAGAGACATAAAGCCCTGTTCATGAACGGTGCATCGTAAGAAGCTATGTATGTATGATACGAAAGAATACAAGGAAAAGGCCATAAGAATTACTTAAAAGTGATTCCTCTTCAAACAAAAGCAAACAAAAAAAACAAAAAGCATCCCATTTTATTTTAGACTGTAGAGATCTGGGCTGGCAAAAACAGATGGTACAGATATAAACGGTGAATGTCAGTAGAAAGGGCATCACGGTTATAAAAAGGAGGCTAGTAATGACAGATATACAACTGTTTCTGCAAGAGCAGCCTGTGTTATTGCATTTTCAGCCTTCGTACTCTCTCAGAAAAACACTCTGGAAAAAAAGCTCTTCTAATCCAGGGAATGAAGAATGCTCTTACCAGAGGGACTTTCAGGATTTTTAAATCGTTTCTACCTGCTGGGGGGTCATGGCTACCACAGCACAGACATGTCCAGGCTTTCCTTTACAGAAAAACTGAAATAAGAGTGACATTGAGCGAGAACTGGGGTGAATATCTTATGTGATGAATAATAAAGGTAATTTACTTATTTGCACTCAACAACATTGCTATGTTTGTTATATTCCGAGCTTTTCATTTCATTTCCAGCTTGATAACGTTGCTGCACGACTCTTTTTCGACTTGCACGGTGTTAATAGAGGTTTGACACAACAGTGACTGTCGGTGTTCTGGTCTTTTTTTGGTGGTCATAAATGTGTAATATGAGGCATGGTAACATTTTTCATTAGCTATAACCCCTTTTTAAGTATGTCCTTGAGGTGTTTTTTAGTATAAAGCTGCAAAAACTCCATCTATCTCAACAGCAGCTGTGACATTTCAGTTGAAATTAAGTGAACAAAGAACCACTTTCACTGCAGATTTTTATTTAACAGACTAGTAATTTATGAATTTATTAAAAACATTCCCCTTTTATTTCGGTAACCAGGTAACCAGGGCCTGGCATTTAAATTAAGAATGAGGACAATGAAGTGCAGGGGGAAAAACGTTTTTTTTAATCTTTTTTTTTGCTAACAAATGGTCGGATTGATTGAATTATGGCAAGAAAACAAGAGCCTGAGGTGCTTAACTGAAATAAAAACAGGAATACATCAGTTATGTGAAACGTGGCATGAATACCATTTTGGTCGTCTAAAGCAGGGGTGTCAAACTCCAGTCCTGGAGGGCAGCAGTGTCTGCTGGTTTTTGGTGCGTTTCAGCACGAGAGATACATTTCAAAGTCTTTCTTTGGCGAAAGAGTCCACACACTTTGTTCTCAAGGCCTTAATTGGCTGCTGATTGAAAGGAAACCACAAATACCAGCAGACACTGCAGCCCTCCAGGACTGGAGTTTGACGCCCCTAGTCTAAAGCAAGCCACAGAAACCATGTTGGTTGAGTACTGGAACTTCCTATTCTGTTAAAGCCCCTTCATAAAGAACCATGTACGTGGAAAGTCTGAGTGGAAAGAAGATTAATTCTTGGTTTAGGATGATTCACAGGTTTGAAATGGAAACCATTGAAAAGGGAAGAAATTAGACCTACTTTCTTCAAACTCCTTGCTGCTGATTTGGGAGGGATTAGCAGAGCCATTTTTATATGCTTGTCCACGATCTATCATCCAAAAAGTAGAATAGTAGAGGTAGTAGGCTAAGTATACAGTATTAACTGTATTGTGCGCCAAAAAAGAAAACGTCCACTTCTCACTCTGTAGTCAATGCAATTTTATTTATGTATTTATTTGGTATTGAATTTATGAGTTCTGTCATGTGTTGACTTGTTGTTATTGTAGTTCATGTTAATCTGTCTGTTCCACTGGGACTGGAGGGGTTGGGTAGCTTGGATAGTGGGTGGTCCGTTTCAGCAGTTGTCAAAATGCTGAGTTATGAAAACAACAACAACCACAACAGGGGCAGCAGCACAGTGTTCCACAGACGCCTCTCTTCTCTCATTCGCCCTCAATTCCGGTGCTTGTGGAATCCCACGTGTGCCGATGAGTTACTACGGTAACAGGTTTCACAGTCGGAGTAGTCTGAACTTTGACCCGCTGGCAACCAATGACGAGACCCTGAAACCCCGTGGCTCCCAGCGACTGATGCAGCTATTAAACAGTGAGCAAGTCCCCTAGCCGTTTGACCAAGGGCTTTGTAATCCTATTTGAGGCTGTGACCTGAGATCTAGTGATATGGAATAGACTGGTGGATGTCAAACTTCCCTGTCCAGATGCTGGCTGTTTGTTTGTTTAAGCTCATCTGTGCTTAAGTGCCGGATACATTAGTCTTCTTTGAAAGGGGCCGCCATTACCTTCTCCTTCTAGCTCATGTTCCCTTTAATGATTAAGAAACAGCAGTGATACCTCATGGAAAAAAAAAAAATGCCACTGAAGAGAAACTGTCTGAAAAGGCCTTTGAGTCAGAGACAGGAATATATGTTGATGAAACGGATGATTCCGAGCAGAAACGCAGATGTTTCATTTCCTCTGAGCGTGATGGGTTGAAAGATAAAAGTGATGCTGTTGCACGTAAAAAGCGGTTGCTTTGTGTCAAACGTGTATAAACGTGTATAAAACATTTCAGTGGTGTCTGCATACAGGTCTTTCCTTCCAAAAGTTTCTATGTAACAGTAATCTTCTGCATGCAAGTTGTATACAAATATTTATTTAATTGTCTCAGAGCTCATATACAACAGCACCAGGAAGAGGCAACATAACCACCAATACATTAGGCACTGTTCGATAGTTGTGCTGTGGTTTGGATGTTCATCGTCTACTCAATTTACGTGTAATTCCCGCTGAATGAAGCCCCGTGTCACTGAAGCACACAGAATAGCTGCAGTTGCTCCACGTACGAAGTGAGTAAAGTCCACATAATACTCTGTGAATGTTTCTTTTTTCCGCTCTTTTTTTTCTGCCAGACTTTGAACTTTTTGCTTTCCATCCAAATGGAAGCCCAGGATGGAAAGCAGCGCACATGGAAAAAAAGGCACGCGTCTGTGTGATTAAACAAATTATTTCTGAAACGTTTTTTTCCCTTTTCACCTTTTTCACCAGTTGTAGATATGTAGATCTCCATCGCTGCAACAATCTGAGAGCGTGCAGACAAGCAAAAGCACTCATCTAAAGCAAGTAGGACACTGCTTCTTATCACACTTGCTGGTTGCAAGTTGCACTCCCACACACACTAGGACAGCGCTACTCAACTCCACATCCTGCGGGCCGTAGTGTCTGCAGATATTTGCTCCTACCGTGCGCTTCACGACCTGATTTCACTCATTATTTTAGCTGCTTGGTTCAGATAAGCTAATTTGTGAAATCAGGTGGTGTAGTGCACGCTTGAAGCAAATGTCTGCAGACACTGCAGCCCACAGGACGTGGAGTTTAATAGCGCTGCATTAGGAGGACTCTTCATATCCAGATTAGCAGGCATACTTGCGTGCCAGTGATTGACCAGCAGGGGTCACTGGTCCTCGATGAGATGCTTTAATCCCGGCCTAATAAAACCCTGCCTTCCCTGGGCTGGACCACTTGTCCCTGGCACAGTCCACCCTGGGGCCCTTACACACATGAGAATAGTTCCTTAACGGGATGAGCCACCCAGCTGTACTGTCAGTACATTTAACAATATGTAATTCTACATAATGAATTATGTATTAATTTTAATCCTCTTCTTTTAATCAGAAGTTAGCTACACAAATATCACAGTTATAATATTTTTTCCAATTTTTACTTGACGATTTAGATTCCTTATGAAGATCAGTAAAAGTGTTCAATTGGCCATACTAATTAAGCAGTGGCCCAAGCAAGGTTGGTCCATAATGCTGGTCTCCTCTCACCATCTGTTTCCTTAGGCATGCAGTACAGCCTCGTCTTATAAATCCGTAGGCAAGACCAGGCGATGAGTCGGGCTACCGGCTCAGAATTGATAGACCAACCATTCAGCTAAGTAAATGTTCTGAATCATTAAAATAACTTCATACAGAAGTTAATCAAGGGTATTGAAGTGGATTATCAGTTACAGTGGAAGTGTGACAACATTTGACACAGGTCTGTGCATAATATGAGTATGTGACATTCTTCCATCAGGTGTGTGTTGTCTGTGAGCTTGTGATTGTGTGTTCGCTGTTTTCTCTGTGGTTTCAGCTGCGACGGTTTATTTATGGAGTCAAGCAGTGTGCAAATGCGTAGAACTGATAATGTAAAACTTGTGAAAGTTTTAAAATGTGTGTGTCTGTGTTTGCATGCGTGTGAACGTGTTTGTGTGTGTGCGTGAGAATGTGCTTGTGTGTACTTCAACGTGTATGCAAGGGCTTGTCTGTTTACATGTCTGTGTGTCCGTCTGCACGTGCATGCATGTGTGAGAATGCATGAGTTTGCGTGTACGTGTGTGTGGTCCCCCTGGTCCACTGCAATGAATGCAGAGTCATGCTTTTGGTTAGGGCTGGAAATGCAACGGGCAGCCTCTGATGTAACGGCAGAATATGGGCTTGTTCTCTTCCTCTGGGATGCGGTCCAGTTTGGCCAGGTCCATCTTTTCCTCATTATTTTCCTCATGTTCCCTGCTACCTCTGAGCCAGCATGCACATGGAGGAATATAAGTCATTTTTTACAGTTTCTTTCTTGCTCTTTCTTTCTGTCTTTTAAGGCAGTTGGCAGATGAGCTTCTCCTGAGCAGCTTTCTCCAAGATAAAGCCTTGGTCTAAATGCTGCAGCTGTAATCCCATTTAACATGGGTTATTTTGGTAGATGTTGGAAGATGGTGTCACCCATAGGTGCCAGCTTTAATAGTTAAGCATACTGTAAGACAAAGTTTTTGTCTGTTTCCCCATCTTCTCTGTTTCACTTCCTGTTTTCTGTATTCCGCATTAGACATTAAAAGCAGGCTGTTCTTTAAGGTAACAGCTGTGTAAAACACACACTTCCCTTTTTCCACGCTTCTCTCCAGGACGGGAGCGTGTTATGTCACGCTAGGGTGCTTCCACTGGACTCACCTGATCTCTGCCCGATTAGCTTGCTCTTGCCTCGTCCTCATTCAGCTTTCTCCTCTGTCCTGCAGCTGGACCTGTCGGGCGCGCAGGTCACGCATCAGGGCCGGAGGCAGCTGATGGAGGACGCCTGCCACACCTACACCAGGAAGAAGCGCGTCCTCATACCGGAGGACCTCAAGCACTTGATTGTGGACGACCAGCACGGGCTGCTCTACTGCTACGTGCCCAAGGTGGCCTGCACCAACTGGAAGCGCGTTCTGATGGTGCTGACGGGCGACGGCCGCTACCAAGACCCCCTCAAGATCCCGGCCAACGAGGCCCACGTGGCTGGCAACCTGCGCACGTTGTCCGAGTACTCCACGGCCGAAATCAACCACCGCCTGCGCACCTACCTGAAGTTCGTCTTCGTGCGTGAGCCGTTCGAGCGCCTGGTCTCGGCCTACCGCAACAAGTTCACCCGCAGCTACAACACGGCCTTCCACAAGCGCTACGGCACCAAGATCATCCGCCGGCACCGGCCCGACCCAAGGCCCGAGGCCCTGGACCGGGGAAACGACGTGTCCTTCGAGGAGTTCGTGTACTACCTGGTGGACCCGCACACCCAGCGAGAGGAGCCCTTCAACGAGCACTGGGAGAGGGTGCACTCGCTCTGCCACCCCTGCCTCATCCGCTACGACGTGGTGGGCAAGTACGAGACGCTGGAGCAGGACTCGCGCTACGTGCTGCAGCTGGCCGGCGTGGAGGCCGAGGTCCGCTTCCCCGCCTCGGCCAAGAGCGCGCGGACTACGGGCGACATGACGGCCCAGTTCTTCCACAACATCAGCCCCTTCTATCAGAAGAAGCTCTACAACCTCTACAAGATGGACTTCCTGCTCTTCAACTACACCGTGCCTGACTACCTGAAGTTCAAATGAGGCTGGGTTTTTGGGTAGGCTGGCACCCGCAAAATCTTTGAATAAGGTACTTTGGATGTTTTCTCTTTCCTTTCAGTGTCGAAGGAATTTGCTTGCTAGACATGGCATTGCGAGCTGCTTCTTGAATTGGGCTTTCATTGGACAATGCCTATGAGAGATTGTAAGTGCACGCAGTTCACTTCTTAATGTGGAAAAAACTTTGAGTGCATCAAAGGCAGGACTTTTGCACAAACAGAGCCCCTCTTTGGCTGGGTTGCTTCCTCTCAGATCTCCAGGTGGCCTCCCTACACTTGCTTCCTCTACAGTGCCTCAAGGATGTGTAGGTTTTATTGAATGGACTCGAGCCCTCTCGGGAAAGTCACTGTAAAAGCACCATTGCCTTTTAACAGTGTTTCTATGTCATATTTATGGTTTCGTCATTGTATTTATTGTGAACTAGTACTGTGAGCTGATGTTAGATTTGAATTAGCGGGAAGCCAGAACCACATCCAGATATCTGTCAGCCTCCATTGTCTGGAACAGCATTTTATCATTCCGGTTTCAGAAAATTATTTTGAAATGAAATTTATTGACCCAATTAAGCAAAATGGTGAGTGGTAAAACCTATGGGTTGTTCTTTAAGAATATAATAAGGACATACAGAGGGTTTACAGATGTGGCCTTTAGTGGTCATTTACATGGTGTGTGCTTGGACCGCTGAACAGTTAACTTAGGGGTTATGTTTCAGATTTTGACCTTTTCTGTGAAAGTGTTCAGGCCAAACCCATGATGAATGGTCCTTGCATGATAAAACTGCGAACAAAGTTCAACAGAAAAGGTCTAGGTGCCTGCTTAATGGCACTCAGTGACGAAGACACTGACAGAAACTGCTGCATACACTTCTGCATAAGCGCTGTGTTGGGAAACTTGCTGGCTTCACACGTCTGGGTGATCTTTAAGTACTGCTAGCCGTTTCCATTGGGCTACGTGCAGTAACCAGAACATCCTGCGTGTCTTCTACTACCATATGAATATTCATGAAGAAGTGTGACATCCCAGCCATTTCGCATGGCTAATATTTACACATATCTACTAAAGAGAATGCAGCCTGAAAACATTTTTACTTAAATTTAGGAATCATATACAAAACAATTTAATAAATGGCAAATGAGTCTAAACCGCATAATGGATGAATGAACAAATGGGTCATATGTACTGTAGGGTACTTATTAATCAGGATAGGTCTGTCTGTACAAATACATTCATATGTACAGTATATGTACCTATATTACTTCACATGTTTAATTCTTCCAATGTACAGCATTCAAACATTTAAAGCATGCTGAATTTTAGGTTTCAGGATGCATTCCTTTCAGTAAAAGTGTGTATGTGCACGTGATCAGGAAGCTAATTCTTGTCCATTACTGTTCTTGGCCTTTTTGAAAGGTCTCGGCTTCAGGAGGAGAGAGAGTATGCAGCTTTCTGTTGGTTGATGAATGAATCTGTGGTGCTGTGTAGCTGAGTGTCAGCGTATACTGATCAGTTTACCGTGAAGATGCTACCAAAGAGCGCTGCTTCTGGACAAACAAAATGTTGGAAAGGTTTAGCAGATGCAGCAGGCTTTTTGTGTGAAAAATGAATGTGGTTGTGTTGAACGTCTGCTGTGTTAACTGCCCCAGATGGGTTCAGTGCTGGTGGCCATGTGGCTGATCCCTCAGGTGCTCACTTATCATTCCCAAGTGCATTGTGGGTGAGCAGGACTACCACATGTCCACAAATCCTGGATTTGTGATGTGGTATTTTTTTGTTAATCTATTATTCAGATGATCAAATTGTATGAAGACCAATGAAAATATATATTAACAAAATTATATATTATAATTGAGTGAGTTAACCACAGTCAAAGCACCCAAAATGAGTTTGTTGTTCATTGTAGATCTTGCAGGAATACACTCACACTATGGAGCCTGCAGTCAATGTACAGCCGAAATTGCATATTTATAAGAAACTGTGAATTTAATATCAGTGTGCACTAAATTATACAGGCAGTAGTTGTTGAACACGCAAGTTGAAAGGCAGTAATTCAGTGTTGAATTAGTTCTTACCCTTTGTTTTCTGTTGATGATTCAGCTTTCTGTTGATGACTCAGATGGTCCATTCATGTGTACAGTGTTAATGTTTGCCAATACGTTCACTGGAAATGTAGACGTTGGAGATCAAACTCACTGTGGTTTAACAGACATCTGGGCACCATTTCCCCCCCAAATAAAACCATTCTGAAACTCACAGGGCCATCTATGTATTTGTTTGCTTGAGGCAGCTGATTGCGAGCTAATTTGAATATGTCCATAACCCCATTGTTGCATCTACGTGCTTTAATTTTCAGTCCAAATGCATACCATATACGCTTAGTCATCTGGCATACTATTCACTTGTAGTTATTTATTCGAAAATCTCCTGGACACACTGTATATAAATATAAGTAATTATTACAGTAAGTAAGTACCATATTGAGTAGTTCTAAACTGTTGCCAGTATATTGCAAGAAGCTTGCTGTTGATTGTGTTCCAGAATAAAGAGGCAAGTTATTTGCATGTGTTAAAATAATGAAATAATTTATTTTATACTTATTAATAATGTTACAAAATGCATATTCACAAACATGGAGGCCAGTGTGCCATTTTGTTTAGCTTTGCCTTCAGAAAAACGTTGTTTCTGTATCTTTAATCTACGCAAATAGTGATGGTAAGCTAAACCTCAAACAATTACAGTCTAAGACACGGCAGGACATTTTTGTTTTCAATGTCGACACTGCTATAGTTTCAGTTGCTTTGACTCACACACACACAAATTAAATTAACAAAATTTCAGTCAATTTCTGATACATACATCTGTGCATCTGGTCCAGATAGATTCTGCATGATGAAGAGAGACTAGTATGTTTTCATCCCAATGAATATACTGTGCCCTACGCCAAGTGCGTGCAAAGCTATACAGCAACTTTGCAGGCCAGTTCTGAACACATGTTTGCATACTACTCAGTCCTGCATTTAATTTTCTACTTCCATTAATCTCAATGTATGCCCCACTTCCCCTGGCAGCCATGACCAGATGCATTCTTCCCCTCATCAGAAAAGGCTACGGCACATTTTCATCTGAGAAGCTGAAGTTGCAGGCAGGGCTCGAGGCTAACGTTTTTTTCCAAGCAGCACATGTGCTCCTCAGTTACAGAATTTAGGAGCACACCAATTCATTCCAATTAGTAGATGTGCTCCTCGATTATTGTTGGAGTTAGCAGAAACGTTCCTAAAATGGGAGCGATATAGAGCCCCGCCTGTAGGCACAGGCAGTGTAGAGAAACGCTCACGAGGAGAGCAGAGTGTGTATGTGTGTGTGTGTGTGTGTGTGTGTGGGAGGGTCAGAAGGCAGGTAGAGGCCAGCGTCGGAGCAGAGAGGCCAGGCAGCCTCTCCCCAGCCTCATAGCCCCGGTCCCTCTGTCAGCATCACGGCCCGGAAGCACAGAGCCAGGAAGCCGGTGCCCAGCAGGTCCCCAAGCGCCGTCAGGTACGGGATGGAGAAGTTATCAGGATCCAGGCCCCGCCTCCACATCACACGGACAATTACGTCAGCCACGTACAGCAGGATCCCCACCTGCACAGAGGTCAGAGTTCACCCATTGTTATTGCAATGTAATAAACAAAACAAAAAAAGTCATAATGATTGACACATTCTGCATTAAAAAAAACTTTTGTGTTCCACACATGTCTTGTCAGATAAATCGGAATAGACAAAAGATCCCACTTCACATAGGAAAAGCATACAGAAAAGGGCCAAAGAACACAAGCACTGTGATATAATTTAATGAAATTAGCCACTGCTGGAACTGTTTAGTTTGGGGAACATACTGGTTTAATTTTGTGTGCTTGGGCAAAGCCAAAAGTTCTTTGCAACAAGAAAACTGCTGCAAGACTTTACACTCTGCAAGGAGTCGGCCCTTCATTTATTTTCAAAAGGCAGAGTCGTCCAAACACCGACTCACACTCCACAGGGAAGCGTGTGTCATGACGACATGTTCCAAACTACAGAGATGTTCCTAATCAGGCAGACGTAGTAAAAATGAAAGAATTTGGCACTGTTCTGAAACCTGGTGACCACTCACCAGCTCTCCCATGCCTGGCAGATGAGAACATGACTGCATTGCTGCCACCAGCCAAACCTTTTACCCAGGCTGCTCTGGGTCAGATTTACCGCAGCATACTGTCGGCTGCCATGGGAATCACGGGTGCAGTATTTGTGCAGCAGATGAGATGTTGAATCAAGGTCCTGACACTGTGGGGCCATTAAATTATCCCTGGCACTGAAGACAAAGAGCCCACCTTGTGAACTTCCAATGTCATACTGTTGAAGTTAAGTAGACCTGGGCTTGGTTAGTAATTGTTTGGGAGGCTTCCAGAAAAGTTCTGCTGGAAGAGGTAGGTGTGATCCTGTAGGGGGCGCTCTCCCCCTCACCCCATACAATCCAGGACAGTAATGAGGGTTCTGTCCTCTAGACAGAGCAGTCCTTGAAGTGATTTACTCTCATTTGAGGAGGAGTAACACTGTACATTTATTAACATGGTTAGCATGTACTATTAAACGGTGGAAATGAAGCACATAAAATATTCACTTGGTGTATCAAAACCGTGCCATGAAAGCTCCACATTATTCATACAAAACGAAAAACGTTTATATCAACACTATCATCATTTGGACTTGAGTTATACTGTAAGCCCTTTTGCATTAGCGCACAGAATGACCGGATATTCAGAGACTGTGGTTTTGAATGGCCACCTGGAGCAGAGCAGCGCACAGGTAGCAGCAGGTGAAGCTGACTGTGACGGCGGTGTGCCCGCCCTGCAGCAGGTGGATGGTGTAGAGGAAGACCAGGTGACCCGGCACCACCAGGAGGAACAGGACCCGTGCCGACCTGGAGTTCACACCTGCGGGAGGGGCAAGGAGCATTCAGAGACTCTGGGACAGCTGGAGACCTGCTATAACACAATTACAGTGACGCAGCTGACACTCTTATCCAAAGCTACTCACAGTTGATTTGGCTAAGCAGGGACCAATGTGGAGCAATGTGTAGCATTGATCCCCCTGGGGTTTGAACCAACAATCTTCTCGGTCCCTGTTAAGCAACTTAGCCACAAGGCTATCGGCTGCCCCCACGATGTTGGCAGTGTGGAGTGTGGAGAGACTCTAACCTGAGGAGAAGTAGGTGACACAGGGATTGGGCCAGAACTGCCTCATCTTGTAGGGTAGAACCCCGGGAACACTCCAACAATGCAGATAGGTTGATATGCGGCTAGCCTGAATAGCCACCAGGTTTCCTCCCACGCCTGAAGGAAAGATCCACACGCTAATTAACAACTCAAGTGGAGCCAGTGCCTGGATTCATATCCGCAGGTTCAGTGTAGGTCTGGCAGGCACTGCTTTGATCAGTCCTTGTCGTACACCGTTTAATTGTTGATGCTGACCGAGAGAGGTAGTTCTCAATCTATCAACATCGCACATGCATAAATAAATGCAGTTTGTTGTACGTCGCTCTAGATAAAGAGTGTCTGCTAAATGCCTTGTAATGTATTGTAATAAAGGTTGTAACACAAGGTTTTATAAATATATTTTTTTACTCTCTGAGCAAATGCATGACAAGATAAAATCGCATAAGCCAAAATATTTTCTTGCCATGAATTTAATCAGACACTTAAAATGGATACATGTGCCCTTTATCTTTTAATGACTTGGATCGCCGAACCATATATCAACAGACCCCTTTGATGGAGGGAGGCGGGAGGGCTAAGACTTGGGACAGATGTTCTTTACAGCCTGCAGGCCTGTACAAACCCCTCACCCTCAGCCACGCCCTGCCACAGGAACAACGCTTCAACCATCCCGACCCACTCCACTCCCCTCCACTCCAAAACAGGTGGGGGCACAAAAGGAAAACAGTGTTTGGAACCGAAAGGAAGAAAGGGCTGAATAAATCCAGGCCTGCTCCATCCCTTTCATGTAGTTGCCACCGTGCTCTCAACAGACCTAGGCAACTCTTTGACATGGCTGCCAGAGAGGCCTAGCATTATCCGTGGCTTTGCCAACGGAGACAGCAATGGTGGAGAAAAAGAAAGAGAGGGAGAGGGAGAGAAAGAGAAGAAGAGGAAGCAGTATGGAGACAGAAACCTTCCTTATTAAAACAGTCATACATAGGAAGGGAACCATGGATCTGCAGAGAAGAGGAAATCTGAAACAGGCTGTTTCGCTATATGTATGCAGCAGGCACCAGGTTTCACACATGCCCCATTGTTATTCAGTCTCGGCTGTGCTTTTTTCCAAACTTCAGTTTCAGATTTGGGGCATCTGCTCACTGTATTTTAAAGACGCCTTCCTCGTGTTGACCAAGCCTTCAGCACTCTCCTCATTGTCCATGCCGGGGCTTTTGACTCGCTGATTATGTAAATTAAACTTCATAAAATGGGAACAACAATGAAGGCTTTGTCATTTCAACATTTTAGGTTCTGCTTTGCATCGTCAGATGGCCTGCACCTCATTGCCTAGGGTGTATGTTCTCTCTCTTATTGATATAGTTTGGTTAAGAACACAATGTTCTCTGCATTATGTCCGCCTAAACGCAGACACAGGGAGCAGGGTGCTTTCCCCTCCGGAGAAGGAGTGGTTCCTGTCTGAGAAGCACAATGTGCATGCACAATGCAGGCGCCTAATCTCCACATCTACTACTGTCCGAGAGGAAAGCAAAAGCGCTGGTCCATTCAGCGTTGTTATCTTGACTGGTCAGCGTTGAGTTGACTGGTGGGCTGTTTCCACTCCTGGAAATGGAGGGGTAAGAAGCTCATTTTCAACTCCAAGCAAGCTCAGTGTGGGAAAGTGTAGAAGGTAGTGACAATAATGAGTGCATTATAAGGCACCCTTTAAAACTCTATCACATGGAAGAGCATACAGTAGGTCTAGGGTAGTTTTAGTGGAGAGGAATGTCAAGGATAGCTTCGAGGTGAAGGATAGCTTTTTGTCTAACTGGGTTTTTGTTTGTAAAGAGCTATTGTATAGCAAGGACTTTAGGCTAATAGTTGCACCTTTGTCAGTGAGAGGCAGACTGATTAGATGCCATCTTCCCACAGCTTCATCTTCCACTTCTGTGCCTGCGTACTGGACACTACTTTCTTCAGCTGAATGTGTGTAGCAGGATACCGAAAAAAACAACATGGTTACTGACTGTATGACTGCCATCTCTTTGCTTTCTATAAAACTAGCCAATTTGTTTTGGAAAGAGAAATGTAATGTACTGTTACCCAATGTGCGTTTTCCCTGGACTTGAGGGATACCATTAGGTCCATACCTTGTGGTGCTTACCTTGTGTTAACACCTTGTGTCTGCTTACCGTTGATGACAGGGGTGAAGAGGGCCATTCCCACAAAGCTGGGGTCGCTTACGGTCTTGTCCAGGATTAGGCCCCCAAAACTGCGTTCAGAAAACTTTGTGGTTACTCAGTCACAACTCGGCACAACAGACTCAAGAAATCATGAAAAAGAAAAGAGGTTTCATCTCAGCTCAGTGTCACGATGCCTCCAACAGTCTAGCTCCCTCTACAGGCAGCCGAGACTGCAGGAGGCAGTGTCATGCTGAGGTGAGATTCAAGCTTTTTTTCATTTGGGGAAATAGGACCCTCTTCATTGTGGGCTAGGTGAGCCCACTGGAACTATGTAAACAGAAATTTTTGGGTGGGAGCTTTCTGCCTGTGCCCCTCTCCACAAAACAGCCTGGCCTACTTCCTGCTAAACAGTTTAACTGAAACACAATTTCAATTCATACTGAAGTGCAAATTTAATTTGTTTACTGAAATTCTATTTGGTCAATTTTGTATTTATCTAGTAAACTACAGTTTGATCGAATGGATAGAAATACAACTTGATTTACTTTTCCTGAATACAAGCTGAGTGTAATTCGCGTTTTGAAATTCATTCATATTTTTTTGCAAAAAAAAACTGACATTGCTAAAACGAAGATATAGCTCACCAAAATACACCACTGAAGCACACCAATATATTGAAATGTGTTTAATTCTGATAGACTAAAACACCCTGCGTTACACAATATGTTTGGTTCAATTATTGTGAATATCTATGGATGGGGTGTCACTTCAAATCTCACAGTCTGCCTCAAGCCTTCTCAACACTCACCAGTGGCTCCTGACAGACTATGTTTAAGCATTGGTGAATGTAGCTAGCTCTAGAGCATTGTGTAGTGTTTTATTCAGCGGGTCAAAATGGCACACATCATCTCCCGCACCTGCTGATAGACATGGCCACTATGACAGGCTGCCAACCGGACCTCAGAACCAGCCGGATCTGTGGGCTCCGCCGGGCGATGAGCACCCAGAGCGGGATCAGCATGAGGAAGAGACCGCAGACCAGGGGGGATAGGTACCACAGCTCTGCGACACACGGGTAATGCAGGTCAGAACAGGGCTCTCAGCCTTAAGTTACAGGACACTACAGTGCATTATTGGGCATTTCACTGCATGGACAACTCCACAAGTATATGATTGACATATGTAGTAATCTCGCACACATGCAAAGAAACATGTTGCTATAACAGGAGCGCACACACATGCCACCACAAGCCACTGTATATATATAATTTTTGCATAAATAATGCTAACAAATATGCTAAAAATATGTTGTTTTTTCATGAACCATTTGCAAAGGCTTGACATTATTTTTCATTTAGGACAATTATATTTAATTTAGGACAGTACAGTACTGGTTGTGTGTGTTTACAGGGAGGACAATGTTGCCAAAATTAAACAAGCTGAGCATTTTCTTCTTCATGTGAATGCAAGTGAAGTAAGTATTCTGGAAACATTGAGCTTTCACTGCCCCCTGCTGGTTCTATACTGTACCACTTCTCAGATGCTGTTTGAGTGACAAAGCTAAGTGCTTTATTTGCACACACAGAAATGGCATAAAATCAGTATTGTAGGCTTTACATGTCCTTGAAGCAAATGTGTTCTTTACAATGTCTGTGTGCCAAATTTTGTAGCTCCACGACAAATGAGTGAAAAGGGCATCCAATGTTTGCAACTTCAGATGTCTGCTTTAGCAACCCCTTGAGTACAAATTCTCAATTAATTATTTGGACCCCAGATAATTAATACCTGCAGAGTTTCATAAGAGTACAATCTCAGCCTTTTTGGAGATAGACTGGGGACAAAACCAGAACAAACCCTTACAATAACCACAGCTCTCCACCACTGATGGTAACTCACCCCTGTGCTTGAACAGCACACTGCTGAACCCTGCCAGCAGAGACAGGGTGATGAGGTCACCCAGGCTGGCAGCAATGGGCGTAGCCACATTGTCTGGGTTGATACCCACCCTTCTGGAGCCAATGATCACCCCAACCATCACCAGGCCTGTGGGGATATGTGGGTGCCAATGAGTGGTCACCTGGGGCAGTGACTCTGTCCGTATATGGCATTATCACTGATGTACACACACACACACACACACACACACACACACACACACACACACACACACACACACACACAGACACACAGACACACAGACGGGCAGAGATACTGTCACACACACACACACACACACAGGCGGGCAGAGATACTGTCACACACACACACACACATGCACACACACACACAGGCGGGCAGAGATACTGTCTCTCACACGCACAGACACACGCACACGCACACGCACACACATACACATACACACACTCACTCACACACACACACTCACACACACACACACACACAGGCCGGCAGAGATACTATTACACACACACACACACAGGCGGGCAGAGATACTGTCACACACACACATACACACACACACACACACACACACACACAGGTAGGCAGAGATACTGTCACACACACACACACACACACACACACACACAGACACACACACACACACACACACACAGGCGGGCAGAGATACTGTCACACATGCACTATACACTCACTCAGCACTATTAGGTATTTATTAGACTTTTTTTTTTTTTGTACTTATTGCTCAAACTTATTCTGCATGCTACTGTTCTAATGTGTGGTTAGTTGCGTCACCTTCCTGTCAGCTTTGACCAGTCAGGCCCTTCTCTGACTTCTCTCATTAACAACACATTTTTGTCCCGCAGAACTGCTACTTGCTGGATGTTTTTTGTTTTTCGCATCATTCTCTCCAAACTCTGTTGTACATGAAAATCCCAGGAGATCAGAAGTTTCTGAGACACTACCCTGCATGGCACCAACAAACATTCCACAGTCAAAGTCACTTAGATCACATTTCTTCCCCATTCTGACATTTGGTGTGTAAAACAGCTAAACCTCTTGACCATGTCAGCATGCTTTTATGCATTTAGTTGCTGCCACATGATTGGCTGATTAATTTCCCCAAGTTGTGCTTGCGCATGAAAAAAATAAGAGACCAAGAAAAAAATAGCATACGTCATGGCGTATCTGTGTCTTATGTATCTGTGCTACATAAATCTCAAATGATATTTATCACGTCAACATGCTTTACCATTACCCCTTGTTGTGAATGTGGTCAAAGCCATTTTCTATAAATAAGGCTGCATTTCAACATTTTATGCACTCATCATGCCTAAAATTGATTTTAAGTTAAATATTATTTCTAAAGTGTGCACACCGCCCAGCTTGAAGAACTGCACACAGCTCAAACCTCAAACATATGGTACCTCCACATAACCAGTATGTCATTAACTTATGTCTATTAAAAACCTGACCTAGAGATGCAATCATATCCAGGTCAAAGTGCAATTTAAGAGCAAGTACTTAGTTACAGTTATCAATTTAAGATACTAGTTAATATACAACTTCATCGTAAGATCCATTTCATAAATGAGGCCCCAGGCTTGGATCTCGGCGGGCCTTTAGAAGGCCCAGTGGGATGTGAGTTTACCCAGGGACAGGGCTGCTATGAAGGCGGTGGTGACACTGCTGGCACACAGCACAGCAGCCTGGTCCAGCTGCACCCCTCCTCTGGTCAGTGCCCCCAGCCCCACCGCAGACAGAGCGGCCAGGAAGCCCACCACGGTGGCCTGCACCTGCCAGAGAAGCACAGCGCAGGCCAAGTCACTTCTCAAAAGAAGAATTCATTATATGATGTACTGGAAAGTTTTACAGAACTACAATGAGCAAAATGTGTTACTGTCCTTATTGTATAGCACATCACATACACAATCAATGTGAACCTGTTTATATTTTAAAGTAAATGAAATTGAATTGAGTGAGAATAGATAAATGTAATAAAATGATGAGATTTATTCTACAGCTGACTTTTGTTTTATGCTGAACGTACTGCATTCAGTAATGGCAGAGTGGGCCTGTGGTTAAAAAGTTTGACCCATACAGATTACTTCCATATTTAAATCTTAGAGGCAAGTGCAGAACATATGGACCAGCTAAGGATTTGATTTCAAAGCATGTGGATGAATGTGATATTGTGACTAAGTATTTCCACCAATATGCTGAATTTCTGCCAATGCTGAAAAAGTGAGAAGGGGAACATCGAATCAAAGATGATAAGTAAGACAGTTTGCCATACGATCAGGAATACAATACCATTTTAACCAGTTCAAGGGTAAAATCGGTTTGCTGAATAAATAAATACCGTATATGTGTCTGCATGAATATGCTGGTGCACGTGGTTACCTGGATGAGAGCTAGGTTACTAAGAACCATTCCCCACTGCTGGTTTGGGTCGTCCAACTGCCCAGTGTTTGCCTGAGATGAGATGAGAGATTGCGTATGTGTGAGGGAGGGAGGGAGGGAGGGAGGGAGAGGGAGAGAGAGGGGGAGAGAGAAATATCCTGTGACATTGTGATTGGGAGGATCATAGCAGCTTGCTTATTTTGTTATTTTAGTTTACTTCATTCTCTACTTACTTTTGATTGTTGTGACCAATTTCTCTGTAATTTGTATCTTCTGACAAAAAACATAATTTGTACCCTACATTTTACACACTGTGGGCAATATTAAGTGAACTATTTTGGGAGTCAGATTTGATACTGAAAATTGGGACAACCTAAAAAATTGCCACACAAATGTACCAAAAAAATATGATTATTTATTTATTTTTTAGCTGATTTCCTGTAAAACAAAATTCATAATAAATAACTGAAAAAAACAAAACTAAAACAAAAACATTCCAATAACATATTTTCACTATTTGAAAAATGTACCACATTTTGGACATAACACAACAGTCTTCAGTGTTTTGACATTTTCTACTGAAACACATTTCTCATGATGAATTGCTTTTTATCACATTTTTATTCATTTACTTCACCATGGCTGCTAGAGAAATATGACTTCCTTTCCATTTACATAAAAAAACTCTTTACTTTCAGGTATTACTGCTAAATGCATAAATAAGGCACTTCACCTGATAAACAAGTAAAAATGTGATTGTACAGTGATAATGGCAATATTAACGTTTATAGAGACTTACTGTGGATTGATACAGTAATAGTGGGAGTATGATTACACTGATTACAATTACACTGATAACGGTGTTTGCTCACTGCTGTGGAGAGCCGAGAGGCTAGAGTCATCTCCAGGTTCCCTTTCAGTCCCACCAGGGCTGGCACAAGTATAAACACCTCGGTAATGGTCCTGAAAACCTCCCAGTGCTGAAATGGCAAACAGTACAATGTGAAGAATCTTTGTGGTCAGGACACTCTACACACAAATTCACATGTGCCAAAAAAATGCTGTGAAGAAAACTACTTCTTATATCAGGCTACAACAATTCAGCATTCTCTCATTTCATTTGGCACAGTGACAACGTAAACATGGCAGCAGCAAAGCGCAAACTCTGGTTCTGGCGGACGGTAGAATTAGAAGAAAAGTTGGTGGAGCTTTTGAGAGGGAGAGAGCATATGTGTGATGTGAAAAGCTATTCATACCGCGATCGTGTGGAGAAAGAAAGAAAGTTTAACCAGGGACACAGCCACATTTTGTGGTGCCTTCCTCGTTTTGTACAGTACAGATGACCGCACACACATTATGGCAGCGGCAAGAGTGCTGCTCTTTCATTGTCCACACTACTGCGTTTCTGTTTTTCTTCAGGAAGAGGAGGATGAAGATAAAAAATGCACCCTCCCACCCCCTGTCTGAATTTGGATTCTGCCCTGCACTTTTATCTAAAGTTAGGCGCCAGTGCCTCCATGGCATACAGTTATACAACCAACCCTGAAAGTTCTTGTAGGTTTAATTTGACATTATAGCAAGATGTTCATTTTTTCTTTTTTTCCACAAGCTACTAAAAGTGTGTGAATCTGCCACCAGATGTATTAGTTCTACCAGTGTGTCAAATAAAGAACATGAAAAAAATAGATATAATTAAATCCATGTACAGATAAGTGAGTGCACTTAAGTTTGTGAACCTGAGAGCTAATTTTGACATCTCTCAAGCCTTGGCTCCAGCTCCTGCTGGCCTGCTGACAAGATTCCATCACGTCACACGCACTTTGGGGAGGCAAGTCCAATTATCTCCCCTCTCCTTACCAAGTATGACTGACCATCCATCTTTCACTATTTTATTTCACTCCGAATTTGCTACCCATCTAACCCAGACATTTTGATTATTTTGTGTCCTGTTGCAAGGAAGTTGCAAAACAACCAAAACAGACTGAATCAAATTCAACCCAATTACTCTTGGGTTGGGTGCTCCAACCTGTATTTACTATTAGAGGTTTTGTTGCTCAACCTGCTTTTTATTGTAATTTAAATGCAAACATCCTCAATGCTGTCTGAAAGCCCTCCAGCAGTCAAAGAAATAATTCAGGAGTCAAGCCATGCCAGGCTGTTGTGGGGGGGGGGGGGGGGTGTCTTTAAAATGACACATGCTAGGATTATTTGGGACAGATTCGTTCAGCAGTGAATTTTGAAAGCTCTCAGGGAAGGGGGAGCATGCACGCACTCAAACATTATGAGACCAGTGGCGACAGACATTTCTAGCCATTTCAACTTTATCGGGTATTGATTCAATTCATTAGTACATAATCTGTGAAGTCTGTAGCATGGTTGATTTCTGCTAGAGGGCATACTTTTGAAGAAAAATATGTTGGTGAAGCCGTACACTTGTTTACTTCAGAGCAAAAACACCCCAATGAATGGAGCATTAGCAGTGCGCCACTATGTTCCCTCACTTGCGCCAGTGGGTAACTATTCGTTTGACCACTTTCAAGTGTATGCGATTAACATAATTTAGCATATTTATTGTGGATATTCAGTAGGTTATTAGAGTTTACTGGTTTAAATCTCTCATTATTTTCAGGAGAGAATGTCATGCAAGCCCTCATACATTTAAATGTTATGTCAATAATCAAAATGCATTTAGAAAAACAAACTTGTATTTCTCCCAACCAAAAATATGTTGGCTGGATGTGGAATAAACGTGAGCTAAGAAAAAAATGCAACTTCTGAATTGTATATTTTTTATTCCAATATATACATTGGAACATGATTTTATTTATTTTTTTACATCGAGTGTGACCAGGTCAGGTTGTAAACTGTTAGTGTGGCATGGGGGAGCCTGTTGTTTTATTGCCACAGTTTTTTGTATGATATAAATATGAATGCAACAATAATTTGACACGTTGACGACTCAACCACAAGGGGGAAGAACACAAAACACAAAAACACAAAAAAACTGCTGGCATCCAATCAGAACCGGCCCCTTGAAGAAGCAGTATTGCTCAGAAGTGTCGTCATGTACCTACACATTCTTGCAGAGACAATATGGCCAAACACAACTGGTATCTGACATAGAACACAAGCATGTTTGTGGCAGTCTGGCAGATCCATACACACACCAACGTGGGCACACGTGTACAGATACAACACAGACACGCATGCACACACGCATGGAGAAACCCATGGCCTTACTTGCATAGCATCCATGATCATACCAGCAGCCATCATGCCCAGCCCGGCCACCAGGTAGGGCAGCAGCACCTGGCCGGCGATGGAGCAGGAGCTCTCCGGGAGGAAGCCGTACGCGGAGCGCGTCAGCTTGCAGGTGAAGCCGCGCAGTTTACCACTATCATAGCACAGCTCGAGTTCCAGCTGAGTGACTTCCACGGGAGGTGCCATCATCTCATCCTCTATCATTCAAAAGGTGAAGGCCCTCTGTCAAGCAATTAGAGCCTTGCTCTGCCTAAAATCAAGAATGCAAACTTGGATTCAACTCCATTCAATGTGTAGACCAAAGTGTTCCAGAAAGATCCTCCCGATGTGAATTTGTTGTGCCCGTTCTGTTTGCCACTTTTGGTTCAGATGCACTCAGAGCCCCCTCTCTTGCCCTTTTTCACCTACTGGTCTCATCCAAACGAGTTTGGTCATGGGCTTTGTCCCCTCAGTGACACTGAATGGCTGTGTAGTGGAGAGAAGGGAAGGCTTCTGGCAATCCGGCCTTGGAAACGTCTGAATACGTCAAGCAGGGGCCATTCACTGTTGTCTCCGTGACAGGACCGTGTGTGTCCTCGTGCCACTGCGGAGGGGAACCCCTGGATCCGGGTGACACTGAAGCAGCGTTTCTGCTCCAGATGACACCTTCAGGAGTAATTCTGCTACGACCGGTCAGGAGTCAGGACTGTTTCTCTCCTTTCCCATTCAGTGCCGTCAATTCCTTTTCCAACCAATGCTCTGTCTCTCTCACCTCTATCGCTTTAGAGTCACAAATAGTTACGTGCTCTCCATCACCATTCACTCTCTCCCTCCCTCCCTCTCTGTGCGCCCCATATCAATTCTCTCCCTGGCTGTTATCAGCCGTGCAGGTGCCACAGGCTAAGAGGTGCTCTTCTGTTGAGCAGTGAGGAAGCAGATGACTGGAGGCTGGTCTGTGATAACTTCCTGTCCTGAGCGACAGGGCCGAAGCCTGCCTGCTGTCCCCCTGCCTGCTCTGGAGATGTTGTGCTCTGCGACTTGCACATACACTCACACACACAGTATGCGCACAAGGACACATAAACAGCCATGCATGAATGCATGCACACACCCCGCATTTCCATACTAATCCTTCACCAGGCCCATGGTGTTAGGCTAAGATGGCTTTCAATGCAAAGCAAAGGGATGGTGGTTGTGTAACAATCTATTAGCTGACAACACCAGCAACAAACAAAAGACCAACATATTAAACCAAATAAAATTAAAGCATTTAAACTTGTCTTGGGTGACAAAAACATGTGGCAGTGAAAATATTTTCAATAAAATATTAATTTTATTTTTATTGAACAACCCTTAGGTTTAAGCATAATATACTGTATTTTCTTCGTAGTAGTAGTTCTGGAGATAAAAACAAGAGACTTGTGTCCCCTACAGGAGAAAAACTGAATTGCACTGGAGGATATACATACCCTAAAACTCTATTAAAAGTGAGGAAAATAAAAAATACCAAATGAATAAATTGGCTTTCATGTTGTTTGTTTTCTTTGGTTACCTAACATACCTATTAATAAATTATTCTTTTGATTTCACAGGGTCTTTAAGGAGTTTGTATTCTTTTCTTTTGAAGCACCCCGGGTGACTTTAATTCCCAGAATACTCGTGTCACAAGTGCAATGTGGCGGTGTGCCACGGAGTGCAACAGAGTGAATGTCGTGTTCCGGCGTGCTACTGGGGTCTCTTATCAGATCTGGCAGGACACACTGACCTGGCCCTCGCCCTGTACAAACACGGCACTTAACATGGAGCAAGCTTTAGAGGTTTGAGTTAAGACACATGCCTCACAATAAGCAGGTGAGAATTGCATTGGGTGAAACAAAGATTTATACCAAAACCAGTACCAGAGAGCTAAAATTGGACATTATAAAATACCTACTGATTTATTTACTTGGATTCACAACTCAAAGGCAAGGTTGACTGCATGACAGTGACACATGACTAATACTAAACACTCCTGATAAGAGTCGGGTGATTGAAGATCGGCTGACTGGACCCACCTGTACTCTGTCCAGGACCGTACCTGCCATCACCAGGCCCAGCCCGGCCAGCAGGTAGGGGAACAGCACCTGGAAGCCGATGGCTGCAGCAGACTCGTCCTCAATGCGGACCATCCCCACCTTGGCTTTCTCAGAGGCACGTCCCGGGCACAGCGGCACATCCTGGCGGTCTGCGGCTCCCGTGATGCTGTCTCTCTTGGCAGTGCTTTGCCTTCACCTTCACCTTCAACCTTGACTTTTGAGACCGCCCTCCTCCTGTCCTTTGTCTAGCACCCATCCTGGGTTATATTTCATATCATTTTTACCTAACGTATTAGACCAGTGGGTCCTCACACCTGGTCGTGGAGAGACTTAGGGTGTAGTGGTTTTTGTTTTCACTTCAACCAATTCAAACCAAAGAAGCCAGGTGAGGTGAGTTAACAGTGTAATTAACTGCTTTAATTGATCATTGTTGAGAAATGCTGAGAAACAACAAAAGCCATGGAGCCACACTGCATGGATCTCCAGGACTAGGAGTATTCATTTAACAATCATAAAGCTACATTATCTCTTTCAGGTCCTGTTTAATTCAATGCATTAGTGTATAATTTGTAAAGTCCGTAGCATTGTTGATTTCTGTTAGAGGGCATACTTTTGAAGAAGAATATGTTGGTGAAGCCGTACGCATGTTTACTCAGAGGGAACAGAGCAAAAACACTGTGTTCCCTCACTTGTGCCATTGTGTACAAATCAATCACAATCAAGTGTACTGGTTTCAGGCTTTCATTATTTTCAGGCGAGACTGCTATACAAGCCGAACAATATTTAAATGTTATGTTAATAACCTAGTTAAATGCAGTAAAATAACACCTATTGTATTAATCATCTGCCTTATTCGTGGGTCTGGTAATGGCTAAATCTCCATATATTTGTCTAAAGCTCTCTGCCAAATTAAATAACAATAAAACATAAGGGTTTATGGTTCTCATGGAAGATTGAACATATCCACCCCATCCAACCAGAAACGGCACATGAACCAGTAAAACCAGTAGTGAGCAGTAACATGGCGCAAGTACTTCAGTATCCTGGAGTGTCCCCTCAAGACGTGTGTGCAGTTGCAGCATGTACAAGGGAAACTAAATGCAATGAACTGTGGTTGGCAAACAGCCAGGTTCAGTACCCTAATATAGCACGCATAGTGCCAGCTCTCTGCCATGCACAACACCCTCTATCTACAGCGCTACTGCAGACACCCAGGACGGCTCACACCATGCTCATTGCATTGAGGGGGGAACTTTTAATGTCAAAGCTGGCAACTGCAAAAAATATTGTACAATTACAGACAGGCTAAAAAGTCAAGGAACTGGTTATTAGACTGGGCTGCACTGACAAGTAGCATGGAAACACAGGGGTGTGATTATAGGCAAAATTTGATTAAATGCAGTGCATTTTTGGTTTCAAATAAAAATGAACCCAGAAAGGGTTATCACAGGGAATTGATATTAGAATTATTTTGTGCACATGAAGCTAAATAAGTGTTTTTAGCGTTACTTTGCCTTATGTTACCTGCTGAATTCTTTCACCAGCAGGCTGAAGCTGGGATGGAACGGCTGAACTCTACAGAAGGCACCTGATGACCTGATCTGTGCTGATCTGGCAGGGCCAGGAGACTAAGGGAGAGGACAGCAATGTGCCAATGTCGGCTTTACTCCACTGCCTCTACAGAAAAAAAGATCGTTCAAAACTGGATGCAAGATCGAGCAACATACGGAATGCAAAAAATCGGCAAAAATGTTTATTTTAAAATAAAAGGGAAAAAACTGTGATTACAATCGTAAGTAGTGAAACCAAGGACTACAAAAGGGTGCCTCAAGTCCTCTGTGCCTAGGAGGCACCATTTCATTTGATTATGTCATCATCAGTAGATCATCATCATCATTAACATTTCATTTGATTTTCATTTCATTATGAAACCAGTATGTCATCAAAGGGTACTAGAGCCTATTATGTTCCATAATATTTGAGTTGTCAAAACACATTGTCATGCATTAAGCAACTGCAAAAAAATATTAGTGCTTTCTTAACATAAGAAAAAACTAAGGGTGCCCCCTTTCTTTTCCATATTTAATGTCCTAAATACATGCATCATGTGGGTTCATATGATTATAAAGAAAATCATATTCAAATGACATACCACATAACTACATTCATATTATTGAAACTAATTTAACAGTGTGAAGACCCTATTAGCCAATAATCACTTCCTTTGCATTGTATTCATTACTGTCATTGTCATACATGTTATAGCAGCAACACATCTGGTTTTCATTGAAATTAATCTATCTGGTTAGGAAATAACGCACTCATATTCAACCTCTACAAAATAAAAAAGGACAGTGTGAGTGCAGTGGCTTTACAGGGAACAATCAAATACAGAATCAAATACTTTCCTGGATGCTGGAAATCCATGTCTTAATACTACCAAGAGCTGAGCAGCATATTAACATTAAACAGCCATTCTCGATTCTGCGTCCTGTACTGTATACAACCTAGAAGGACGTATTGTGGAAAGAATATTGTGGAACTAGTCTGTTCACATAAGATGGGAGGGCCCTCTCTGTTAGTACTCAATAGTCACAGCCTTGGTCTTCAGGTACTCATTCAGAGCTTCTTGTCCTGGTGGAGACAAATAAACACAGGGCTCAGCAAAAGAATATACATACATTTCAAAAATACATTTCCAAGAATGCATTACTCAATCGATTATTAAATAAAAAACGATTGATTACGGACTATGGATTATGTTTTCTATCACTGCCTGACATCTATCATAATAATTAATAATTATGTCAGCATCGTTTCTGATAAGTGGGAAATTTCTGGAAAGACTTTTATATTCTATTACAAAATAACATTTATTACATTACATTATTGGCATTTGGCATTTATATGACTGTCATGGAATTAACTCAAGTTCCTCATTCTAATTCTGCACCCTGCTGGTTTCTTAAAATTCTAATTCTAATTCTAATTCTTTTAATTCTTTGAATATGATATACTATATAATATATGGTATACATTAAAAGAAGAAGTCATGCATTCCTCCTCACCCAGGTCCTTGCCGAAGCCGGACTGCTTGAAGCCGCCGAAGGGCGCGGCCACGTCGGTCTTGTTGTAGGTGTTGACGAACACGGTGCCCGCCTGCAGCCTCTCGCTCACGTACAGAGCCTTGCTGATGTCACGGGTGAACACGCCCGATGCCAGCCCGTACTCCGTGGCATTGGCCCGCTTCAGGACCTCGTCCACGTCACTGAGGGGAGAGAAGACAGAAAAGGATTCATACACACACACACACACACACACACACACACACACATACACACACAAACACGGCACACGCATCACAAGAGACGGGGAGAGCAGAGAGCAGAGTTACACAGAGTTACACAGATCGAGACTTCAGAGCAGTATGACTCTTTTTTTTTAAAGATATTTTTTAGGCCTTTTTCAGCTTTATTGGACAGTATAGTACAGAGAGACAGGAAGAATGAGAGCAGGAGAGAGGGGAAGACATGCGACAAATTGTCGGGCGCCCGGATTCGAACCGCCGACGTCGCGGCTCGCAATGAGCATGTGGTCAGTGCTCTACAGGCTGCGCCACCGAGACGCCCCAGCAGTATGACTCTTAACTGATTCTCTAAAATCCAGGTGATACAAAGACATGACATGTGAGAGACAAACAAGGTTGGGAAAACACTAACGCAAACCATGAACAACACGAGAGGCAATTACACGGCCGCCCGGTGGAGAGGCCAGTCTGGGCGAGCGAGGCCTGGACCAGCCTCCTAACAGGAAGCGGCACTCACACTCACCCTGCCTTGAACTTGGAGATGATCATGACCGGGCCGAAGGACTCCTCCTTTGCGATGAACATGCTGTCAGTCACATCGGTGAACACCGCAGGATCAAAAAAGAAACCTGAGGAGAGGAGCCACTGCTGTTAGCAGACATGTAAAAACACACACGCCCATACTGTACATTTACACACACACACACACATGCACACACACACACACACACACACACACTACATTTGCACACACACAGACAGACAATTTTCATGAATCTGTTATAAGGTCAAATGCCTAGTTTGATGGCTAAGTTGTTGACTTTGTTATGTCTGTTTTTAGACAATAGCACCATCCCTCTGTACATGATATACCACATGAATAGTACATTTCATTGTGATCATATGAATATTAACAGATATTAACATGATGTCTCTGATGGCTCTACAGAACAGTGTCTCACCTGGACGGTCTAGGTGCTTGCCCCCACACAGCAGCCGGGCCCCTTCCTTCACTCCTATCTGGCAGTACTCCACCAGCTTGTCCAGGTGCGCTTTGTGGTTCTGGGGCCCGTGGTCCGTGGACCGGTCCAGTGGGTCTCCGATCTTCATCTTCTTCACCTCCTCCAACTGAACAGATGAAGATGGACGGAGCAGCAGGAGACACGGAGGAAAGAAAGATCTGCCAGTCAAAGAGGGACGAAGCCTCTAGCAGGACACTATTTAACTATCAGTGTGATAGATGTCATTTCAAGCATTCGCCGAAGTGGAAAAATATTACGACAATAAAGCATGTCTCCAAATGCACACCCACCACTCTCTGAAGGAACTGGTCGTGAATGGGCTCCTCCACAAAGAGCCTCCCAGCCGCAATGCAGTTCTCTCCCTTGTTGAAGAAGACAGAGCTCATGCCCTACGGGACACACAGACAGGAGAGACTCAGTCACACTGCTGCAGGTCATATTCAAGACAAGACGTATAACCCTGAAAATGTAACCAAATCAGATCTTAAAACCGGCTGATAATTTCAAACCAATGATTAAAAAAATAAATACAAAAAAAGCTCTTTTCCTGGGATTAACACGTTCAGGGAACATCTATGGGTTACCAATGAAACAAAAATGCAGTATAAAAAAATTACTCTCCAGGTTACATTACTGAATCACATGCCACAAAAATAAGACCTGAAGCTGAAGCTGAATTCAGACCAAAGCAAACACTTAGGCAGTGTTGCTGGAGATACTGCAGTAGGTATGTGAATGAGAGGGTAAGGGTAAAACAGCAGAGACTGAGACGTGTGGGCGGGGCAGACTGACCATGCGCACTGCCTTGTCCATGTCACAGTCACTGAAGATGATGAGGGGGGACTTCCCCCCCAGCTCCAGGGAGACCTTCTTAATGTTGCTCACGGCACAGCTATGGAGGAAACAGGTGTGGGGGTTAGCGAGAGTCTGGGGTAAAAACGGGCCAGCTTTTGACTCTGCGGGTCAATCAAGCAGTAATGCATGAGGCATGTTGGTCTGATGTGAATAAATAAAGCACGATCGATTCCTGCTCTTTGAAAAATGATTTTGCCTTTGTAGGGGTATTTTTTTTCCTTCTTTGGTCACACATATTATAATTGTAGATGACTGCCTTGCAATATATAGCGTAGCACAGAATCTACTGTACCGTGATATGAGATACTATCATATAGAGGGCAATGTGTCGTGATAGTATCTTAACGTGAGTTACTCTGTGATTCCTACCCCTGGACGCCTGGGGCTTTTCAGGACCAGGCCTGACAAAGCGCAACAGTAGACTACACCAGGGGCTTTCAACCGGTTTTGATCCAGCGCAGAAGCCGGTTGAGAGTGGGGGAGGGAGGGGTTGAGAGTGCAAATGCAGAAGCCCCGTTGGTATCTTTGCAGACCCCCAGGGGTCCCCTCATCAGAAACATGTACGCTCTCGTGCTCTGAAGAGTCACCCCTCTCTCACCTCTTCATGATGTGCTTGCCGATCTCCGTGGAGCCGGTGAAGCCCAGCTTCCGCACGTCGGGGTGGTCGGACAGACGCTGGCCCACCAGAGAGCCTGAGAAAGCAAAGGGAGCCAGACACACACTCAGCGCTGGAAACAGAGCCTAAGGCCTGCTGGAACGGGGGGGACAGAATGGAGACACAGGACCGAACAACCGCAGCAGGGTTCATTAGGATAATCAGCTAATGCGTAATTAAACTAAACGAGTAATAACGTTTTAACTTGATTTACACCAGAAACTGTCAACGTTCATTTAGTTTGACATTTGTATGCAAATGCAGCCAATAATTCCAAACCATGTCTTAATATCGACAAGGGCCAAAAGTCTGCAAAGAATATTCCGGAACCTAAGCGATAACTGAAAACTGTACTGTGCGTTGCACGGATACAGAGCAGGAAGGCATATTGCCTAACACCCGCAGAGTGCCTTGCAGTGGTGTGACAGAGGGAATGCAGGACAGAGCACTGAACAGTTACCTGCTCCTGGCAGGATGTTGACCACTCCCTTAGGGAAGCCCGCCCTCGCGGTTAGTTCCGCAAACTTCACGGCGGTTAGAGGAGTCACCTGGAGGCAGGAACACGGCGGGAAATCAATGCTAAATGAATATAACAATCATATAGCCATAAGGCACTCAAATTTAAGTGAATCTAACATTTAAATTTGCATCGTCTTGCCTGGAGGCCAGCAGCGCAAACTACGGGTCACGAGATATAGGAGAGGGATAAGGGGAGGGGTTATTCAAGTATGACGCACTAGGAAGACATTCTCAACGTTTTGTGCAAATCGCATATAAAAACCTTGAAAGTGTGACCAAACACCATGTTACTCCTTTAACCGCATTCTCAGATAAATCTGGGAAAACTAAAATCCCACAGCTGATTTAGACCCACCTCTTCACAAGGCATCTTGGTTCTCCTTCCATTCCCACCCCCTAGCACTCCCACCTACTCCACAAATTCAAGTTATGATATTATTATGGTTTCCTTTCTTAGGCCATGTTATTAATGTACTCTGCACGTGTTGAGGATTTGCATTTTGGTTTTGGCATAGTGTGGCTGGCATAGTGCTGTGGAACACTTTTCCCGGTCTGTTGCTAGTTTCCTCTGGGTACTCCGGTTTCCTCCCACAGTCCAAAGACATGCAGGATCGGCTGATTGGAGAGTCTAAATTGCCCGTAGGTATGAGTGTGTGAGTGAATGGTGTGTGTGCCCTGCGATGGACTGGCGACCTATCCAGGGTGTATTCCTGCCTTTCTCCCAATGTATGCTGGGATAGGCTCCAGCCCCCCTGCGACCCTGTTCAGGATAAGCGGGTTCAGATAATGGATGGATGGATGGTCTGTTGCTAGTCAGGACTATTACCCATGTAAATCAGGTAAACGCACCTATGTTCTCCAACACGGAGAGAGCTCTGGATTAGAGCCAGTGCTACCTGAATGTAATGTAAAGTAATTTAGCCACTGTTCCTCCAGAAGTCACCGCGGGGGGGTGACACACACGCTCACCTGGGCAGGTTTGAGGACCACAGTGTTGCCTGCAGCCAGACAGGCGGCTGTTTTCCAGGCCAGCATCATAAGAGGATAGTTCCAGGGAATCACGATGGCACAGACCCTGAGGAGCACAGCCGCAGTGGCTTCATCATTATGTCATCCAGGGACAGTTTAACAGCACTTACCAATTATTTACCTGGGACAATCGCTCTCAAGGGTAAAACAGCAGTTACCCGTTGAAAGTTGAAAGTGAAATCGTCAGGAGATACTGACACATTACTCTACATTCAAATCATCGAAATGATTATTATTTGCATGAATAACAGATCGTTTTCTTAATTATTGTTAACTACCGTATACTCCAGTGAGTGGAGTAGGAAAATCTCACCCAATAGGCTCTCGCCGGGTGAAGGTTAAGTTGCGGTTGGGCCGGGCCTGGTTGATGGGGATGGTCGTACCCTAAGGGAAGAGGAAGAGGAAGTGACATTGTCAAGCTGTATGACATCAGACTCTTTGCTGTAACAGAATCAGAAAAAGTGACAAAACTATGCAATGCAAAACTAGGATAATCATTACAATACAGATTTAGCGACATTAGCTCAGGTGGTAAGAGCAGTTGTCTGGCAGTCGGAGGGTTGCCGGTTCGATCCCCCCGGTTCGTTCCCCCGCCCGGGCTGTGTCGAATTGTCCCTGAGCAAGATACCTAACCCCGAAATGCTCCTGACGAGCTGGTTGGTACCTTGCATGGCAGCCAATCACCGTTGTGTGTGTGTGAATGGGTGAATGAGAAGAATCAATTGTACAGCGCTTTGGATAAAGGCGCTATATATATAAGGTGACTAATGATGATCCACTGGCAGAATAAATATGGAAAAGGTTGAGTGGACGCTGCATTAATCTGAAAAATATAGGATCCATCCTCACCTGAATCTTGTCACACCAGCCGGCGAAGTATCGGAAGGTCTGTATGGACATGCCCACGTGTGTCTTCAGGGCCAGCGTGTAGACTGCTCCTGAGTCCATGGCCTCAATGGTGGCTAGTTCCTCCTGGTGCTGCTCCATGAGATCAGCGAGTCTGTGGAGAGTGGATACCACGCAGTTACAGTCTTAGTACTGCCCCACAAACCTCAACATACATCAAAAAGTCTGTGTTCAGCGAGAAGACACATTAATTAACATTGCACCCCAATCCACCACAGACGAATATGCACATTTAGACACTTCATTAAAGAGTTGATAGTCTAAATGCCACAAACTCAACACTACTCCACACACCCCAGCACGTTTGTGTAACCACACCGCACCACAGTCGACCCCAACAAACCTCAAAACATCACACCACCAAGCAAACAGCAACACACCTCAACAAGCCTTGGTGCATTGGTTTGGGCACACACAAATCAATCTGATGAACTACCAACAGGAATGAAACGTGAGGTTATTCTGGAGGGAAATTACTCCTTTTCAATATTGACCACTCAGATCTTTCAAATTTCCTGAATGATGATGATTTATGTTTTCCCTATCTCAAAAAGATACCAATGGTCATTACGCCAAGGTTTTCTCCTGTCTCAGGTATACTGTACTGTACTATATGAGCAGCTATGAAGGGAGCAGAGCTGACCTGTATATGAGTCTCCCTCTGTCTCTGGGGTTCATCTTGCCCCACTCTCCCTCCTCAAACGCCTCCTTCGCCGCTGCGACCGCCCGGTCCACGTCTGCCACCTGGGCCAGCGACACGTCGCAGATGGGCTGGAGGGGTAAGAGTGGGTCGGTTAGGTCATTTATTCCTTTGTATAAAATGTTTCAGATAAGATTCATGTTCATAACAATCCTTCATTTGCCAAAAACATTCTTTTACAGTTCATATCTACCATACAATAGAGTCTTTCTTTGAAAACATGCTAATTATCAAAACATTCCCAACCGAAATCAATCTTGTTTCATAGGCACATCACACAATTTTTCATAAAAAGCACAAGAAAAACAACGTTGTTTTGTTAGGATTAATATTCAGTAGATGTGAATACGCTTTGTGTTTTCTGTAGCACTGAAGCTGAAAAGGAGCTGTTTTTCAGAGTGTCTCTGGCAGACACAGGCAGTGTCTAACCTGGCCGTCGGTGGGGTTGATGGTTTTGTAGGTCTTCCCTCCCTCAGCGTCCACAAACTCTCCGTTGATGAAGAGCTGGTGGGGCATGCGGATCGTCATGTTGTTCACATTCTTCTCCACCTGGCCATTGAGAAACACCCCGTTTCAGAAAGTCAACTTCACACATACGTCTAGGGAGCACTGCTCCAATTAATAGTCCATCATGGTACATTTTTTTATAGAACCATTTTTCCTAAAAAGAAGGTAATTCCATTCATATTTCTAAGCCCTGGGCAGTACTGTAACCCCATCCGTGAATTCAGGAGAGACGGGGAAACTGCATGTTATGCTCCGAATCGAGAGTCTCCTGACATAGCTCCACGGGGAGTGGACAGAACTGGAACCCCCCCATCCCTGGGGGACAGTACAGCCGATCGTACTCTGCCCTGCTCGGCTGGAGGGGTGTGAACAGACGGAGGTCACGGCGCTTACGTAGTCCACCACCAGCTCCTCCTCTCCGTCCTCTCCCCGCAGCTTTCTCACGCACATCTGGATGAAGTCCTGGAAGGAGGTGGCCATGTACACGTCCTCATTCTGCAGCTGGAGCTCACTGGCCCTGAGCTTCACCTCCTCCACCAGCCTGGTGACCACAGACACGGGAGCAGAGACACAGAGAGACAGAGACACACAGAGACACACAGAGAGACACACAGAGACACACAGAGACACACAGAGAGACACACAGAGACACACAGAGAGACACAGAGAGACACACAGAGACACACAGAGAGACAGGGAGAAACACAGAGACACACGGAGACACAGGCAGTGAAAAAACAGACGTGCAATGATCATCAATAATCAGAGACAATAATCTCACACATGGAGCACAATGGATGCAACGACACAAGATACAGGGATAATATAGGATAGAGGAACACAGATTTTGTACCTGACAACATCCATCGAGGCAGCACCAGACTTGAAGAAGTCCGTGGAGTCTACAATCTCTTCCACATTAGACAGGATGCTTTTCCACACCAACTGTCATAAGAGCACATTTTTAACACGCCAGCACTCATCTCAGCACACTGGCACTTTTTTAAACTGCCTCCTAACTAGCATAATACACTTAGTAAGGAATAAGTGACACATGAACGCTTCTGACAGACAAATGGGGTAGTGCTTTGGGAGAGTTGATTTGTAACCAGAACATCTTAGCCTTAGATGGGCCACGGCTATTAAGCAAATGAATGATGTATTGCGTGGTGATACCACAGATGAAACATTAACGTTGCTGGACATAGTACAGAAACACCCCACCCTCATCTCCTCAGCGAAGGCCTTCTCCTCCTCGTTCAGCTCCACAGCAGCACTGCCTGCGGAGCGGAAGTACTGCGCAGCCGCGATCATCTTCCCATCCTCGAACTGCAGATTCTTCACCAGCAGCTGCAAGTCCCCGTGACAACACACACCCATACTTTACACATCTGCCCTTTGTCTCCACTAAATCTCTGTGACAGCCCCCCATATGCAGGCAGAAGCCAAACAGATAAAGAGGAATCATACTATAATTGCGATACACAGTATGCAATATGAAGTGAGGAAACGTATAAAAGGCACATATAAAAGGTTTTAGTGCATGTAACTTCAAAGTTCAAATTCAATTGGGGACAAATAAAACGACTGTTTTCTACTCTGCACCTGTCTTTTTTGCATACTATCTCTGTAATATAGAGTATAATATACAGTATCTGCAAATTTATAAAAGACTGGAAAATTCCCTGGACAATACACTGGGTATTTATAAAAGACTGGACAACTCAGCCTAAATGGCACGATGCCACAATTAAACCTGAGCAGGGTTAGGTTGACAGGGCTCCAGGACAAGTAATGATCGGTTAATTGTACAGGAGTAAGAAAAAGTCACTGGAGGGGGGGGCGCCGCGGTGGCGCAACAGGCTAAGATACAGCGGACTTGCGGTTGCAGTTCGCTGCAGTTGCACACCGGGGACCGGGGTTCGATTCTCGGTCCTGCCAAAAGCCAAGTTTGGCCAACTCACGTGGAGCAGCATAATTGGCTCACTGCTCCAGGGGGAGGGACTTGGCAGGGTTAGTAGATCGCCGCACAAAAAGCACCTCGGAATAACGGTTACCAGCATGTGGCGAGACGGCTTGAAGAAGGCGTGTCGCTCTCATAGGGCCGCCGAGGGACAGGGTGTGGGCGGTGTATCTAATACTAGCTCTAATTGAATTAGACGGGGTACAATTGGCTACCAAATTGGGAGAAAAAAATTATTTAAAAGAAAAAAAAGAAAAGTCACTGGAGGGCACCGGTGCAATCTCTGAACTAGACATTAGGGATTAACATGGGCCACTATGCTAATGCTATGCTACAGTACATGACATTTACAAACGCACGAGAGTGGAAAACCATCAGCTGCCTTCTCACACAGGAATGGAGGAACCTGTTCAATGAGCCATTAATCACTCTCAATCTCCCCGTTCCCCCCTCTCTCCCCTCCCTTCACTTTCTGAAGCACCAGATGTGCCTTACATAACACCCAACAAAAGGGCTGCTTTTTTTTTTTTTTTCCTGAGGGAAGGGTCACAGGGGAGAATTCTGAAAAGAACTAGTCCGAATACGTCAGCTCAAAGAAAGTCCCCCCCTTCTGTACCCCCTACCGTACCGTCTTTCCGTCACTGCCGAAGAGCACCAGGCCCCCCTTAGTGACCAGCCCGGGCCGGCTGGCGCCCGGGATCTCCAGGGGCTGTCCACTCACGGCGGTGCCATTGTCCACCAGCGTGGAGCCGTAGAACGTGACTTTCTGCAAGAGACGCACAGCAGAGCCGCGTGATGCCACTCCTTCACATGATACAATCTGCTTAAACACCACCAACATGTATTATCTCAGCACACCATTTAATGCTGCATGTGCTGTATTAGATATGCTTATCCGGATGGTTCTTTATGCCATGCCATAGCCTGTTTGCACTGTAAACGGCTAGTTTCTGCAGTTACGGCTGCACTTGTACATCCATTAAATCCAATCATGTTTTTTGTACGGCTTGCCACATTGAATAAAAACATTTGCTAAACAAATGCAATGCAATTATGGTTTTCCTTTCATCTTTGTCTTGTTAAAAAGAAAGATCAACCCATGGTAGGCATGTTAAAAAATGGTAGATAATACAACTAAATGAAATTTACAGTTTTTATATTTCCAGAGGCATTTGGCACAATGATGCAACCAACTGTGACTGCTTAAATTACCTTACAAAAATAATTTCCACTGAATGAGAAAAAAAAAAATATATATATATATATATATATATAATATAACCCTAGAGAATTCATTTTATACAATTTAATACATATAATACATATTTCACATACAAAATATAATGTATGATTTGTTGGCATTAAGAGTTTATCTTTGCATTACCATCACGGATTAGGCAAATATAATCGTGGCAGCACACTGACCAGGCCGCCCGTACAGTAGTTCCTCACAGCACTGCAGCCACTGTGACTGGGCTGGGATTCCTGCATTCTGCAGGTACGTTTGCTCACCTGTCCATCCACCTCCGCCCAGGCTCCGGGCACCTTGTCGTGCCCCCTGATCCAGTTGTGTAGGGCTTCAGCAGTTTGGTTCCAGTCAATCTGCACATGCAAGGTGGGGACAGTCGTTCAAACTCCGACTGCCTATTGCACGTTTGGCCTAGGCCAAAACCCCTCACGGATGACAGTTGCAGATTCAGGGAGTGAATCGTTATTATTGTTGTTGTAATTTCTTCCCTGTGTTCATCAACTTGTGGAGGCCGGGGTAAATTTTTTTATGTGAAAGTATCCGGAATAAGATACTGGCCACAACGCTAGCCATGCAAATTATGTTCATGCGGCCATTAAAGATCCCCCTGGCTATGGGTACGCACTTTGTTGTTGTACGTCGCTCTGGATAAGAGCGTCTGCCAAATGCCATTAATGTAATGTAATGTAAAGAGTGTTGCGGGCCCTCCTGGAGTCGCCAGTGCCAACTAAACCTGTTCCACTGAACTGGCCTGGCCTGAACTGTTACTTACTATTCACTGTGGGTGAATAGTGTGACCCTTGCTCGGGATTCAGTTAAGAGTGCTTAAATCAACAGGTGCGGCTGAGCAAAGCCCTCTGATACCTCTCACTGATAGTTAGCAACACTCTCATAATTGCCTGAAATATGTCATGTAGGTTGCTAACGATTCGCCAGGCAGGTAAAATGTTGTGTTATTGCCTTAACAAATGTTGTGTTAAGGCTTGAGGCGAAAGCAAACGATTATTTTCCCACAAGATCTCTTCTGTAGCGTCATGTGCAGCGAGGTTGCAGAAATGAAGGTGCAGGTTCCCTCCGCAAACATACTTTTGTTTTTAATCTCTCTAAAACCCTCAGTCTCTCGGGAAACTGACTACATCTGCACTGATATGAAACAAAATGGGCACCGCATCCCAGACACACTCACCTTTGCGTTGTCTTTCTTCTGAACTCCCTCGTAAGTGGCTCCCTCCTCGGGCTGGATGATCCGGGGTGCCTTCCCTGCAGCAATGAGTCTTACTGCCTCCACCTGCACACACCAGACACAATCTATAGCCCAGGCTCATTCAGCACAGAGCACACACCAGACACAATCTATAGCCCGGACTGATTCAGCAGAGACCACACACCAGACACAATCTATAGCCCGGACTGATTCAGCACAGACCACACCAGACAATCTATAGCATGGGCTCATTCAGCACAGACCACACACCAGACACAATCTATAGCATGGGCTCATTCAGCACAGACCACACACCAGACACAATCTATAGCCCGGACTCATTCAGCTCAGACCACACACCAGACACAATCTATAGCCCGGACTCATTCAGCACAGAGCACACACCAGACACAATCTATAGCCCGGACTGATTCAGCAGAGACCACACACCAGACACAATCTATAGCCCGGACTCATTCAGCTCAGACCACACACCAGACACAATCTATAGCATGGGCTCATTCAGCACAGACCACACACCAGACACAATCTATAGCCTAGGCTCATTCAGCACAGACCACACACCAGACACAATCTATAGCATGGGCTCATTCAGCACAGACCACCCATGCATGATATAACACTGCACGTGCTTAGCACATATTCTTATCCACAACACAGACGGTTGGACATTTCACTGTAGCAATTCAAGTTAGTTTGATTCATACCATTTGACAAGTGTTAGATGACAAAAATGAAGGTGTCTCAAGACCCGTTCGGCAAGTGTTACACGACAAAAATATAGATGTTGCAAGATCAATTCAACAGGTTTTGAGAAAAATTATATATTTTGAACTGAAAACAGTATCACAAGACACTTTTTCTTAAGTCTTGCACACCTTTAAAATCTTGTCACGTCACAGACAATGTCATACTTTGACTGCCAAATGAAATATATTCACATGATATATATCCACGACCATGAATTTCGATATTTCATATATATATAAAGTTGTAGAAATAAAGTATTGTATATTGTATAAGCTATGATTTAGGGATGGAGGCAGTTACACTGAACTGGTTAGCCGGCATTCTGAAATACTTGAAATGCCAGTTCACATCCAGCATGCAACACATCTACTTAACTAGATCTAGACCATATTTGCCCAGACTTTTCTGGTTTATGTGACTGACGGACCACCATTCTGTTTTTCCGTTCACATTGGTTTTTTTTTTTAACAAAAGTACATAAAAAGAAAAAAATCATTCATTCTATCTCACAACAATTTCACCGGGTGCCACCATATCTTACCAAATGTAAACATCATCATTTTAGTGCCTCGTTACCATAGAGACAATAGAATCCTCCCCACAGGCCTCTGACAAAGTACGTTCATTTTTGTTGCACGTGTTGAAAGTATAAATCAGGCTTGGGTGACTGACAGGGGCCCCACTGTTGCGAATGAAGAGACGGAGGCCATTTTGTTACTCACCGTGCCCTTCACGCCCTCGGGAAAGAGGAAGCGCTTGTAGATGGTGTTCACGGTGTCGTCCGGCTCCACATCGCACTCCCTCTGCAGCAGGATGGGCCCGGTATCCAGACCGTCGTCGGCCCAGAACACTGTGAACCCGCCCTTCTTATCGCCATGGATCAGGGTCCTAGGACAGTGCGAGGGCAGCAGCGACTACATTAACGATACCTTACATACGCCTAAACTAGGTATGCATCAAGCATGTGCAACAGCATGCGTATGATGACCTCCCATCTCAAAAAGGCTCAAGATTTCCTAACTTTGCATATAGTGCACAGCCACTCTAGATTCAGTTCACAGTGATGCATTTGATTCAATTCAACGTTCGATTCAATTGAACGCAGAACCCATTTCACAACAATATAACAAAATGTATGGGGAAAGAGCATTGTTGGTGTACTGAATCTCATTGTGTCCTTATAATATTCTCCTTGTAAGGAAAGATATTATTCTTATAAAGGGAGATGTTGGCTTTATAGCCAGAGTTACCATGCTTATAAAGGGAGATGCTGGCTTTATAGCCAGAGTTACCATGCTTATAAAGGGAGATGCTGGCTTTATAGCCAGAGTTACCATGCTTATAAAGGGAGATGTTGGCTTTATAGCCAGAGTTACCATGCTTATAAAGGGAGATGCTCACCAGTTGATGGCGCAGGCCCCTCTGTGCCGGGGGAGCAGGGAGGGGTGGTAGATGATTGAACCGTGCTTTGGACAGTCGATGACCTCCATGGGGATGAACTGGGAGCAGAAGGGCAGGACGTTCAGCTCTGCACCCACTGCCCTGTACTGGTCCACCACCTCCGGGATGGCCTTGCCCTTCAGACGCCAGCGGGGGAACTTGAAGACGGGGACACCATCCTTCTCGGCCTCCGTGGCTGAAGAATACACAAGCATGGTACCGATACCCCCGGAAATAGCGGCCGTTACAACATACCCCTCAACCGCCGTCTTCACTGCCGTGAACAGGATGCTTACATCACACTCCAGACCGTGTGTGCAGATTTTTGTTTGTTTCGCTTATCGTTGGGGCTCTCAGAGCTATGGCTCGCTCAAAACAGACAGCAGCCTGACTCTACAGCACATGATGCGCCACCTTGTGGGGCGTCACTCTACGCAGTCTATATTTCATTCCGTTCACAGATTACAACCGAGTTCTAATAATGAACCAGAGAGCAGACGCTAATTGTTTTACTGAATTCAAAGATGTGCAAGAGAGCTTTACCAACATGTAAAGTTAAAGGGACTGCAGGAAAATTCACGTTTGTCCAGTGCACTGATACCATCATGAATAAATTCCAGGGGGAATTCTCTGTCCCCTTGTTTCCATCCGCAGCATTACATGACAAAGACTGACAGAGAATAATTTCTGAATATGCAGTATATTAGAAAGCACTTTAAAATGAAAGTCACCTAATAGATCAGCTTTGCCATCCTTGTCAGGTATTGTGAAGACGGCCGCAATTGTATGTCCCTCCTTCCTCAGTTCTTTGTAGACCTCCTGGCCAAATAAACTCTGCCCAATTATAGCGATCTTCATTGCAAAGGCTTACAAACCACTGTGTGGATAAGAAAGGCATAAATACACCATTAGCCTGTTAAAAATGCATTCAAATTAGTGTATAATAAATACATTCATTTTTCATTTACATGTTTGAATTTAACTTAATTTATGCTGTACAGAGCCTACTTGCAAACATATGAACCTATAATATACTTTGCAGATATTTGTTTCCAAAGCAAAATCAAAATTGTACGTTGCCTGAGAGCTGTCCACAAAGTAAACGGCTATATCAATCAAACATGTCTCAGGACAGTAAACCGGTTAGGATAACTATACCGGCTGCTCTAACTATTGCCCTTATGAACAGTGAAGTACTCTCTTGTTCTGTTTGACTTACGCAACAGGTTGACTTTTAACGATTTACACCAATCACATCACAGACTAGCACCGAGCCCATTACTACTTGACGAATCCCATTCACTCCGTGCTAATGTTGCAAATCTACCGACTTTTTCAGTTCACACAACAGCGGCTGGTTCGTGAGTATACAGAAAAGCTAGTCGACAGACCACCAGTGACCATAACCAGTGACACACGTTTTTGTATGCAAATAATACGGATAACTTTCGTTGGAAAAAGTTGGCCACACTTGCACACTGCAGAAACGTGCACGGAGTTCACAGTTAACTGAAATACAAGACTAAAATAACAAGACGAATAAAAATTCTACCAATAACGCATAAAAAATTAATTATGCATTATATAAACATGAATTTCACTATGTTCCTATATTTAGAACAAGCATGGCGGTCGTTTAAAACTTCATAAGTGAACGAATACAAAATAGTATCAATCTGTACGGGAAGGTGCAGCCGCTCAAGTTTATTTTTCCATAAAAGCTGAAGGATTGTGCCTATAAAGAGAGTAGATATAAGTAGCCTACCTAATATACAAGCAAAACGAGTCGAGTATAAAATACATATTCTTAGATTTCGGATTATGTAACTAACTTACCCTGCTCAATATGTATGCAAAATGCAATTTATTTATTTCTTGTTTGTCTTCGCAGTTCAGGAAATGAATCCGTATCTTACTTCGTCCAAATGGAGTAAACGAGAAAACGTGGTTTCTAGCACAAAATATATGCGGTGCTTCACTGTCAAAAGACCTGCAAACCGAAGTACAGTACGAACACGGTTGGGGCGTTGACTTCGTACCAGCCTACCAATCTCTGGTACGCAGTTGGCTAGTCAATTTCAATACAGTCGCTTAAAGGTACAGTAGGCTACGGACGAGCGAACCCCACCCACAGAAATGTAGATAACCATTTCGTATTCGAATGGGAAAAGTCTTACTTCAATTTATTTCACAAGGAGTTATTATGCTCGTCTAAATCTGGAAATAGTGAATCGTACTTTCTGGCACGGTATCGATTCACACAGTACACTGAAAGAGAAACCAAAGTCCCCAAGACAAGTTTTAAGTGCCGTAAAGATAACAACGTCTACACGAGACAGTGTGTATTATCTTAGCCTTTTTGATGTCAGTGTCTAATGTAAGCTATTCAAGAAATAATGGCATTCATTTGCAGCGCTACTGTAATATGAAGCTGTTTACTCTCATACAGGCACCATTTCATAGCACCGTGTTATCTAAGAGAATAAGAAACATTGTACTTGCAGAAAGTGCTTGATAATTAGATTTATACTTTCCAGTTATCTTCAAATAAAATTCTCAAAATAATGATAATAATAGTGCACAAGTTCTTCCATAAGTGAAAACATCAAATCCATAAATAGCAAGACACGCATGAAGAGCTGTTCTAAACAAAAACAAAAATGTCATTGTATTGTCGAGTGAATCATGTATACAAAACACTCCTTCCTAAAATACTTCAAACCCCAATGGCACTATAAATATGCAAAGAAAACACAAATAACAGTATATAGTAGCAGTTTTGGGCAGACAGGTTTAGAGCAAACAGAAATCACCCCCACCAATTTGCTGCTGAAAATGCTCTAAAATGAAATGCTAATTCGCAAGTGTCATTTTTCCTATTATTTATGTTTTGTAAAGAGGCACAACTCAGAACCTAAGTTAAATTCACAGAAAAAAAAATCAGTGCAGTTTCTCTTTGCAGTGTTTCATAATGAATTTTTAAAAAAGCCAAATATAGACAATTGCAAGAACATCTGAGACTATGAGGTGGGAGGGTTTTCTAAAATTGGCTGTTTTCACATGGAATGAGAAAGCACAAAGGTGATTTTGTCAGGATTATCTTCGTGGTTTATCTGTCTATCCCTGTTTGATTGCTTATTGGGTCTCCTGATTAGTAGAGGTTTTATATTTGTAGGCCTATCTTTTAATCAGATTCCTTGGCTCCTGTCATTGCTCTTTTGCCCCGGTGTCCTTCGGAGAAACTCAGCACTGAGAACTAGCCTGCTGGCATGACAGTGGGCTGACGTCTGTGTCAATCATTAATTGTTGGCAGAAGGAAAACAAGATTACTGGAGGCCAGATTGAGCTGGTTATGAACTGGCCGCATTTCTAAAATGTCTTTTCATGGTAAATGTGTCCATTAGTCTAAAAATACCTTAAAAAGGAAGGTGCGGACTTCCAAAAGCACAAATAAATATCACACATGAGCTAGTGAAAGTACACTTGACCAGACCACCGATTCAAAGTAGCAGAACTTGTTCCACCACTACAACAATTAAATATCAAGCAAATAAGACAGACTGGTTTTAAACAAGTTATGGGCCCCAATACCTGCACCCTGCCCCCACCCCACACCCCCAATAAGTTGAAATCAAAAGTAATAAAAGACCTCTCTTGTAGTTTAAGGGCATTTAGCAATCATTTACAAAAATTAATCCCTCAAAAGCCATTTAACTTAAGTGACATAAAGTGACACACATGGTTGGTGTGGTTTTGCAGTTTTGGAAGGTGAAGAAGAGGCCCTATGCCTGCAGCCTCTTTTCTCATTTCAGGATCATCTGTGCCATCAGCTCCCAGGTCAATGACCCCTCTCTCCCCTTCCACTGTCCACTGAGCTGTGCAATGCACCCCTCCTGACGGATTTCACATCTCATACCGTCATTGCAACGACATCAGTTATTTTTCCTCAAGAACAGTGGCACCTAACCCTGGTCCTGGAGATCTACCGTCCTGTAGGTTTTCACTCCAACTCTGACAAAGCACAGCTCATTCCACAACTAAAGATCTTGTTGAGCAGCTAATTAGCGTAATCAGTTGTGCCAAATTGGGGTTTAAATGACAGGATCTGCAGGAACAGGGTTTAAATGAGTGTACACGACTGTGGATCTGCAGGAACAGGGCTGAAATGAAAGCACAAACTTTATTTTATTATTTTAATCAACTGTAAGATGCTTTGGATAGAAATTGCCAACTAAATAATTGTAATGTACTTGTCAGTGAGAAAGAATGTTGTGATATTATGAAAGGGAGCAGTTGTGATGACACAGCAAGGGTATTCTTTTTGAGTGTGTGTGGGAGAGATAGTGATAGAGAGAGCAAGAGTTAGAGACAGGGGTGGCCTGTAGCGTAGTGGTTAAGGTAAATGACTAGGACACGCAAGGTCGGTGGTCTAATCCCAGTGTAGCCACAATAAGATCCGCACAGCCATTGGGCCCTTGAGAAAGGCCCTTAACCCTGCATTGCTCCAGGGTTTCCTGCTTAGTCTAATACACTTTACATCGCTCTGGATAAGAGTGTCTGCCAAATGCCAATAATATAATATAATATAATATAATATAATATAACATAACAATAGAAAGAAAAAAAGAGGGTGTGTTCACATTCAAGTTTTTTTTTTATGGTGCGTGTTTCAGTGTCCATATTCTGCAAGAAACTTTTTGCACCCATTTGGGAATACAAGTACGTACTACAAGAAAATAATTGTTCTCGAGGATGCAGGGTTGTGCTTATATACAGTACATTAGCAGTTTTTTTGGGGATATCCTGAAGTCTTGTTCCAATAGAAAAAACTAGATAGTATTAATTACAAACGAATTACACATCACAACTTGACTTGAACACAACAGAAGGCCGAGGGTATTACGCAACATTTATCCAAATTGACTAGATAAGTTTTACGATCACTGATACTTACCAACAAGAAGTGATTGTAATATTGAAGCCACATCTGATTTTGTTCCCGTCAGTCAATAATCAATAAAGAAAAGTGTTATAGGGCTGAGCATTTTACGATAAAGCAAACAGTGTCCTTTGGTCCAGTTTTCTACACAATCCAGCAGAGCACAATGTTCCGGTAACTGCTGACACACAAGTTACTGTATGCATATTGTAACTGCACAAATTATATCACAATTTTTATTTCCCAACTTAATTCCTGTGCATCTCCAGAAGTCTGGTTTTCAGCTCTGTGAGTGGCCTTCAGACATATTTGGTTTAAATAAATTGCTGTGATATTATTGTTCCGCTCAAGACTTTAATGGCAATGTGCACTCATGCTGGCATGGACTGCACACATTTGTGCAAAACCTGATGATTCATGTTATCCCAGCTTTATTTGACTTTGTTCCAAAGAGTATCTTGTGATGTTACGGAATGCTTGGCTTCTGTCAGTCTTCAAGTGGCCCTATAAATGTTCAATCGAGTTGAGGTCAGATGATTGTGGATTGTATTGCTGTTCTTTGGTCTTCGCATAGTCCTTGCAAAGCTGTGAAGTAACTTTCATTGGTTTAAATATTTCCTAAATCTTTCTGTTTATCCCCCCCGATATTTTCAATGTGGTCCCCACTGTATATAGAGTGTGTGTGTGTGTGTGTGTGTGTATGTATATATATATATATATGTATATATATGTATATATATACATACACACACACACACACACACACACACACACACAGTACAGTGCAAGTTTTAGGCAGGTGTGAAAAAATTCTGCAAAATAAGAATGCTTTATAAATAAATAAATTAAAAAAAATAAAAAAATTGTTTATTTTTAGCAATTAACAAAATGCATGAACAGAGGAAGTGAATGAACAGAAGAACAAATCTAAATCAAATCAATATTTGGTGTGACCACCCTTTGCCTTAAAAACAGCATCAATTCTTCTAGGTATACTTGGACACAGTTTTTGAAAGAATTCGGCAGGTAGGTTATTCCAAACTTGAAGAACTAGCCACAGTTTATTTAGGCAGCCTCAAATGCTTCTGTCTCTTCATGTAATTCCAGACAGACTTGATTTTGAAATGTGGGGACAAATTCAGAACTCCGCTTCTAACCCCCGGAAACTTTTCTCCATTTTCTCCTCTCTCCTCAACGCACCGCCTCCTCCTCCTCAGTCCTCCTTCGCTGCTGATGACTTTGCTGATTTCTTCGATGAGAAGGTCACAGTCATCCGCAGATCCTTTACAACCACCGCCCCCCTCACTGTGCCCTTCCCCCCCTCGAGGCCCATCCCTTCCTTTTCCACTTTCTCCCCCCTTACAGACTCTGATGTTTCTCAACTCCTGCTCTGCCACCGCCCTACAACCTGTGCCCTTGACCCTATCCCCTCTTCTCTTCTCCAAACTATCACACCTGACATTCTCCCATTTGTCACCTCCCTGGTCAACTCCTCCCTGTCTTCCGGCTGTTTTCCGGCATCCTCCAAGAGGGCCCACATCACTCCGCTGCTAAAAAAGCCTACCCTGGATCCCTCCATCATCCAGAACTACCGCCCGGTATCTCTTCTTCCTTTCCTTTCTAAAACTATAGAACGAGCCGCTTCTACTCAACTTTCTTCCTTCTTTTCTAACAACAACCTGCTAGACCCCCATCAGTCTGGCTTCAGATCGGGCCACTCGACAGAGACTGCGCTCCTCTCCGTCAGTGAGTCACTCCATGCCGCACGAGCAGCCTCCCTCTCCTCTGTCCTCATTCTTCTAGATCTCTCTGCTGCCTTTGACACTGTGGATCACTCCATCCTCCTGTCTGCCCTGTCAGCCCTGGACTGGATTGAGTCCTACCTCTCTGGTCGCTCCTTCCAGGTTGCCTGGGCTGGTTCGGTATCGACACCTCGGCCCCTCGCCACAGGAGTTCCCCAGGGCTCAGTCCTTGGCCCGCTTCTTTTTTCTCTCTACACTCGCTCCCTTGGCCCTGTGATCACTGCACATGGGCTATCCTACCACTGCTACGCGGACGATACCCAACTCTTCGTCTCGTTCCCGCCGTCTGATACGCAGGTTTCAGCCCGTATCTCTGCTTGCCTGAGGGACATCCAGAGCTGGATGGACAACCACCATCTAAAGCTCAACCCAGGTAAAACTGAAATGATATTCATCCCTGCTAATACCTCTCCCCATCTGGATCTCTCCATTTCCCTCGGGGATACCACACTCACGCCGTCACCCAGTGCAAGGAACCTCGGCGTGGTGATGGACAGCAGACTGTCCCTTTCCGAGAACATTACGGCGGTGACCCGGTCTTGCAGGTTCTTCCTATACAACATACGGAGAATCCGCCCCTTTCTCACCCCCTACTCGACCCAGCTCCTGGTCCAAGCGATGGTTCTGTCCCGCCTGGACTACTGCAATTCCCTCTTGGCTGGCCTCCCAGCGTCCGCCATCAGACCCCTCCAACTCATCCAGAATGCAGCAGCTCGTCTGGTCTTCAACCTTCCCAAATACTCACACGTCACCCCCCTGCTTACTACTGGCTGCCTGTCATGGCTCGCATCAAATTCAAAACATTGGTGCTAGCCTTCCAAGCAGTTAAAGGGTCTTCCCCAGCTTATCTGCAAAAAATCATCAGACCCTACACCCCTGCCAGACCTCTTCGTTCAGCCTCCACAGGCCGCTTGGCACCTCCCCCTCTCAGAACCTCCACCTCACGCTCACGACTACTGTCTGTTCTGGCTCCACGGTGGTGGAACGAACTCCCTGTTGAGGTCAGAACTATAGAATCTCTCCCCACCTTCAAGCGCAAGCTGAAGACACACCTCTTCAAGCAGCACCTCTCCCCATCCCTCCCTACCTCCCTGTGAACCTTAATTGTTGTCTCTGTGACTTGCTTTGTGTATCGGTATTTTTAGTTGGCTAGGTAAGCAGTGTTTGGATAGTTAACTTTGGTCACTTTTGCTCTGTTTGTTTGTTTGTTCAAAAAAATAAAAAATAAATAAAAATAAAAAATAAAAATAATATATAGCCCTTGTCCTTATCTTTGTTGTACAGGTAGAAGTTGAAATTGTACTTCCCTCTAGGGTCTTTCAGCGAACTTATCCCTGGTTATGGGTATGCACTTTGTTGTACGTCGCTCTGGATAAGAGCGTCTGCCAAATGCCAATAATGTAATGTAATGTAATGGGGACCATACCATCACTTCCAGGACTCCTTGTTCTTCTTTACGCTGAAGATAGTTCTTAATGACATGGCTGTATGTTTGGGGTCATTGTCCTGCAGCAGAATAAATTTGGGGCCAATCAGATGCCTCCCTGATGGTATTGCATGATGGATAACTATATGCCTGTACTTCTCAGCATTGAGGAGACCATTAATTCTGACCAAAGCTCCAACTCCATTTGCAGAAATGCAGCCCCAAACTTGCAAGGAACCTCCACCATGCTTCACTGTTGCATGCAAACACTCAATCTTGAACCCCTGTCCAGCCCTTCGGCGAACAAACTGCCTTCTGCTACAGCCAAATATTTGGAACCTGCTGCCATTTTTCTGCACCCCATTTCCTGTGTTTTTGTGCGTAGTTGCGTCGCTTGGCCTTGTTTCCACGTCGGAGGTATGGCTTGTTGGCCGCAATTCTTCCATGAAGACCACTTCTGACCAGACTTACTGGGTGTACCTGGGTCCCTGGGTCCCACTGGTTTCTGTCAATTCTGCGCTGATGGCACAGCTGGGCATCTTCCGATTGCGAAGGGAAGTAAGAATGATGTGTCTTTCATCTGCTGAACTAAGTTTCCTTGGCCAACCACTGCGTCTATGGTCCTCAACGTTGCCTGTTTCCTTGTGCTTCTTCAACAGAGCTTGGACAGCACATCTGGAAACCCCTGTCTGCCTTGAAATAGGCTGTGGCATTCAAGTGAAGATAGATTGGTATTAACGGACCCAAAGCATGCCAAGAAAACATTCCCCACACCATTACACCACCTCCACCAGCCTGGACCGTTTGGGGGACAGGTTGGGTCCATGGATTCATGCTGTCAGCTCCAAATTCTGACCCTACCATCTGTATGCCTCAGCAGAAATCAAGATTCATCAGACCAGGCTATGTTTTTTCCAGTCTTCAAGTGCCCAGCCTGTGTCCACTGCTGCCTCAGCTTGGCAGTGGAAGTGGAGTGGAACCCGACATGGTCTTCTGCTGTTGTAGCCCATCCGCCTCAAGGTTCAACTTGTTGTGCATTCTGATATGCTTTTCTGCTCACCACAATTGCAGAGTGGTTATCAGAGTTACCATAGCCTTTCTGTCAGATAAAACCAGTCTGACCATTCTCCGTTGACCTCTCTCATCAACAAGGCATTTCCATCCACAGAACTGCCGTTCACTGGATGTTTTTTGTTTTTCTTACCATTCGGAGTAAACTATAGAGACTGTTGCGTATGAAAATCCCAGGAGATCAGCAGTTACAGAAATACTCAAACCAGCCCGTCTGGCACCAACAACCATGCCACAGTCGAAATCACTGCGGTCTCATTTTCTCCCCCAGTAAGATGGTTGATGTGAATATTAACTGAAGGCGTGACCCGTATCTGCATGATTGTATGCATTGTACTGCTGCCACACGATTGGCTGATTAGATAATAGCATGAATAAGTAGGTGTACAGGTTCCTAATAAAGTGCTCAGTGAGTGTATATATGTCAATATATATTTTGCCAACAGAAGGACTTGTGACATTTAAATATATATGCAGGACAATTCACACAACCTACATTACTGTAAGTGATAAAGGCCATGTTCAACAACTGAATGCATACGGTCTCCATCATGGATTAGTGTTGCCATAATACGAGGATGATATTGAAGTATGTTTTTCTTTGTTCAACCAAAAATTTTTTTCTACCACATGTTTCTTTTTTTAACTTGAAAGTACAAACAACTGTGAAATAATTTGCCTGTAAATTATGTTTTTTCATGTTACTCAAGAGTTAAAACTCAATTGATAAAGCAATATAAATGCTTCCTAAATTATATCTGACAACTCCTATTCAAAGCAGCCTTTGAACGCAGGCTTTGTCTGCTAAATTAATACAAATACAGACGTGGGACTGCAGTACAGTACACATGCAGAAAACTACACATGACAGAATAAGGGAATAGACAAGCAAATGGCAAACAGAAAGCGTTTTGTGCTCCTCGTTAGGTTTATACGCAATAACAGTTTGACCACGCACATAGACATCATATAAAACAGTGTTATCAAAGTGCTCACACATACACAAGCTCCTGGCAGAGCTTTGTATAATACCGTTCTGAACCACACGGGGGCATGCAGGCATTACGAAAGCCAGGAGCAGACCTACGGCAGGTCAGAGCCTTTGACGGAGGTTAAGTACATTGGTGCGGACCATCTGTCTGATCTTAGTCAAGGTTGTAACGCAGGAAGCTGGTAAAGTACATCATCCACACATGCAGTAGAGATGTTAGGATATGAACCCAAATCCCTCTTGTTAGTAGAAAGCTCATGGGGATGTAGAACATTTGGTAAGGAATCAGTGAAATAGATTTAACCAAACCCAGGTGCCCAGGATCATCTTCACAGATGTTGTTTTTCTCTTCCTTTTCCTTCACGTCTTTCCTGGGTACAGGAATTAACGTGCACCCTCTCCTGCTTTACACTTACACACACACAATGTTCAAACGCGTGTGCGTTCCACTGTCTGTGGCGCAAGTGGCACTGCACGGTCATGACACATCTGTGCCAGTAGGGGGTGCTCTTGTACACTTGAGCGATGTCATTTCCCCACCCCCTGTAATTGAGCCTTCCCTTCAGCACTTCATACACTTACCTGTAATGTAACTATAAGGGTAAGTGTAAGGGCAAGTATATGAACGACCCATCCAATACCTGATTCTATTACAAATAGCAACAGTGAAAGAAATTACCTGACCTATAATTTCATATGGGACAGATACCATATCGATAGATAAATAATGAATGTCTATTTTTATTTTTTTATAATATCATTACACTACATTACATTACAGGCAAATACAGGCATTTAGCAGACGCTCTTATCCAGAGCGACGTACAACAAAGTGCATATCCATTACAAAAACTGCGGCAAAAATAAAAATACAAGTTGTGTGTAATTTATCTTTTACAGATAGCACTATTAGCTTAAACTAATTGATCCGTGAGGATATTTTGCTTTCCCTAAAGAAGAGTAGGAGGAAGTATAAAGTCGGAGACACAGGTACATGCATGAGCTCAGACTTCCGGGCTAGGGTACTACCTTTACCAGGTAGAACATCTCTCCCTGAATACTCTAAAGCTCACCTAGGCTGCATCTCACACAGCCGTACTTTACAGAGCTTACAGTAACCCCAATGACACAGGTCTGACCACACAAACACCCACACCAATGCACCGGGCCCACTGCTGTGCATCTGGGGGTATTTTTAGATTTCGCTTTCTGGCCCTGCGTGGTGGAAATTTGTCAGATATAAATAAACGTCTCCCTCTTCCTGGAAAGACTGGGAACACCTGATCTCTGCGCTCAGGCCATCCGCAAGCCCTGTTACTTTCACTTTAGTCGCACATCGTCCCCCGAAATACCCGAGAACATCGCCGGCGCGCGAGTGCCTCACGGTAATAACGCACTGCGCCTCGGAGCGTTTCACCGTTTAGGTGGGAGAAGCTCCCCGCAACCGCTAACGTGCAACACCCAGCAGATATATTAACATACCACTCAGCACACCCGACCGTCACTCACTCATAACCAATTGAATTGAATTGAATAGGGCGGCCTGTAGCGTAGTGGTTAAGGTAAATGACTGGGACACGCAAGGTCGGTGGTTCTAATCCAACTGTAGCCACAATTATATCCGCACAGCCGTTGGGCCCTTGAGCAAGGCCCTTATCCCTGCATTGCCCCAGGGGAGGATTGTCTCCTGCTTAGTCTGTACATCGCTCTGGATAAGAGCGTCTGCCAAATGCCAATAATGTAATGTAATGAATACTTTGAGTTGAGATTTTCCCAGTATTCTCATATGGAAGAGTGAACCTGCACACTTAATGTCTGTCTACGGGTCCTTAGCACAGGGGTCTTCAACCATGGGCACGGAAAGCCAGCTCAAAACTAACAAACAGACCCAAGTAGCCAGGAGAGACATGCAATGAACTGCTTCAGGCTATCAATAATAGTAGAGTAACAACAAAAAATATCAGGCCCTGTGCCTCTCCAGCACCAGGGCTGAAGAGGATATCCTCTGCTTCAGAGGATATAAGTTTATGTAATGCTTATTAAATGTGATACTGTGTCATGCATAAGCATATCTACTGAAGTGGGTAACATTCATTGAGCATTCATTTTGGTGAGAGATCTTTTTAAATGAGACTAATGCGACGTAGCCATCACAGTGAGAATAGGTATAGGAGCGGGCGCATGCTGTGGCATTAACGCCCTGACATTCCTAAGCCGCTCGACTCAACGCCTTTAAATCCTCTCTCCGGACCTCTGCGTCTTGGCACGGACTGCCCTTTAGCTGTCTGGCATGGCAAAGCAAATAAAAATAATATACGACATCATTAAGATTGATGTCAGCGAACTGCCAGGGAACTTTAGCAACTCATCCAGCTTATGTAACAGGATCGCTCTCCACTTAAGAACTTCTGAAGATGCAGACCCAGACGGAGTGACAGAGGAAAGCAGCGCAACATGATGGCCGAGCAGAGAAGAGAACAGCCACTGGGCACAGGTCCTATGGAGCTTTCCACTGTTAGATGGGACTGACGACTGGAGACACAGGCAGGCATTGAGCACACTTGTGCTCATGTGTACCACCCATTCACGGCTCTCTGGCAGGTCTACCCGGCTTCTCTCAGTCTCTCCCTTCCCACCCTGTGGAAATTCGCTCCACGATCTCGACTCATTTCCATGGACTGGGACAGTGGAAAAACGACACTTGCCGCCTTCCAGAACCTAAACCAACCTTTGAAACAACATTTGGTCGGACCTGATCTCCATTTTGTCAATAACTGGGTTACTGGTGATCAACCTAGTTGCATCCATTCATGCCTGGTGTGCAGGCACTGTAGCATTCCTTCCTGGCAACTTGAGCTGTACCCCACTGAAATAAATCAATACCAATATAGATAACAGGGTTAAACTCAGCTATCTGCTTCTCTTGAGCTGGCCCTCTCCAGATCTCCAGAATGTCTAGAGCTGATGAGCTGTGCTTTTGCTTTCAGGTTAGGTGTGTAATTTGCTACGGCCCCAGATCTTTGGTTTCTAAGACCAGCACGTGGCACGTGCTCTTCAGGTCCTGTTCTCTCTATGAGTTGAGGGTGTGAAGCCCTGTGATTATTAAAGTTTTATCTCAGCCATTGTACCGACGCCTGCAGAAATGTGATGGTTGCAAGCTTTAAATAGAAAAATCAAGCGAAAGCATTTCAAATGTACAGTAACCCTGCCAAACTTGTTTCTGATCCTCGTCAGCACGCCTTGATCACAGAACATTACATCATTAACACAGAATAAGCAGCTGTGACAGATAGCACCATTTAATTTGAGAAGCAGAGAAGGTTAAAGGTCACGTTGTCAGGCGTTTGGCTATGAAGCATGTCCTGGAGTACAGCTGTTATTGTCAAACACGGCCTGGATCACGGCAAATGTCTTCCTCTGGCCACACGCACTTTAAAGCGCTCACATGCCCCGGCACACCCCTACTCACACACACGCAACCATGTAGGCAGAACACGCTCCGCAGGATGCGGTTTCAGGAACGTGAAAACCGTTTCCCTACCTGCCCTGCAAAAAGATACACTTTGTTTTCAGCTGAATTATAGATGTCATCTGCCCGGTATACCTCCACATTTCTAAAATAACCTCCATTCATATTCCACACTATACTTCGCCTGATTTAGCGGAGGACTGCTGATTCACGGCCAGTGGTCTGGCAGTGAGGGCCATGCCAATATTAACAGTAGTGCATGGCCTTCTCCACTGAACCTTGTATGCATTTGCACAGTATCCTCTCAAACACAACCAGATGCATCGACACAGAGCCACATGCTCTCACACGTATTCATACATTTACACCCCAGGACCTGCGCGCACGCGCGAGAAAGCACGGACACGCGCACACACAGGCCGCGCAGTCGCCACTTCTGCCCTGACGTTCCGGAGAGGAATAAAAACATACTACGCCGATTCTCTCATCTGGACCGCAGACACGTACGTGCCAGCATCTGGATGCCGTTTGAGCCAAACAGGTAGTGGTTGTAAAAGAATCCCCCAGAGCGATCCGTCAGGGAAACGCACCCCTGCTTCGGCTCGTGAAAACCCACGCAGCTCACCGTTTTTCCCCCAGCAAGTCCCCGCTCCGACGGCATTACGTCAGTTACCTCCTCATTCAACACTCAACTCAACATTTATCACCGCGGACCCAGGTGAGGAGCATAAACATGTTCAGAAGCTCCGTGGGTCCCCGGATAAGAGAAAGAGGGATGGCTGAGGGAGGAGAGGAACAGGGCAACAGCTGAAAGAGGAGAGTGAGGAGCGGCTGAAAGACACGTTGTGGTCTGTTCTTGCATCTCCTGTAAACGTGAAACGCAGGGTACTCTTGCGGTGTGTAAGATGTAGGAACTATGAGCTTCTTCATATAGTTTGAACTATATACTGCATATGCCTTCGAGGACACCTTGCCTTCAACAGACACATGCAAGCAGACAGACAGGCATGCAATCTCTGCTCCCACCCCCCCCCCCCCTCCCCAAGCGGACACACACAGCACTTCTTCAGTACAAGGGGAGCTTGCAAATTTCCTCCCTCTCCCTTAAATCTGACTAGATGTGTGAAAATATTCCACTGTTCTGACAGCTCAGGCATCCCACTCCGGAAATGACACCTTATCACATCTCTGCTGGCATTAGAGAAATGTGTTTAAAGAGGATAAACACATGAGTCATGTCATAAGCATGAGCAAAACACCTGAAAATCACAAACCCCTCCACCAGGCATGTTCAGGAGGGAACGGGAATGTCACAAACCCTGACAGGATGACAGGAGAAGATGTGCTTGTTTTCTAAAGGCATTCGCACTAAACAGGAAGTGATATCACAGTTAGAAATACCTGCACCAGGATTCAAGCAGACTTATTCTCGCTCTGCCGGTTGGGCGAAAGTTTTAGGGATGAAATGAAGCGCCCGAGAGAAGTAAAGCAAACAGCACTCATACCTGAAACTCATCCAAAAATGAAATAATACACTTTTTTCATAGAGTTCATGCTGGGGTGGAGGAAGAACCAATGGCTGGAGGCACATAAAGAGATGAAACAAATCCAACAGCAAGTAATAGAACTACTGTGCAAAGTTGATCAGGGAGTATTACCTCGGTAGGACATGAAGAAAAGCACAAAGAACAGATAAAGAATAAGGAGAATAGCAGAGCTGAAGGAGGTGGAATGGAGAGAAAACACAAAATGGCCGCTTAACATTGAGCTGGTGTTTACGTGAAGCAGGGGACAGTGAGAGGACAGGTATATTAACCCTAAGCCCCTGCAGGTCTGCGCTCCAGTTGGGAAATGAAAGGTGACCCACGCACAGCCTGTGTATATTTACACTACTCTGCGCAATACTAACTGGGGCCTCTGGGGTCGGCCGTCCACGGTCCGGCTTGCGCGCCCAGCAACAGCAGAGCCTGGGGGACGTTGAGAGGAGCAGGGTGCGTGCAAAAAAAACAAAAAAAGCACACTTCCTGACATCAGCCTTGCCACCCTGGCAACAGGGAAACCGGAGCCCCGCTGCTACAGCTGCGGTGTCACGGGTGGAGGGCATGGGAATGCCATACTTGGCCGGTCACGGCATCTCTTCGGGCGGGGAGGGGGCCCACGTGGCGGGAGAAGGCCTGCGGCCTCATGACAGTGAGGCTCGTCTGACGTCGAGTCTTTTCCGCTCCATTCCAGGCCCTCCGGCCCGTCTCTCCTGGCAGGACAGGCATGCGCTTTCTCCACCACCGCCGTGAGCGCTCAGGAATGGGGTTTTTCCCCCCCCCTGACCGGCATTCCTGGCAGGTCTCACTGCGCTAATCCACTTTCAGCTGAATGTCAACTGAATGCAGTGTTCAGATTCAGAGATTTTTAGGATGCTTACTAGACTGGTTTCTGGACTTCTGTGTACTCTAAAGCAGGCTTTTCACACCTTAGTATTGGAGGGCCACAAAACTGTTGGTTTTTGGGATTTATTTTCAATCATCAGCTAATTTAGACTTTAGATTGCAGAACTAGCCAATTAATGACTTAAATCAAAGACCGGAGAAGCACTGCAGCAAAACGCATTGAAAACCTAAATCTATTCATAAAAGCTCTCGATACGCAACGACTGAAAAGTCATTACAGTTGTGTGATTGGGGGTTTCTGGTGCAAGATTCAAGATCGGCTTACACCCAGAATGATGTGGGGCATAAATAATGAACCCAATTAACATAAATAGTGAAAAATACAAAGGCTGTAAACATTTAAAAAAATAGCATTTTGTTGATGTAAAACCTGAGGTGTACTTCTGGAGCAATGTTCATCATTCCTAACTAAACGGTAAAAAAGGATCTCCGCCCGCCAAATGAAACTTAAAAAAACGGTGGCCACTCGGGCCAAGTATGACAGTGCTGGAATTGGTGTTAGGAGCGAACCCTGGCGTTGGATGTGAATGGAGGGTCAGTCCCTCAAGCGGACCTCAGCAGGACACCGCAGACTCCCGTGCCAGACTCGCGTGCTTCGCGGCTGTTAAAACATCCATTACGCATGTCAGCGGCAAAGGATGAAACGGACAGCTGTCTTCCATCCCTCCCTCTCTCACACGGCAATAAAGCTATTTATAATGGCGATCGTGGACGTACATTCAGTCCATGGGTTAGGGGATGTGTCACCGTGTGCTCTCAGGAAAATGATTTGTGAGATTTCGTCAGATGCGGATTACGAACTTTGCGAGTCATCTCACTGTAGAGATTAAGAACAAGCTTTGGTACTTTGGTTGACTATACACTCAAAGCACTTCATTAGGAAGACCTGCGCACAAGCTTGTTAATGCAAATGTTTAATCAGCCAACCGTGAGGCAGCAACTAAACGATATAAAAACAGTTCAAGAGGTTAAGCTGTTTTTCAGACCAAATGTCAGAAAAAACCAACAGCACAACAATCTCTAGATTTTGCAGAGAATGGTGCAAACAACTAAAAACATCCAGTGAGCAGCAGTTCTACGGGCAAAAACAGATTGTTAATGAGAGGTCAGAGGAGAAGGGCCAGACTGGTCAAAGCTGAGGAATGTGACAGTAACGCAAATAACCACACATTACAACAGTGGTATGCCCAAGAGCATCTCTGAACACACAACGTGTCAAAACCTTCAAGTGGATAGGCTACAGCAGACTAAAACAAATAAGTCAAAAATAATAAAGAGCTAATTGAGTGTGTGCGTATAGCTGGTTAAATACAATATAACTTCAAATATGACACACCAACAAATCTTCCCAGATAGGCATACATATATTTCTGTCCAAAACAAAAAGACATTAAAACTAAGTGCATGTATGCAGCAGCACACATCTTGATCTAAAACTACAGGACCTGTACACTGGGGGTTGTGAACTCCCCTTGAGCAGCACCAATATGTAGCCAGGATCTCTTATCAAAAGCCTTGGGAATCCAACTGCAGTTCTCTCATACTGTACCAGTTGCACAAGTCAAAGCAACACCTGTGATGCTTTAATTAGACACCACCTGTGTGTTTATTGTGCTGTTGGCAAGGCTCTTTGGAATGGAGAAAGAGCTGTAAGCATGAGCACAGGCAAACAAAAGAAATGTCTGTTTAATCATGTATCCTTTAGTCTCCGGTGTAGCAAAGTTACGGCACACTGGACCCTGAAAGTGACTATCGACTATCTGCATTACCAACTCAATCTGCCAACTGTCTGACAGATTCTAGAAAACCGTAGGCAGTGGAAAAAAGTGGATGGTTGAAAATCCCAAAGAAGGATGAATTCATTGGAGTCCAATAAATTCATGTTTATTGATTATTTGGGATGCAATAATGAGCTGACGAATGCTCAGTTGATTAGTGCTCAATAAATCAACACAAAAATAAAAAGCACTCTCTGTTCATTGACCTTTGTATTTAATGTTCGACTCTGAAGAAACGCATTACAGAATCAATCATCTGAATATTGCCTCACTCTCTATGAAGTCTGCAGTTGTGTTCCAGAGTGAGAGCCTCTTTGTGTGTCCCACTGATGTCGGGCCCGACTGAGGGATCTAGCCTGGCGTATTTCCATGGAGACAGGCCGCCAGTGCGGACGCCAGTCTGGGCGTAACGTACCAGGAGTACCTGCTTATTTCAGCTCGGGATCGCACTCGTGCCAGCGGTTTTCTGGGTTTTCTGTTTGTTTTATTCTTTTATAAATACTGTGCCCATTTATTATACATTTTATAACTGCAGTGCAGGGTAAGTCATAGCCCACAAGTGTGCCATGGCATCGAATGCCAAAAGCTTTCGGAAGGAATTTTCTAAATCATTCTAAATGTGTTATTACACATTTTGGGCAGCGAATGCATTTTGCCCTTTCAGGCGCGTGGAGCTACTGGAAGCCTCGCTCCGGCCGCACTGCGGTTTGTATAAGGGCTAATGACGAACGTGTTCTGAGGCCGTCTAAGCCAGGCAGGATTACGCCACTGGCCTGATGAATACATCACTTCCATAATAATGGTGCCTGTGTGTCGAACACCTGTGGTGACAAGTCATCAGCGTCAAATGGAGCTTCTTATCTTACACTGCAAATAAATGACCACCAATTCAAGCCTTGTTACAATGTTTGCCCTGGCCTGGCCTTTCTATGTGTCAATGTCCTAAAAGGGCATACTGTCACTCTGCCAACGCTTGATGCGCAAAACAAGCAAATGGCACACACACACACACACACACACACACACACACACACACACACACTCATGCAATAAGGCACAAGGGAAGAATGGCATTCTAACGTGACTGATCTTAATCACAGCATGTGCTTGAATTCAGGTGACACCCGATATCTGTAGGGCATGACGGCTTCATTCGCATACGAGCGATCAGCCCGCGCGGTGCCAACAGCCGCATCAAAGCAGGGCGATCCTCACACAAAAGGTCAATCACGCCAACACACGCAGGTAGCCCCAAACACAGCCAAAGGAGCGCAACAGACAGAATCCACATACTGATGACGTATCGTCATCTCCTGTCACGTTTCATTTCATTTTGTATTTATATCCGTTTCTATACAGGTTGTCTCACTGAATAAACATTTTCACACTAGAGAACTGGGGCCTGTTCCACGAAGCAAGATTACAGAGTTAGCCGGATAACTGCACTGAGTCAAACCCAGACCACGGAAAAATCTGGAATACGGACTGGAGTAAAAAGAGCTGTGTTAACTTTGCAGTTATCCGGCTAACACCGTAATCCTGCTTTGTGGAACGTGCCCCTGACCACCTGACCAAGAGGCACAGTCACGCAGGCTTTTCCATTACAAAAATAAGTTTAAAAATAAAGAAGCAAAAATAAACATGTCATTTTAAGAATGACAGTTTGCGAATGCTTGAGGCGTACTTCCCACACACGCAGCATGAATGGCACAGAGAGAGCCCTCAGCTGATCTGTGCTTGTTTGGTATCATCACAGGACAAAGTGTTCCTCCTGTGCGTCGGCTTGTTTTTCCACTTTCCGACAGGCTAGCTGGCTAACTGCAGGAGGAACATGATGTTTTGATGGAAAAATGAACTCCGGGGTATGCCGACTGACGTGGACTTTGGCTTCGGAGTAACGGACGGATCCTTTCACTTTAATGCAATTCGAAAAAGAGGTACGGAATGATGGTTACGTCACAAAGCGGTCTAGTATTTCTAGTTAAGGAAAATAATAAAAACCAGCTCATTAGATAGTCATTTATGTGCTCCGTTTTAGAAAGCGTTTTTCACGATGTGCTTCGTAGGATACTCCAGTCCAATGTCCGAAATAACAAAAAAACATGCCTAGAGCATTAGGACAAGGTCTGGTGGAGAGGGCACAGAGGTGCCCGGGGGAGAGGGAGTAGAGGTGGCTTGGACAGAGGTGGCAGGTGCCTCATTGGTGGGAGAAGGAGATGAGGAAAAACAGTATCAAGAGGATGTCCAGTGTTTAGAGAGCAATTTGCAGCAGCCTGAATGAACTCTCCTCTCTATATTACATGATAGTCATTACGTGCTCAATGACCACTTTACCCAGCCAAAAGTGCAGAGCTTTAACACGTGCATGACCTACACTTGTTATGACCCCTCCAGACCGCAGGGATTCTGCTGGAGCTGAGCGCATGAGGGAAAGCCTCTCAGGGCTGTCTTCCTGCAGGCCGGACACACTTTAGTGCGCGCATATCTCAAATGTTTCCCATAAATCTGGGCTCCCTCCGCTTGATCCTTCCACACAACTGCCGTTCGCAGCACTTCTCCGAAAATGCTGGGTAAAAAAAATAAAAAAATAGGCAACATTTGTTGTCAATTTAGCCATGCTCGGTGAACTTCCATGAGAGCGGCAGTGAGGATTTATGGCACGATACCCAGAAAGACATGTGCTGCAGGAATCTGTACATTAGAAAAAGAAGGGGAAGAAACTCTGTCCCAGAACATGCAGAAAAATAAAAAATATGCACGCACGCACACACCTCACACCCTACACACATGCATGCTCACACGCATGCGCATGCACACACACAGACACAGACACAGGTACCAACATCTCACACCCTAAACACACATGCACACGCCCATGTACCAACACTTCACACACTAAACACACATGCATTCACACACGTATGCGAATGCACACGCGCACACGCGCGCGCACACACACACACACACACACACACACACACACACACACCAGACACACAGACACAGACACACACACACACACACGCACGCGCACGCACGCACGCCCAAGTACCAACATCGCACACGCTAAACACACATACACACACACACCCATGTACCAACACCTCACACACTAAACACACACACACAAATACCAACCCCTCCCGCAAACACAAACATGCAAGTACCAACACCTTGCAGCCTAAATACACACTCTCTGAAGTACCAACCACCCCCGCCAACACAAAATGTACACACACATGCACCCAAAATCTGTTTACTCAAGGGGCAAAACTTGTACACTCAGCAATCACAATCTCTAAGAATAGAGAATTATGTATTACTTACTACTGTTTAGCATTTGAGTAGTGCAAGACTAGTGCACAGAATGACATTTATAATAGTGCTGGTAGGCTTTGCATGGTTCTAATCAAATAAAACTATGCATGAGAACTTGGCATGCATTCATACCACGTCCCTAATAAGCTAAGTAGTGCAAACTTGGCCGTCTGTTGTGTAGACTTTTTAGGGTGGATACGAAATATTCCTGAGGCAAGCAAAGTCAGACAACTGAAAGCCTGCATGCGAACATACTTGCTGTACTGTGCCATATCTTGTTTGTATACTTGAATAGCAGGCCGCAGATCAAACAAGATAGTGCGACAAACACAGCTACCTCCTCCCTCTATTAGCTAACCATTCCTCCAAGAGCTGGAAAAACTGAACTTGAATAGCTGCTCAACGGACTTCAGTCACAGTGATTCTGCTGTGCTCAGTACTACTGTATGTGTGCTCCTCACCTTCCAATTATGTTGTAGCATTTCTTATTCTTCTATTATAACAGTGGACTGTTTGGCCCAATGTTTCTGATTATATATTGAGATACATTTTAATAACTTATCTGGAAACGTATCTTGCGCAATGTTGTATTGTACAAGATGTACATGTTATAGAAGCCATATACTGTACTTTGGAACTACCAATGAAAAAAAGCTTGATACCTAAGTAGAGTGTAATCCATTGCATGACTGATAGGAATGTTTTTAATTGTGCATTGTCTGTGACAAATCAAAATTTAAATGTGCTTTCTCTAAATGACAAAGCAATGAGGTCATCTGCCTGGCGAATACACAAGAAAGGCAAAAGTTGCGATTTCACCGATTCGATGCTCCAGTAATATTATTTTCGTGCTTCACTCAAAATAAAAGCCAAATGGCAATCGCACCTGTGACCTACAAAAATGATTTTTGTGTCATTTCACTTCAGTTCTGGAATAACAATAACCACATCCGTGAGCCATAAGACAGACTCCAAGTACCTCCGGCATAGAAGTTTATGAGCCGCTGTTTGGCTGTTTCAGTTTTATCGTCATTCTGACAAATGAATAAATAAATGAGCAAAAAAACAGATAAAAGTTTGATCTTGATGCGACTGATTGGTTACAGGACCAAAGACAGTCTTCAAAGAGAGCCACTCCTTGGCCAAGAAAATAAAGCACATGGTCAGCCAAAGATCTGGAGCCGGTTAACGAATCTAATCAGCGCAGGGAACCAAATAAAGGCAAAAGGCTGGAGCGATAAAGAGGAATCCGGAGAGCCTCTGCGGCCTGTAATCCTCTCGCCAAAACGGCACATCTGTTTGCCTCACACTGCGGGGCTGTGAAACGGGTCTGACGCGGCGTATCGAGAGGGACCCTGGACGCCAGCGCGTTTGGGCGCGTGATGGAGGGGTTTGAGCTGTCCTGCTTCCCACTATATTACAGGTATCTGTCATTCCCAGCCGTACCTGCGGCCCGCCGCCCTGTCAGCCCGCTGATGGATGCCTTCCAGTAGCTTCTGCAATCAGAGGCTCGTGACAGTTCCCTGGGAGAGGGCGGGATGAGGTATGGGGCCACGTGACGCGGCCCAAGGACACACGGCTGTATCCAGTCTTTAAAAACGCCACCCGCGGCTAGCCTGCTCTCTATTTATTTTTAATATAATAGAGACGGGGGGTTGCAGGCTTATTCATTCACTAAATTGCTTTGTGTTACAACCACAGAGATACAGCTCCCGAAACTGAGCTCCACACTGCAGGAGTCACTACTCCATGTCACTTTTAAACATTTATAGACTTAGTTCTGAGGTTTAAGCTCTTACCGGTATTTCTGCTGTAAACTTGTCAGGTTGGTGTGTCAACAATAACGGGCGTGAACTGACTGACTGGATTACATTTTACTGAATAAAACATTTTCATTTTTCACCCAATTATGAACCCTGCCAGTGTGAGGTCTTTCCACCCACCCTCTAATATGTAGGGTCTGGTAAACTGTCCCCACTCACTTACTTACTTAAACCAGAAAAATAAATAAATACATATCTAAAATAACATTTTTGATTTCACTGGCCTGGAACTAGCTAGCCTCAAAACAGTGACTGTTACAGACGTGCCACCCAGGCAACGCTCACTAATGAAGACAGGAAACAGGAACAGTTTTAGTCTATAAAACTAATAAATCGGGGCATTCTAAAAAGCTGTGACAACAGCTTAACAAGGCAAATAAAACATTTAACTGAGGGAACACATTTTAAAGGACTTTTTAGCGGAAAAGGTCGAGGTGGGATGAGATGTGCCCCACATTTGAGATTTAATAAACCACATAAAGCTCAATCAGCTCCATTCACTTTCAATTGAGGATCTTTGGTTTTTGTTCACCATATTGATTTTATTGTTACTTTTGTAAATTTTTTATCTGCTTACACAGCCTACCCTGTTGCCTGAGTAAGGGATGAATTTATTTACTTTGCCTTTATGACATTACATTAGGGTCCCATTTTCAAATAAAGGGAAAATGCATTTCCCTTGCTACGTGGATTACAAAGGAGTTTAAGGTACTATAAAAACACTATGAAAGTATCAAAACCCACAGTCCCCAAATAAATCCACACTATCCGTATGAGGAAAATGTGCATTGAAAGCAGCTGTATGGGCTTCTGTGAAGTAGTGACGTCGCACGATATGTCCATTTGCATACGTCTGTCTGCCTTCAGCAAGGCCCACCTTGTAACAGAAAGACATCCAATCGCTCGGCACAGATGGCATTCAGTTTGATGCGGAGCTAGCCAGCCAATCAGAACAGAGGTTTATTGACATTACTGAGCACTGAAGAATGGGCATGTAAAACTGGATCGAGATTGTTTATGACCACACACACACATCTTATGGATATCAGGACCTAAAATACACTGGAAAGGTGTACAATCTGGGATCATTTAAAAAACATTATTGACTACAATGTGAAGTCTACAGTGAAGTCTCATGGCCCCCACTAACTAGTATAATTATTTTTAAAAATAGCTCATTAAGCTGGCCCCCTTTTGGGGCCGTCTTTCACAAAATTAATTAATTTAAAAAATTCAAAAACATTTTTTTTTTCACCATAGCAAAGTTCTGTAGTGCCCTACATATGGGAATCTTTGCAATCGTTTGCCTCAAAGTTTTGGTTTTATTTTGCCTTGATAAGCTCTTTTCACATTAAGCCTTTTAGAATGTCCCAATTAATCCAATTAAATGCAGTACACCCACACTAAGTAATAATCTCTGCCAGTCAAGTATAATTTCACTGAGAAAACCAAAAAAAACATCAAGATTAATGTCTAACCAAAGCTATTTACATTTATTTTCTAAAAGCAATTACTTTGCGGTAAACCACAATTAATTATGTGAGATTTTTCAAGAGTAGCACCTGTATAAATGTGTTACTCAATGGTAATGAAAAAAAAAGAAAAAAAAAAGAGTAGTTACTCGAGTTATAAACCTGACTGATATACTGATATGCCAAGATATACCAATTGTACCACAAGCATTACACTGATGATGTCATTCCTGCACTGATTCTTACACTCACTAACCTAATGCATCTTAGTGTTACCTGTTTATGGTCATGTGCTCTTTGTTAAAAAAATACCGCACACAATTACAGATGGTAGCCCAATCCCCCAACCTTCTCATCCTGGGAAGCCAGGCAGGGATGTTTCCTGCCACAGTCCTGTTTTTAATTTTCTCAACTCATTAAGGTATTAAAAAGCCATATGTTGTCAATCACTGACATTCTCTAAAATTTTAATCATGCTCTAATAAAATAGAGGATATGCAAGAAGAGCTTAACACGGTAATGCTGGCAATCTTTTCTTTTCTTAAATGCAGGAATTTGACATGTGGGGTCAGTTTAGGGCTAACTTGCTAAAGGAATACATTTTTACAAAACCCACAACAAATAAACTAGTATTGTCTGGGCTGGCTAGGCTCTCAACAGCTGTTTAAAGGGAATCTCAAAGCAGTTTGATAATTAGACCCTTGCCTTTAAAGCCATTGGTATCCTGCCTGGAATGAAAACTGGTATTCTACAGAGAAAAAAAGAAAATAAAAAGTTTCTACTGCGAGGAATTCAAATTCCAACCCTGGAGGGCTGCAGGCTCTCCCGGGCTTCCTGCTTCTTTCAACTAACCCTCGAAAACAAGGTGTGCGGACCCTCTGACCAATCAATGACCCCATCGCTCAAGTAATAACTGCACCAGAAACCAGGTGATCCCCCTGGCCCTCCAGGACTGCAGTACTGGTCACCTGTGTCGTATTACCTGAGTAGGCCGGACCCAGAGCTCAAGTGTGAGATGAGCAGACCACTCAAGCATCTGTGAATCAGCACAGTGCTTCCAGCTCCAGAGCGGTTTGGCTGAACCGGACCCCTAACCTCTGGAGTGCATTGTATCATATTACATAACTTGGTGAAGACCTGTGTTGTGTTGTGCTTATGTTTTTTGTGCATGTGGAAGAAAGCAGGGGAGAAAAAAACGAGGGCTTTGGAAGAGAGAAACCTCAGGACCTGCGGGCCTGCCAAGAGCTTACGTTCAGTTCCATCAGCCCTGTAATCAGTCTCAGTCGTCAGCGCGGAACAATAAAACAGAGAAATTACAATCTGGCCAGCACGACCTCAGCAGTGGTCCCAGCCAGCGAACCTTCACTCTCTCTCACACATGTGGGCCCCATCAGGCAGTCAGCACTCTGCATGTGTTAGCTTTTAAAGCGCCGCCGCGCGCTAGCCCGCGTCGGCTGCTCCGCTCTCGGCCAGGGAAGCGGCCGGCACTCCCACAGTGGAAGAGCGTTAGCCAGCGACGCTAGCACGGCTCTACAGGGGGCAGCTGACACATCAACGGAAGGATCCGGATTCTTTCGGCCACGATTGATGAGCGACTGTAAACACTCCATATGATTTCAATGGTCGAGATTAGCTGTGGTCCAGGGCTCGTTTGTCTGACGTGAATTTGACATGGCCCACAGATTAGGGCCTGTCAAAGAATCATAATAAACATAATAACGTTATCATTATAGTTATGGCGCAGATGGTGATTTGAATCCATTCCGATTCGTTTCCTGTCTTTTCCAAGGATTTCCAAGAAATTCTCGCGAATCGAAAGCGCTACGGGGCGTCACATGGTGTGGAAAGTTATCTGGAGCCTGCCCTCAGACAGGACACAGACTGACCCGAATCCAGCCACATCACTGCACAAAACGGGACTGCACAAAATGACCAATAGTGCTTGGCAGATCCAGGCCACTACCCGCCCACCATCCATCTGCATCCTAAATAAAGTGTTCTCAGACAGCCGTGGTTATTTCTGGTTATCTTCTGGAGTCTGAAAGTCGCACATCAGCATAGGTTTTCTGAATACATCTCCCTGTCTGCCCACAGAGTCAAGGAGACTTCTCCCAGCACGTTTGAGTATGCACAGTAGGCGTGTGTGCATCTTATCTGGGCTGCTTGTGGCTGGAGAGCAAAAGTGAGTGTTCCCAATGGCCACCAAACCCATTGCAAACAGGGCCGGGCTCCCAGCTCACAACCTTTCATTTAGTCAGAGATATCTGAGGTTGTGCAAGGGCGTGGCCCCATCATGTACCTCATCGGCGAACAGCTGCTGTGTTGTCCCACAGCTTCCCCGCTCATTAAATACAAAGTGTGGCTGTCTGCGAAAACAAAAATTCACAAACAGGCCTGTATACCTTCTAGCCCCGGGCTTGAACTTTGCTGCTGGGTTTTTTTTCTGTAATGGAAGGTGAAGCCAGGGTAAGTGGAAGGCACAATCAGGTCAGTTCATGCGCACACGGAGGGAACAAGCCGGTATTTTAGTGCAGAGAGAAGGTTCCCTGTGGCAGACCGTCCGGCAGGCCACACTATCAGTGGTGCAATGGAACCGTGCCTATGTCAACACAAATAAATATCTGGCAAAACACGAAATAACATAATATACCTCAGTCTTATCTCATGAAAAGGCATCTGTGTGTGTGTGCATATGAGGAACTCTGTGTGCATGCCTTGTGTCACTGCAGGTTTGGGGCCACAGACGACGCCTGTCCTGAAGAGGTAACTCCAGATCAGTGTCAGCCGGCTGCTGTCAATCAGGAGGCAAGCCCACCTACCAACCGCAGGCCCCGCCCTCTCCCTCCCCCAGTCTACAGTGGCTCATCGGCAGATGAAGACCTGCATGAAGCCCGACTGAAGCCAGTGTGGGAATGTGATCTCCGGTGGTATCCTAGCCTACAGGGCTGAGGCGCTGTAAAACTACAACAATCAATTTAACAGGAAAGAGAAAATGCGAGCACTTGGCGCTTGGCACTTGGCAACTCTTGATGAAACCAAATTTAGTGGCTTTGAACAACATTTCTCTTTTTATACATGCTTGGCCCGAGACCTTGCTTTTCCATTTCACATGAATTATTCTTGTTTCATAATACTCCTCAAGGAATGGTAAATTTGAAAATAATAACACTATTAATACTCAAGTCATTGCCTTACTGGAAATGAAAACTAAGTGGGGCTTAATATGATCAGAATAAAAAAAGCATGTCTGTTCTTAGCTAAACAGAGACAATATTATTCTTACACACAAATATGATCAAATGGCAAACAGTTACTGCAGACATTACTGGTGAAATACATGTTTAAAATAGTGTTCATTCTGTATTAGTCTATTTACCAATTCATTATCTGACTTCTGTTGCTAAAATAACTTCCACAACGAATGTACAGCTTAGCACAGATATGCTCAACATAACAGCACTTCCATAACCATGACAATGTCCTTTATCAGTTCATTGCCCTACTGTTACGAAACAGTCACACATCATATCAAAAGACTAACAATCATAATCAGCTGTTTATTACCTAAGCAACCCATGACCTTGCTTAAAGGTATGCTAGCACGGGCCCAACCACACTCTCAATGGTACAAGTGCAAGTTCCCTGTCCAATTCACTGCACTGTTGTATAGTGCACTCTACACATTACCAGGTGCATACACATGCTCTGTATTAACTGGCAGAGACAGACACAAGTTTCTGAACAAAATGAAGTGCTGAGTGAAAAAACACCAACACAGCTAAAGGGCATGGACACACCAACTCCAGTCACTAACTTTTTCAGAAACATTTTTCTACAGCCCCTTGCCCTGCTGACAGCTCCAGCTGTTTTTTTTTTTTTTTTTAAGTGTTAAATAGACCAAGACCGAAGTACTGTTAAATGCATGCTGTGGTCTCGGATGTCACTCTTTATTTCATATACTTAAATGTACTCATTCAATAACAGCGGTTTCAGGTTTGCTTCAGAGTACTCAAATAGATGCTTCCCACCCACAATGTTAAATAATGCGATGGTCAGTTATGGCATTTAACAGAAATACAGACTGTAATACAGACTAAATAAGATCGTGGACTAAGGCCATACCATACAGGAGCTGGGTAATTGCATCTCTGACTAAAATTGCACTGTGTGGGAAGCGGTTACCAAAATTACAAAACAAAATGGTGTGTCCAAGCATTTATATGACTAAATGTAACTAAATAACTAATAGTGTGTGTCACGCCCGGCCTGTTTATGTGTATATGTAGGTTGGCTTAATCAGCCATTTCATAATTGTATGGGGAAAGCGTGGTGCGCTGGGCTTCCATGGTATCAGTTGATGGAAAAGGATGTGATGCAGAAAAAAATGCCCCATCATAACAACCCTGAACCAGGGGTCTGGTGATCTGAACTAATGATTTACAGATTTACTGACGATCAGATGACTGGTTAAGCTAGGTATGATTTATGTGGTGCAAAATTAATGCTGGACCCAGCTTTTACTGACATTGGAAAATATAATTTCAGAGAGAATTAATGATGTTTGCAATCTCCACAACTCTCCAACATAGTATCTATCCAGCTCAACGGAGTTACATTTACAAAAAGATATTTTAGTCTGGGCACAGCTCTCAGTCGGAGAACAGTTCCACATAAAAACACACGCTTTGATCTGAGGCCTCAAATGACTTTATACCAGAACACGAAATGGATGACTGTATCAGTCTGACAACTGACAACCCTCTTCTCTCAGACGTGGATGTATGGCCCTCTGCCTATTAACTGAAGGAAGCTTCCCCCTACTTGCTCTACCGACGAACATGCCCTAGTGTACATAGGAAATTGCGCAAACACATATCCCAGACCTGCCATGTAGCACGGTGTAATGCTACTGGCTCCAACACTCCTACAAGTGACAGTCCTGCGTCAAATCTAAACTTTCCTGTCAGTGTAGGATATAATTTTTTTTTTTTTAAAAGCATTCACGAGACATTTTAAACCTAGTGGTGATTTCAAATTCAAAATTTCAAGGTTCAGACTTTGGTTTCATTTGTAGGCTTTAATTCCTACAGTATCGTTTCCTGCTGATAAGGCCAGTGAGGGGTGGGCCTGACCAGCAGGACGGTTGTTGTTGTTGTTGTTGTTGTTGTTGTGGTAGTAGGTTTGCCTGTATCTACAAGCATGAGCAGAGGCCTGGGTCGCCATTCATCATTAGCGCCATCAGACAGGCTGTAGCGCCGTTTAAGAAGTGGGTGGAGTGAAGCAGGTTCTAGGCCCTTCCACAGAGCCTCACCCTGAAGTGCTGCTCACACCATTGGTGCCCTCACCCTCCACAGGTCGACGGTAAAATGGATACATATGGGTTAAAAAATAATAAAACAATGCACTTCTTTCACTGCTTGTGGCTGACACCACTTTGTGAAAAAAGGAACAATTTTCATTGGCAGCTTCAGTTGTAAATATGTAAATATGGCCCCATAGGCCAAGTTCACATATTTAGTTCATGTTCAACATCCATGCCTGCCACTGCCACTTCCTTTCAAGAGGAATCTAGCCAATTACAATGACTTTCGTCAATGAATTTAACCATTCTTAATCATAGTTCAACCGTTACTTACCTTAATATTGCCAATCAGGAACTGGTTCAGCCTAGCTGGGTTTGGATCAAGCATTGCACACAGCCTACCCTGTAAACAAAGTGCCTTTGTGGTCTGCTCAAAATGGTGACCAGCACATTCATTACAAAATCCTGTATTAAGGGTGCCAAAAATGATTTCATATCGCAGACTATAATTTTGCAATTCAATTCAGTACAGTTCTGTTATTTGTATAAATGTTTTATTTTTGTTTTTTATAGAGACAGCTAAAGAGACGCTTTACATGAAAACAAGAAATACGAACATTTTGGAGAGACTGAGCCTGAACACCCCAAAAACAACATAGGTCATTAGTTAAGAAAAAAAATCCTGAGTGGTAAGACCGTTTATGGGGAGGAACCCAGACACAGAGTAGGGCCTATCCTTGACTGGCACGGTGTCAGTAGTTAGGCTAACAGCTAATATGAAGATAATGGACAACTTATCAGAGCAAACGATCACGGTGGTTCACCAGAGGTATTATAAAGGTGTTAGTTTATTATAAAGGTACAGAACTTGCTGGTAAAATAGACGTACCAAGCGAACTTAATACACACGTCACAAGCGCAAAGAAACACATCCAGGCCCGTGGGTCATGGTGTGGGCTTGAATGAACAGGGTCAAGGCTGGAGCAGTCTATGAACTCAGTGACAGGAAGCGCAAGACGCCTGAAGGAAAAGAGCAGAAAGGGGTAGCGCGCCTGTGGAGAGTAATATGGGAAAACCACAGGGCGCTATGCCGTGGCAGCATATGTAAAAGATAAGAAAGAGACAAGGAAAGGGGAATACACCAACGAGAGTGCTCGTGGACTGGCAGCACTCCAATACGGCACAGAAATGCAGACTAGAACATTCACATGCACTGCAGGCAATAGGACCATCAACTCCATGGGTCCTCATCTACTGGCCCCATATCTCTCCAACTTCACGATTGACCAAAAAGGTAAGCGTGTCTGAAGCGTGAGCTTGCATATTCCAAAGCACAGTGCTCTGCACTGTAGGAGAAGGCTGCCCACCCCTAGTAATTTTAGTTATTTTCGGACATTTCAAATGGCCAGCACCTCGTGAACAGAGCAATCATAGTGGAGAGTAAAGCACAAGTAATTCACCAAGATATTCTTACACAAGACCAACCTTACCAGTTAACTATGGAGTGTACTCCAAATGTGAAGGGGGACTCATGAAGACATGCTAGCACCAGTCCCCTTTGTCCATGTTCTAAATTCTTCAAAGTCATTGAGGCCGTTATATTCTTAAGCTGCACATTTATCAAAGTGCTATAAAATGTAAGGCCTGTGGTTAGACAAATTAGTAGGATTCAAATGTAATTTCTTGAGAAATGGCTTCTTCATTTTGGAACACAGCCTGGTGATAGTGAGGAATTTATCATAACCAGAATTAGTCTGCCAAGTACAGGCGATAGTTTCTTCTGTAATTTTGAGGGTATGGGGTCTAAAAGACAGGTGGGTGATTTTGTGTAAGAAAAAAATGTGACTAGTTTGCTCAGTGGTATGAGAGTAAAGGATTCAAGGCAGTGTGTGTTTCTCTTACAAATAAATAAATACGTTCTTTCTTTCAAACAATGCTTTTTATTATTATTGAGTTCAAAGTCAAGGACATTGAGTGAAATGAATTTAAGCCGTTGCCTCCGTGCACAGAATAATAATTTGCCATTTTGTAATGCGCCAATTGGAAACAATATCTAAAGGCAAAGCAACAAAATATTAATGTTCAGAAAAGCAGTGCGGATGTAAGATGTAAACCCAATGAGAAATGTAATTTGTCCCTTTTGTTTTTAGCTAACTGCCCCCCTGGTGTTACAGAACACCTGAAGGTTAAGTGGATAATAGCTGAGAACCTTTTCCCAATTAGCTAGATAGCTGAGAAGCCATCAAAGGGCTCTGGACAGGTCTTCATGCCCTAAACAATCCCCTCTGTTCACTATTCCTTTTGATGGGCTCAGATAAAACTCTGGATAAAGCACTACCATTCACATGAAAATGTATACTCTTTCCCTCCTGTGAGACTTCTCTCAAAGGTTCATTCTTTTATTCGTGGTCATCTGGAATAGCCATTGTTCACCACCGTAGAGGGGGAAAAACCCCAACAAAATATGCTGACCCCGCCCCTTAAGAGATAGTCCCTTTAGTCGGACTGTAAAGAGCAGTATCATATTTTTTTATTATGCCTTTATTTAGGAGACGTGGTTTGCAGATACAGAGGGAGAAAAGGACCGTAAATTCCTGGCTAATGACTTTCCTGCTCAAAACGGCCTTACAGGGAGAAGGGGTGGACCGCAGTTTCAGAGAAAACAGTGGGAGCAGCTTTGGAAACCAGGCCTGGTCCGGGATCGTCTTTAAAGCACGAGTGTCAGGTTTTTAAACCAAATGACCCAATAGCTGGGATGGGGAGTAAAGCAAATAAAGGTTTTTGTTTGTGGAGGGATCTCAGAGTTTGGCAGGGACTGCCTGCCAAGTTTACACAGAAATGAGACACTTAGTGCTTACAGTACAGCTGGACTGAACATCCAGCTAGTGTTCTCCCAAGATCCTTTCTCTTTCGGGTCTTTACAATAAATGTGCGCGGACTGAATCCGAGAGAATAAATTAAGTATCAAGTAATGGTGTGACTGCTATTATACTGATCGCACAGAGCAATGGCTGTGGCCTGTAGCGTAGTGGTGAAGGTAAATGACTGGGACACGCAAGGTCGGTGGTTCAAATCCCGGTGTAGCCACAATAAGATCCGCACAGCCGTTGGGCCCTTGAGCAAGGCCCTTAACCCTGCATTGCGCCAAGGGAGGATTGTCTCCTGCTAATCAACTGTACGTCGCTCTGGATAAGAGCGTCAGCCAAAAGCCAAAAATTTAATGCATGGTGGTGGGTTCCCTCCCCAAGTGAAATTGCTGAATCCGTGCACGAAACAGTGGAACAAAGTGATCAGAAATGATTGAACCCCATAGGTTTGTGTTTGTTGTCATAACCATTGTTTTGATAACCAACCATCACGTGTTTAGAGCTAGAATTGGCACACTTGTTTTACATGTTTATTTGGTATCTTATCCCATTGAAATCAATGAGAGTTCCTGTACAGCCCTGCATGATTATTAGAGCACATCGGCATTCAGTGTCTCCACATGAGCAAGTTGAGTCAGTGATATGTATGCCTGCCAAAACTTTCCATTTAGACGTCAAGGAGGAATATGTATTTGTGATATCTTAAGAGAGCAGTCCCTCGCATCTATTGCACCAGCATAAAAATCAATCAGTATAAAAAAAACAAACAAGAGCCAGGCTGCGCATGCTAAACAAATAATAACTGAAAGTCTGTAGGGGCTGGCTGAGTGTTGTGAGAATGCCAGAGCAGATCAAGCAATTCCGTTAGGTTAATCCTCTTGGAATATTTCACTTATAACAAATAAAAAGATATCGTTTTACCACATGCATTACATGTAAATATTGAGAAATGTAACACAAATTCACGTACCATTACCAATTCATTTACACAGTCCAACTCTCGTCACAATTCCCCATCCAACCAAATTAACTTACCCATTCCAATTAATGTACCAATCACAGTTAGCCTTGCACACCCAACGTCATTCACCTATCCTAGAACTAGTGTCTTGATAGCAGAGTGGCATAAGCCAGGACAACCCTTACGAACGCAACATGCTAGCCACGGAGTGATGGCGATTCTCGCTTTCTGAACACAACACAGAAACGAATGTGGAATACAAAATACGGGTACGCACATGTGACCCCAGAAATGCTCCCGGTGAAGAGGTCAGCCTCGGCAGTCACTGCCCTGCTATACCAGAGCGCGCTGTCCGCAGTGTGCCTGCAACACACCTAAGGCTGAAGCAGCTCCCTGTCAATGCGGTCTGCGTCAGCCACCACCGAGGCAACAGGTGGACAGGCAGTGCCCCTCACATTCCCCTGACCAGGAGACCCCAGGCTCGTGGAAGAATGCGGTCAGTCTGAGGAAAGCGGAAAAGACAGCTAGGCTACACTCAGTGAGCACCTTATTCATTATTTATTAGACACATTTTTTTTTTTTTAGACCAATTGGCCTTCCGCTGCTGTAGCCTATCCACTTAAGAGGTTTGATGCGTTGTGTGTTCAGAGATGCTCTTCTGCATACCACTGTTGTAATGTGTGGTTATTTGCGTTACTGTCACCTTCTGGTCAGCTTCGACCAGTCTGGCCCTTCTCCTCTGACCTTCTCCTTCAACCACAGAATTGCTGCTCACTGGCTGTTTTTTTCACCATTCTCAGCAAAGTCTATAGACTAGTAATATTCTCTGCATATTACTCTGCAATGCGCAAATCAGTTATCCCTAATTGTTCGTAACAATCATGCAAAATTGAGTATCTTGAAAGTTCCTTCAGATACTCACTGTCAGCAACGTACATTGGAAGCATGAAGAACGAATTTTGCCAAGTTTGGCTGCGTTTTTTAAACTTTTTTATGTTACTTCATATTTTGTAACACATAATTCTTGAATGTCACCAACAGACAGCATAATTCCATCTCTTAACTTCATATGCTAACCCAGGCAGACACACAAAGGCTCAGCCCAGGCAATTAAATGTCCATTAACATGAGTCTGCTGACATCTGGGAATAATTGTAGTGAAAACATGCAACACAATTCATACAGCACTCTATGTATGTGGTAGGATGTACTTGGCCCTGTTACGCTAGAACTACATAATGATCATTAATCATATTTAACACAGGCAAACTGTGATCGGCTTCCATCCTGAAGACATACATCACATTACATTCCCCCAGGGAACCCACTGCACCTCTAAATATCTAGAATGGAACGTAATGAAAAGCATAACCTGTGAATATATATTTTATATGGCTTACAGTAATATATATATATTACTGTAAGCCACCTGGGATGAGTCTATAGTATCAGCTTAAAGCCATTTTATGGCAAGCAGATTGGTTGAAGTGAGCGCATATGTGCTGTGAGTCACCAAGTCAGAGTAATGTGGGTGTTTGTCATTAAAATGCATGCATTAAAATCTCAAAAATCCACAAATGAATGCAAGCTATTCCACATAAACGGGGAGATGCGTAAACTGTCAAAAATTGGCTATACATTGGTATAGGTTTCCCCCCCAAAAAAAACTGCATGTCAACATATTAAAATATAGCCCATTGTATTTTTACATTTGTCTTTTTGGGAATGATTTGAGAGGTACCACATTTGTGAAACGCCCATTTTTATTTGTGAACCAATTATTTAGTTTGTAAGATATATTAAAAAAGTTGTGAATCTCATTTTCTTGGCGCAAGGTGCAAGCTGTATATATTTAATCATTTGTAAGACAATAATAACCCCAGATCAATTACTCCAGCCCAGTTGTCTTCTCTGGTAAGCCACGCGTGTCCCTCCATTTTGTTCGACCGTGATTCCTGCGTAACCCACGGAGACGCCCTCACTGTATGCAAATGACAGTTGAAATCACTGCTGGAAAAGACGAAGCAGTATGGTTTCCGCATAACGCCCTGGTATTCTCTCTTTTGAAGCGATGTTATGCTGGGCAGGCCCTGTAATCTCCGGGTACACAGAGCCATGCCATGGTCCGTCCCTGGTTTCCCCAGCAGTGGTGGAGTGGAGGGGGGGGGGGGGGGGGGGGGGGAAGCAGTGCGGCCCAGGAACGGGGATATCTGGAGCTACACGCACACTCTCCTTCGCCCAGACAGTGCATTCTGCTCATGCCATTCCTCTGAGGGTGTTTCCAATGAAAGCAGTGGCAGTAATAACTGTGATGAAGCAAAACTAGCTTTAATGAAAGCAGCTGGAATGCTCTTTTTTTCATTTTTTTTCCCTTTCTCCGCCTCCATTATTTCCGTTCTCATTCCGCTTAGGCCACAAAACAAGTCTCGTAACATCCAGCTGCAGCCGGATCCGGAGAAGGCCCACGGTCTCTGAGGTCTCGCCACAAATGATACAGCGAGACAAAAACCCTCCCTGTAAAATATACATACAAAGATGATGCATTTTCTGTGTGTGTGTGTGTGTGTGTGTGTGTGTGTCCTGAAGTATTTGGACAGTGACACAGCTTTTGTGTGACACAAAGCCTCCGGCACACTGGATTTGAAATTAAACCATGAATGAGGCTAAATTGCACTTTTATTTGAGAGTATTCAAGTAAATACCCGGGTGAACCATCTAGGAATTACAGACGCAATGTTCGGCAGTACAGAGGCAAAACAAAGAATGTGTCACCGTTGACAGACACCATATACGCACACTATATATGCATGCCATCAATTACAATATATCATTATCGTGTTCTTCCATACTTATAAATGATACTATAATTATGCTAAATGCACTATGTACTGTAGTATGAGTTGGTAAAGTCTTACATTTCAAGGCGCTTAATAGGCTGCTAGTTTCTGTTTCAATTGAAGTGTTTTTTTTGTGTTGTTTGCCAAAATGCAGAACTGCTTCCATCAGGTCATATGGCTGAACACACATCAGAGCAGGGAGCCCCGCGGGGAGTCTTTTAAACATAACATTCTAAGAAATTCTGGGGCCACGAAACAACAAAAATAAAAATAATAATAATTTGAGGTGCAAATTAGGAACAGCTTTGAAACAAAACCAAAACAACAGCTTGATTTTATGTTGTCTGAAGGTAATCTTTTCTGTTTTCAACATGGCGTACATTCAAGGCGGTTCGGCATATTATTAATCAGCAAATCAAATCAACACCAGCCGGTATTTACAGCAAAGGTTTGAATCACGGCATAGCAGTTGGGATATTACAGCTAAAACGAGACGGCATAAAAACACACACGCATAAAATACCAACTCCTTTTACAGCCAACGACACCACTAACAAGCACCTCTTAAATGTGTTTCACCCCTCCAGGTTGGTGGGTTTTTGTTTTCTTCTCTCATTAACCATGTCTATGAGCAGGGGTGTTATGAGCTACAAATCACGGTGTTCTTCCACTGAACAGTGTTCACAGGGCTCCATTGGCTAACAGGAAGCGCTTAACTGTGGAAGTCCAATACCAAGGGAAAGAGACCTAACCCAGCAATACTGCTCCAGATGATTAAGATCTGACATATTCAGTAGACGGTGCAGTTTACATAGCTTAAACTTTTTTCTTTTTTGAAACGCTAGTCATTCATGCCGGAACATGTGACCGAGGTCACTCTGGTTAAGCGCCTTCCTCAAGCACAACAGCACTGATCTACAGCACCTTGGAATGCGTGCCTTCAGCCTCTAAGCTACGAGCCCAGGTGCTTAACCACCCCTCTGCCAGCTGGCAGGCACAAGTAAGGAAGGAAACGCAATGTACCCCTTGCACCGTTTCCCAGAAGCATCCCCCTTAAAGCAAACCTGCTGTGCCAATCTCTCTAACCTGAACTAATGCGGTTTCACACCGTTACATGATGTGCTTTTCGATATCACTTACATCACTCACAATAATAATAAGATATACCTCCAAAATACAATTTTATAAATAAAAAATAAAATAAATAAATAATAAAATATATATATATATATATATATATATATATATATACACGCACACACACACATAAATCAATTAGACAATGATCTACCACCATTCTCACTCAAATAATCAAATTAATGCACCATTATTGGGAATGTCTAAACCCGCCTCGTGTGGCCCTTACCATGTTTCTCATTTCAGAACACAATTCCCAGTTGTCATCATCCTACCTCCTTAATGCTGCAGAAGACTAAAAATAGGTTGAACAAGGTAACGCAATTCACTGACCGGCGTGTGCTTTTACACTGACGGCAGGCCTCGGTCATCCCGGTTGACTGAACAGCGGTCTCAAACGGCAGGAGACGCCCCGCTCATCAGCTTCTTCACACTCCTCTCTTTCATTATCACCCTCTCGCCCTCTTTCCGCATTCACTGCATAACCTATTTCTGACCACTTTTTTTCCAAGCATCAGGGCGACCCTCTTGGCAGCGTCCCTTCGTTGTTCCAGGATTAACCGGCTGCCCACAACCTCTCCACAACAGAAACAGGGCAGCTTTCCTATTCCTTATCCTCACCAAGTGATGGGGTCCCCCCCCCTCCCCGCCCCTGTTTTGGCCCCAAGGTTTCACGTGGTGGTTTTCACATTGGAGGTTCTATCGCAGTTCCAGCATCTCTGCATCTACTCGCCGTCCAAACAGAACGCCGTCTGCTTTTCGTTTGCCGACCTAATTGGCTGGAAGCATCTTCGTCCGACACATACTTGGACTGTTTGGTGTATAAACACAGAAAGAACTTCCCTTGTTTTTCTTATCTGATGAAGGCCGGGTCAGTGGAAAACTCAGGCTTTGTTAGCCACCTACATACAGTATCATTTTTCCAAAGTAGCACCTTGGCTTGGTTGCTTAACCACAGTTTCTTTAAGCCATGACACTCAGATCAAACAAGCAAATGGCTAACACGGCAAAGCCAGCTCTGACTAAATGCTCATTATAGGCTTATGTGCAATTGGAAAAGTATCACAAAAGTATCACAGGAAAGACAAATAAAGGAAAGTAAAATACTTGTTGACTGGAGAAAGCAGAGCAGCGATTCTCCAAATAATAAGATGAGTAGCCCTAAGCAACATGATCCCACTACTATTGGACAGTTTTTCAGTGCTTGCACAATGGGAAAGTACAAATAAACATCAAAAAGGCATAAACTTTTGTTTCCTCACTCATAGTAGCTTGCAAGCTAACCAGCTAGCGAGTTTGGCAGAACGTTACAGTTTACTCACGTTGCATAGCAACCGCTTGGCACAATCTGCTAGCAGCGGGAAATATTTTCTCGTAAATTATTCTTGTAATGAAATTGTTCATAATATAATTGGATTGTGTCTATAATATCTATATAATTAGGTTTGGTAACCGTACAGTTTATCACAGCTACAGGGGACAGGACTACACCACAGCCTGTCGTGAGTTACGGCTTTATATATATATATAAATATATAGAATTTTTCAGTTTCAGAAAAAGTTTTGACCCTAGAGGCATTTAAAAGAGCCGCACGTTTATCACACTCATTGAACACTTCTTGGTGTTTACTGTATGTGCTAAACCTCTAACCTCTGTACCAGCTCTGCCTCATCTGGAAGATGAATGGCATGTTGTTTGCACTCGGCTGTGTGGGAAAGAGGTGTGTTGGGTTCCTGTCAAGCTGCAAGTGTGGTCCTTTCAGGAATGACAGACCAGTGCCCAGCGCAGGGAGGAAAAGATTTATATAGCATTATCAGGCCCCAGTCAGGAAGCTCGTGGGACAGAGTTCAACAATTGTTTTTCCCGTACACGAGGGAAATGGGCAAAGCGCTATTTTTTTTTTTCTTTTCTCACAAGACATTCAAAACCCTTAACAAAACCAAAAACAAAAACACAGATTCATTTTGCAACCGTATCTTCCTGGGGACTTGTAAGTCAATACTTGCATTAGCGCTCCACGTTGTAACGATTAGACTGTTTTTCTTTTCTTCAAAATATTCCTTTTTTTGATCAGAGAAGCCCAATGGAGTTTAAACGACTTTCAGCTTGAGGGAGAAAACGGAGAGCGAATGTTCGGCTCAGCGAGAAACCACATTCTTTTTCAAAGCTTCAACTAAAGCATGTCCTTTGGTACGGCATGAAAGATGTGGATATATCTGGTCCGTGTAGCCTGTAATTCCTGCTGCGGTCCAAAAACTTTGTGCACCTCGTCAGTTGCGAGGCAATGGACAATGTTTTGTGTGTCTATGGCAACACATTAATAATGCATCGATCACCCGGAGTCAGGGGATTGTTTGAATTCATTATCACAGCTTTCCTTCCCTTTCTATAGCCCATACCACGTACCTCCAGGCCTTTGAGGTATTATGAGTTATTCGTTCACTTTGAAACAGAGAGGCGCGATAAAAACTATTGGATTGTTTTTCTACATTGAGATCACTTACATCACTCACAATATAAACAGATATAAAATGTCATTTTATTTTTGGAGGTATAAATAAAATTAAAATAAAACAAACAATAATAATAATAATAATAATAATAATAATAATAAAAATAATAAAAATTAAAAAATAAATTTAAAAAAAGGCCCTCGTCCTTATCTTTGTTGTACAGGTAGCAGTTGAAATTGTACTTCCCTCTAGGGTCTTTCAGTGAACTTATCCCTGGTTATGGGCACGCACTTTGTTGTACGTCGCTCTGGATAAGAGCGTCTGCCAAATGCCAATAATGTATGTAATGTAATAATAATAATAATAATAATAATAATAATAATAATAATAAATATATATATATATATATATATCTCAATTACATGACAATGATCTACCAGCATTCTCACTCAAAATACTGAAAGTAATGCAGTTATTGGAATTAATCAAACCTAAGGCTGCCTTGTGTGGCCCTGCCCATGTTTCTCATTTCAGAATACAATTCCCAGTTGTCATCATCCTACCTCCTTAATGTTGCACAAGGCTACAAATAGGTTGAACGAGGTAACGCAATTCACTGACCACGCTCCCACCAGCGAAAGCAGAGGCGTCTCCCTGCCCTCCCGCAGCAGTAAATCTTCTGTGCCTACATGTAATGACACATCACTTCTCCTAGAGCATGGGCCTCAGCAAATCTTGTGCAAAGTAGCAGGTTTCACGTTAGCCTGCACAAACGAGTGTGCAACACATACAGTAGGAACACTACTGCGCTCTGACTCCAACAGTAAGAGCTATTTACACTACAGAGTGGGCCACTTAACCACAGGGCTGGTCTTTCACTGGACTCCACTATGAAAACTTGGGAAATGTACACGGACCAGAAAAAAATAACAGGTAAATAGAATACATGTGGAATCAATTTTGTAACATTTTTGCTCCCGAGACATCCGGATCTGCCAAACATGCATTACAGAAGATGGGGAGTATGGAAGGAAGGAACAAACGATTTTTTGCGGTTCAGACTGAGGGCAGCCATAGGCAGAATAAACTGAAGCCAGTCCCAATAATAAGCATATTTGTGAGAGTGGTGGTTTGATCTCGTTATCAAGGCAGAAACGATCATTGAAAGGCAAACTGGGTAGGTGATGTCAATTGTTAGGCACTTGCCCCCAGGTCCTGGAGCTCCATCTCTGTGCACACCTGTTCTGACCACACCCTGAGGCACCGTTCTCTCCTGCCACGCCACCCCCCCCCACCCCCACCCCCACCCCACTCGACGCTCCTGGAAGGCTGTTGCCACGGCGACATCGCCCCACTTTTTGGGAGTCTATACTTAGCGCAGAGATTCCTATTCGAGAGCCAACATGGAAAGCGAAGATGAGCTTCCTGGCACTGCTCTTTGGCCCAGAGTCTGCCTCCCCAGGGAGATGCCAGGTCAGGCGGAGCACGAGAGGCTGAGTGAGACAGCGCTAACCCGCCATCAGCTGATGTGGATCACTGGCTCCTGGGCCCATCCCTACCCCGTGTGGCTAACCAGGGTGAGTCCACCCAGGGCTGCTGGAGTGTTAATCCCATCAGCGCTGAAATTACACCACTCCCTCCAGTAACCACAATCACTGAAAAAATAAAACGAAACAAAAAAAAACTATTACAGCTTGGTATAGTTTTCAGAATGGATGAACCTTGTATTGCATACTTAAACCGTGATCCCATTAATAACTGTCGTAAAATTATTTTAGCTTCTTCACAGTTTAGCAAATTCACCAGTTGCAATAACGCATTTCCTTTGATCCATTAGAACCTGATGCATAAGAATTAGCATGGTCACTCAGAATCCATACACAGACCTAGACTCAATCAATGCTTGTCCTGAACGTTGACCACAAAACAAAACAAATTTTGCAGTTGACAAAGATAAGCAGGCTAACTGTGTCTACAAAAATGATTGGTCAAAGTTAAAAACACATGCTGACTGAATTAAGGTCACTGTTTTTAAATCAAGGAATACTACTAGGGATTTGTGAACATATGATTCTTTTACAGATGTCGCCTGCTGCAAATAATTTCCTTTGTGTTCTATTACACAGCAGGTCGCTCTGAACAACAGCATCTGCCAGACGAAGATATTAGGTAATGCAATGCTGCACAGACGAGACGTTTTAACACTTTGCTCTTAGGCCACTGGTAACACAGATCACTTCCCTCAGGGACAAAGACCAGAGACTTCTGGAAGGATCCAAATAGGCTAACTGCCACTGCAAATAAGTAATATCACAATGCTTTGATTCACTGTAACCCAAGCTCTGTGAAGGGAAAATTATTTGATTTCTGATCCAAATAATGACTTGAGGTTCGATGTTCAGATAATGACTTAAATTACATTCTGTCAAAAAGAAATGTTACGGTTGTGTAATTACAGTGGGAGTCGGGGTGAGGGGGCGGGGGGTAATGAAAAATGACGGTCCTCGTGTGCATCCAGAAGACAGCGTGCCGAAGGGGTTCGGTCACGTTTGCCCTGGTGTCGGTGAGGCGACTGGCCGGAACTCTGCGGAGGGCATCAGGGGCAACGCAGAACGGTTCCAACACACAAAACTGGCGAGGATAACGTTGCACCCCGGCTTTGCCTCTTCCGTGGCAGACACAAGCCCCTGCAGCCGCACGTCCCTTGGAGTCGTCATCATCTTCGGTATGTTTTCTCAATTCCGTGCGTGTTTGCCGCCGTTATGTAATGTCGGGGGCCTGAGAGCTTCCCCCAGTGGCTGCTGGGTAACAGAAGCCCGCACAGGTGTCTTCCACAGCACATGGATATCCCCAAGGGGCTCTGCACTGTCACGCGTGTAACAGCCCATAGATCTCACCCAGCGCAGGAGCACAAACTACGTGGCCACGACTTCCCCTGAGGTGGCTCTGTGAGAAAGTACAGCCCTGTATGTTATCAGAGAGGACCTCAGTTTAACCCAGTCTGACATACTACGCATCTATGGCAGAGCAACTATGTCACAATCAGGACAAGGATCATGCACTTAGAGCAGAACTAATTTTCCGCATTCTCTGAGATCCACTTTCAAATTATCATCTTTTATCCCCCAGAAAAATGTTAATTCCAAACACAATTTCCACAAGACCCAATCAAATACCTACAAATGCTGAAGGACTACAGCGGGAAAAAAAACTAAACACTAACTTCCGGTTACAAAACAAAACATCTATTTTCAAGAGACCGCTACGCAGAATTTGAAGCAGACGGTGACCGTGTGTCACGCGTTTAAAGTGTAAGCCCGCAGTGGGTTTTATCAGCAGTGGTGCTTACCTCCAGGTAACCTTGTGTCTCGTGCCAGTTGCTACCTCTCCCCTGTTCACACTGGAATAGTCCCAAGGTCACAGTGATACCGGGCCGAGCGCAATCATAAGAGGCTGTACTCACTGTACAGGAGTGAACAGCTGAGATGATAGCTTTATCTTTTTTTCACATTTCTTTCCATTCCTTCAGAAATAGTCACAGCAAAAATATAGATTTTTTTTTTCCTGTCCAAGGACAGAAGACAATATGCAAGTAACTGCACCTTATCCTGAGTACAGTGTAATGGCTCGATTATGAACATTTCATCTCCCTCACAGGAACTATATCTCACACACTGAAAAAGCTGAGGGACTTGAACTGACGTGCGAGGAACAGATTCCACAGCTTGTTTTATGTGCAGGGAATTACGAGTTACTCTGAGAGAGACGCGGTGGATGAGCGCGTTTGAACAGCGAGGCTTGAAGGCTTCAGTACAGAATGGAGACGTGTTTGCTCTTGGGGCCATGCATACAAGCTGCACAATGCAGCCACAGCCAGGCATGGACAAAATACAGCACACAACACAGTTACAGTGGGGAGGTGGGAAAACCTTTAGACCTGGTGTATCATAAGAAAAATAAAGTTTGGTGTAAAAAAATCTTTTTTATAATTAACCAAATGGCAAATACCATCTATCCCAGCTCAAAATAGTAGCCCAATTTGTGGATACAATTAACTCAATGTGTAGAATCTACAACATGCTGAGCAAGATGCGTTGTTGGCCCTTGTGTATCCAATGAACCATGAATGTCCAGAAAAAAACAGTATTCAACTGATTACTTTGCAATACATTTAATGCTCACCGACTGTTTTGTTTTTTTTGCCCACAGAAAGAATCAAGGGATAAACTATATGCATTCAGTGAAGCTAAAATATTGAAACTATCGCTACCAAACATGACCTTAAGCTAACCTGATTCACTTTAAAACAAAACTCACGTTAGTGAACGGTTGGCCCACAACAAAGAAATTACCTTACAGCTAGCCAATTCGACATTGCTACATGCTAAGTGCCTCTCCACTTCGAGACTTGCATTGCAATACCTAGTGTTGCAAGATAGCTAGCAAATAGTAGCTAAATTCACCAAGTGAACTTGGGAGGCATTTAAGCTAATGTGTTAGTAAAGTGTGCTTACCAAAAGGCCGCGGTCCTGGTTTGATTAATTAACGCTCTAACCACATTACAATAAAACATTAAATTTAGAAAATGATATAGTCTCCGCCTAGAAGTAATCTTCTAAATTATAAAACAAGCGACTGAAAAAATATGAGCGTAGCCATTGAAAGCACTTCCGGTTCACCTGGTTTTTGCAATAGAAGAACGCACGTTAACTTATTGTAGGCTATGTAAAATTACATAACTGTAAAATGACCGTGGAACCTACCGCTTCCAAACCACAGAACCACAAATATTTAAAAGTTACTCCTTCCAAACAGGCTGCTCTCTCGGTATCGTTGGGTTTTTTCTGCGCTTTTTTAACCCCCGCGCTAACAAGTGAACTTGGGGTTTTGGTTTTTTCGGGGTTTTTTTTGTTGCGATGTGCTGAATGAGTACACTGACGAGAGGAATTAATGGACTGCAGCATATGAAAATACCGCTTGCAATGCACAGACATAGGTCTCATTCACACACTCCTGGACCACCTGGTCTGAAATAGTCATTTGTCTAATTTCACAAGCATAGGCCTAGCCTACTAACCAACAAACATTTTGGCATCAGTTAATCAAGCCGGTCGTGGAGGTTGATCTTTGGTGAGTTAGTGGAGCAGGAATAATGTTTTTTTTGGGCATCAGTAATTAGATGAATACAAAACACGGATCTATTACAGGTCTACAGTAAGTACAAAAGTGGTTATGTCATGACTCAAAGTTGAGCAGCCAGTAACAGACGCATACCAATCACAGGAGGCTGAATAATTGTGCTTATTAGCAAATCCAGGTCATTGCAAAATATCGTGGGGGACTTTTACTTTCTGTGCCTGAATTTGCCACCTCTGAATATTACTTGTTCTATTATATTAAATGCTTAAGACTTATCAAATTACATAGATTCAAATGAAAAGCAAATGTATAGCATGTTGGTTTAAAATATGTACAACCAAACTTATTGTCATGATACTCTTCCAGAGAATGTGAGCAGAGAACAGGCTGTTCAGCTTTTTAGCCAATGATAACAAATGCTGTCACCATGCCTATTGTTGGCAAACTGGAAAAACAAACTTGGGTATGTTGGAAGTGCATTCATTTGCTGCCATGAACAAATGCATCACATCATTGTTTTTCATTGTCACGGTCTTTGCACCATGAGGGATAGACAGGGCCCCATCTTATTCATATGTAAACTGCAACCAGGACAAACCCAAACCCAAAGCCACCAGAGCGTGATGTTGGCAGAGCAAGAGATCAGTGTTTGTGGAAATGGGGAAAAACCCCTCCATTTGTAACAAATCTAAGAAAATGTTCAACATTTAAGATTTATTTAATCCTGAGCAAAGTGCAGATCTTCTTATGGGGAGATCTATTGGATATCAAAGGCTCACAGGTTCTGAAGCTGGATCCAATTCTGCCCCTGAGATTGGTTACTAACTCCAGCAGTTCACTGCCCCTTCTGACACACACCAGCAGTCAAGAATGCTTTGCCATTATCGCTTTCCTTGAACTCTCCAGGAATTCCTGGAAGAGCGGCAGTGGGATGGGCCAGGGTAGGTGGGGACATGTTTTTTTTTTTTTTTGTCTTGACAGAGACAAAACAGGCGGAAGTGCTTTGACAAATACAGGAAGAGAGGATAAGCGGTTATGCCAGTAGAAGGTCAGAGTTTGCATCAAAGCTTGTGGCAGTCTACACTCCATCCTACTAAATGAATAACAGAGAATACTCTCCCTGTCAGACTTCTGCTGTTTAAGCCACAATTGACCTATGATTCATTGTGTGTGTTCGTTTGTGCATTCATGCATGTGCTTGTGTGTCCCCCGCCTGTGTACTAGTGTAAGTGTGCATGCTTGCATATACCCGTTTACTTGGGCACACGCATGCATGCCCACACAGACACACAAGTGGCAGGGGAATTTGGCCTAAAGAACCGGGATTGGGGTTAGAGAGGAAGGTCTTGAAATCAAACTCGTGAGAGGCCCTTTGACCCAGTTCACAAACATTCCGTATTTGCTAACATGTGTGCGTTCAGGCGCACAGGAGTGTGCGTTCCTGCTACTGCACTTTGAGCCAAACTCAGGATGCAAGGCAGTGCGCGTGTGTCTGCGTGCACGTGTGTGTGCGTCTGTGTGTGTGCATGTGTGTGTGTGCGTGTGTGTGTGTGTGTGTGTGTGTGTTGAAGTTGCACTGCTGTCTGCTGTGTTATGTAAGAGCAGATGGTCTTTATTAGGCACAGGGTCCCTCTCTACCCCCACTCTCCCCATTCATCCATGCAGTTCCTCCAGAGTGTGTTCTCAGAGTCAAGGAGCTGTGAAAGGGGCCAGTGTGTGGCATAGAAATTACAGCAAAAGTGTCCGGCACTGACTTATGCCATTCTTTAACAGGGCACCATTCCACCATGTGGAAAAACTGACCAAATCCAAAACATGTTCTGCAGGAAAAAAGGACACAGCAGTAATGAGAAAGGTAGGGTGTAAACACCTAAATATAACCTCAACTATACGGTTTCAGTTTTATCAATGTGATTATATTTTGGTCTGAATAAAAAACACAAATGTAATTTAATTAAATAAATGTATTTCAAGAAAATTAATAAGGCTTACATTTTCATATTATCAACGAACACATCAGATTATCTTGAAATACAACCCAACGATAAAAGATACATAAAAGATTATTTGAAAAAATGCTTTGAGTCTGCATTTGTTCAAAGTGCCATGTAAACATTCTCTCAGGAAATATATCATCAGCCATTTTTTTGTGAAAACAAAATCTTTTTCTGCACCTAATTTGCTGCCGGCTCTTGAGTGCTGGAAACAAGGTCTGTAGAAGGCGAGGGCTTGTGGTTTCTCAAAGCACAGTTTTTATGGATGTTCCTTTACCCGTTTTTTTTTTGTTTTTTTTGTCAGAGTATAAACCCCTCTTGTTCGCCTAATTCCTCTCTCTCCTCTTCTCACAGGCCGTTATGTAAGCCGGGCCCATTATCATGCGCTCTTTGAAGTGGGGCGCGGGTTCCCGACAGCGGTTTTTTTCCCTCTTCTTTTTGGCGCTGTGATCGGCAGCCATAGGAGAGCCCTACAGAGACCCGCGCTGCCACCCAGCCTGGCCTGTGGGGTCCTCGGCCCCCTCTCCTCCTCCGTTTGACTGACCTGGAATTCCCAGCAAGCTACAACACAAGAGCATGTGACACGGCTCACTGCTTGTTTGTGAACGAAAAAAGGACTCAGATGCCCTTGGGGCGTGGGGTAGGGGGTAAGGGGGAGGGGGGGGGGGGGGGGTACGACAGAGAAATGCGGAACAACAAACAAGAGAGAAACAGCTTTGGGAAGAGGACGCTTCACTTCCACACATGGAAAATCTCACAGCGGGTCTATTTTTGGGGCTTTGCGAGGTGCGAGCGCTAAATAGCATCAAGGAACCCGGAGTAAGAATGCACAAACAGCACTGGAGGCACAGGGCATGCATAAAAAGTGTTTGTTTACAGGCTCCTGTTTTCCAGTCCTTACTTTCTAGGGATATATTCTCACCCTAACAAGTTTCATAAATAGTTTCAGTTCAGCCGAGCATGCATTAAAATATCCTGTATTTACAAGGTTCATAGCCTGAGCTGATATTTGTCCACCTCTAATGTCCTCTTAGACATCTGACTCCAAAGCAGCGCTGGGGGCTGTTTGCTTGGGTACCAAAAGAAGGAAGTGATTGGGTTTGGACACTTACTATTCATATTTATTAATATTTACAAGCAAACAAGAGAGCTATCTGTTGCATTTAAGGATACTTTTGCTGCTCAGCTATAAGAACTTGAAAACAAAATACCTTAATAACAGTATCCTGTATGAAGCATATTGACCTCAACAAATTGGTAAAGATAGCCCCCAGGGGTGTGCCATCGACTTTATACGGGGTCCCAAAGCATGGCTGTTTTGTTTTGTTTCATACAGGGATAGATCACTGTCTCTCATATTTTCCACAGGCTACATCAAATATTTATGCAATCTGAACCACGCCTAATGAGTCCCCTTTCAAGTTACTTGGGGTACAATGGCAGTGTTCTATTGTTCTATTGTATCAGATATTCTGCCAGTCAGTCAGAGAGAGCTCTTAATGAACCACATAAACATGCATACTGTACTTACTCTACTTTCCTGCTAGTAATAAAATCCTGAAAATAAACCAGGGAAGGTGATATACAGTTTGGACCTACAAGGAATCTTTGGCATTGGAAGGTTTATGGATGTGTGAGTCTCTCAGTTTAGATTATTCGTCCCCAGTCGTGTATACATATGTGTTTGCATGTTCATGCTTGAGTATAGGTATGGGCATACGTGTGCGCTTGTTCGTGTGTGTGTTTGAGGGAAAGGTGTTTGGACCTAAAGAGTTACGATTGGGGTACAGAGAAAGGTCTTGAAAGCCAGCTCTTTTGGGGCCCTTTGACCCAGTACACAAATGTTCAATATTTCCTTTTCCCCCTACTGGAATTGAGTTTCCGAAAGTACCATTGTGGGAAGAGAGTTATGTAATGTTACTGTAATATAACATTTTCTTAAGTTTTTGCTTTACATATTTTTTATGTGACAACAGGATATTTACTATATAGCAGTTTTATCAATCTATAGCCCAGAAGCAGGTTGTAATCGGTTCAGATTTCATCAGACTTTTCATCAACTGTCTAATGCTCAGCCTTTGTGCACAGCAGTACTATCCTGGGTAAATAGAGATGGCTAATCCATGTTCTCTTCCATGTTCACAATCTGTTTAAAGGTACAAATTTGGTCTCATTTAGCTCTTACTTATGATATACAGTGTTATGTACTGGAAATATAAAACAAGGTATTTAGGATTCTGGCATGTTTCCAGGGATTCTGGGAAGTGGGTGCAGAGTGAGAGACCTCCAGGCATGCTGAAAGCACTCTTTACTCTGCAAATAAGGGCGCTATGGAAAAGCATGGGCTCCAACTGAGGACGAAGTCAGTCGACCTGTCCCAACATTTCTGTGAAAAGTCGGTAAAATACCGTCTTGGCATTCAGGTGAAAACTCAGCTACATTTGGTTCAAAAGTGAAAGATTTATAGGCGACTGGAATATAACCACGCTATATCTGGTTAAAACCTGTGCTATATTGAGGTTAACCTAGTCTGCTTATGTCAGAATGTCTCTCAACCTAAATTTCCACCACGACAGATTCTGGATTTTGCTCACTGGGGTGGAAGAAAAACAACTTTGCCTCCAAGATAGCACACACATAGACACACACTGCTACCCCCTTGTAATAGAATCCATTCTGGAGGAATGAAACAAGCAAATTCATAGCAAGAAATATACATTCATATATAAAGCAAATTACAGGGAAGGTTTATTTATAATAATATGTCAACAAAGCTGTGCTATTCCAAAACATACATTCTAACAAAAGACAGTCATTCAGTACTATAGTGTAAAAAATCAAACGTAGTCATGTGAATTTTATGGATGCTAAATATATTAGTCACATGGCAATACTGGCCACCCAACTGAAATACACAATGAGTACATGTCATTCAGACCTCAGACCTCAGGAATGACAGTTACTACATGTCATTGAGATTTCTACCCAAAACATTATATTACCAAATAAAATCTTGAAACATAAAAGAGCAGTTTAACCCATGTCATTATGCAATCTAACAGCAATTACAATGCAGTGTTAGTTTTTGATAAACCTGGCACTATTATCCTCTGGCGCATAAGGAGACAGGGTACATCTCTGAATTATTTATGGATCTTCGTGCATCAGTGGAGCTGAATGGGATATTTTGGACAGAGGACATTTTTAAAAGACTTCCAGAAACCTACATGGTCTTCAGAAGGTCTTGGAAGAATTGTGGAGCAGAAAAGATGACAAGTGTGACGAGATGTGTGCCATTCAAAAACATAATAAATGTACAAACTCACATATATTTGCATTTCATACTGCGGCAGTTCCCTGTTGGTTTTCACTCGGATGCTTCCAAGGAACGGACATCCAACAAATAACATTCACTCATTTGTTGGTATTCATGATAAATACATTGAAGAACATTGGTGCTTTTCAGTTGACATATAGTCCCATATTCTTGCTGGATTCTATTCATTTTTGTTGATTGTTTGGGCACACTTCCGAAAAGATGACACAAATACATATAGATGCATTCTAAACTAAATTCCATGACGCCTCATAATAAACAATGAATCACCTTCATTAGTCAAGAAACAAACATGGCCACATTCATCGTAAAAACGTATCATTTTGCCAAGGCACTGGGCAATTTAAAATTTTGACAGCTAGCTTGACAAATGTCCCCAGCTGCAGCAATTTATTGCATAGCTTAAGCAGAAACATGGCTCCTCATTCACGGCACGGCTCAAGTACAGAGGGGCTACAGCTGCACTTCCATTTAAAAAGAAAGAGCAAAAAGAACAGAGCACTCACTTTTATCATTTAAATGCACAGGCCTGTTCCATTAACACAATATTGTTGAACATGTGGTTGACGTTATTTGTGGTTTAAAGGACAGAACTTTTCTTGTTTGTTGTTACGGTATGTGGGCCTTTGATAGCATCAGCATTTTAGTTCCCTCAGTCTGCAAGAGGGCAGAGTCCCGTCTCCTGAAATGACTGAGGATACGTGGTCCAGCTCTGACTCGGCAGGAACTCCCGGTGACTCCAGACTGCTTGCTTTGTGAATGTATAACAGAACCATCATCTTTAATTATCGCCATTCTCCCTTCTTTCTGTGGTGGGCTTTCTGTCACAAAATGGCTGCCATGCATCACCCAGTTGGGTGCTATACAGTGCTGGTGGCTGAGGTGAGCTTTCTGCTACTTGTAGCTATTTGCCCTTTCAGTCTGGCAGCAAGCTTGAAAGAGGAGTAGGGAGGTGATTGGGGTGCAGACAGAGGGGGCCTATGAACCAGTGAAATAAGTTAGCTGTGTATGTCAATGCAGTGGCAGGAGTAATGGCCCTACTAGGGGCACCATAAGGGGTATGTAGGCAACTACAGGCCTACCGCAGTAATGCTGAATGACAGGACAAACTGGGTGAAACCCTTTGTTATGTTGCAGTAAACCAAATAAACGCTGGTGGTCAATCAGAGCCATGTAGCAGAATGCAACCCTCGCGTCTATGGCATGATTAGTTGTTTTCTGTGCAATCCATCACCCCTTGATTAAGATAACTTCCCAGCCCTGAGGACCGGTATGGATATCCCGAGACAAACAGCAGAGGCACTCTGTCACTCCTTCTCTTTCTTCCCCCCTTTCCGTCCACCTTCTCTCTTTTATGTTTCTTTTCCCCCTCTCCTCTCCACCCTCCTTGCACACCTTGACGTCAGCAGAGCATTTTATCACTGTGATATATTAACCAGGGGAAAGAAGTCCAGATGTGAGCCATCTCTCTTTTCACAGGCAAAAAGAGGAGCAGTAACACAGCATGAGCTAAAGACACACTGAAGCCCATGCAGGGACCAGCTGTGAGGAAGGGAGGAAGGGAGGGGGGGGGAGAGGGAGAGAGAGAAGAGAGAGAGGAAAGGAGAGGTGAGTAGGATAAAGAAAGAAATATGGGGGATTAAGAGGAAAATAATAAAAAATTACAAGAACAAACAAGAGGGAGAAAGTGAGGAAAAGGAGGAGAGAGAGGAGGGGGGTAAGGGGGGAGTGCTGAGAAAGGGGGAAAGAGGAGACGGAGAGAGGGGGTCCTTGTCATGTCACACACTTGAAAGCATCCCTTTCTGATGTGACATCAGTGTCAAAACATCAGCTTTGAGCGTAAGACAGGCTTGTCTGAGATGTACAGCACATGGACTTAAGTGAATCATCAATGTATACTCTCATCCTGGCTTCCGCCTCGGCTTGGCAGAAGGATGCCAAAACTGGGTAGCAGAAAAAACAAAATACCTTCTGGCCCCTGAACATCCTTCATGGACCTTGTCAACTGGCATGGCCACAAATCTGCACCCATAATTTGGTTGCCTGGCAGGGCGGTGATAGTGTGTGGTGCAAAGACAGACAGATAGTGAGAGTTAGTACAGTATATAATCAGAGTTCCTGCCAGCATGTACACACACACACTCACACACACGCACACATACACACATGCACGCGCACACACACAAAGCATGGTGGAGAAATAAAAAGACGTTTGCTTTGCACATACCACAGCAGGTACCACACAACATGTTAATTTAGGACAGATTTCACCACAGCAAAGTCGAGCTGAGTTAGACAGAAAAATGTCTAATAAAAATAAACTTCTAACATAGCAACACAGTGGCAATGGATATTCTGCAGTGCAAAACACAGGAAGTACAGGAATTAAGGAGGTGATTTTTTGGTTAGCTTATAGAATCTACCTCATCATTTGCCCTCACCCTGACGTGTGTCTCATGGTTAATTGTGTCCATCTCTACAAGGTGTTTTATCCTCTTTAGATTTAGGGTCTGTCAAATTTCATATTACTCTCAGATGCTTAGATGCTCTAGAAGGGTCAGTCCATGAACATGTTCCTGTGATTTAATTTTTATTTCATTTTGAATCAGACCTCAGAGAGCTTTTTCTGTATATCTTTTGCACCAGACATTTTCTTTTGGGGTCACTCCACAACCCCCGTTACCATCTCCAGTCTAGAGTAAGAAGAGTGAAAATTTCCCGTTGTTTGCTTACCTCTCACACACACACTGAATGTTTCAGCTGTGCACACACACAAAAGCTGTCAAAGCTTCCTGATTCCTGATCTATGGATCCACTCGGATTATCTTGTGATAAGAAAAGGTCTGTAACCAAGGCTCCTATATGTTCATCTTCAGACGGTTGTGCAGATGGGGAGGGAGTCGAGACAGATGGAATATCCAGGTCAATTCAAAACTGAGTCTGATTAAGTTTTAATTTTGTCTATGCTATTGTGCCACACAGACATAATTAAATCATTATACAGTATGGATGGTTTACTGATATTATATATATATATATATATATATATATATATAAATATATATATATATATATTACTGATTTGTGGTTTCACCTCAAAAAAAAGAAAAGAAAAATGTGTTATTATGTGATTTAGAAATATTTATTCTCCACCAGTTGTTCCCCACACTTGAACACTAATCAGAGAGACAATACATTGGTGATTGTAGTTTATTCGTAAATTAAATGCAAAAGGTGTAAGCTGCTCAGTTTCAAACTGAACTGAATTTGAAACCCCTTATTGTGTTCATGTACGAGCAGACTGTGTTACACATTCTGTTTTAGGCCTACAAACAAACTTCTGTCTTTTCCATCTCCTAAAATCAATGAATTACTTTGCAATCGAAATGTTTCTTCCTCTTAACTAATTCAGTGTAGCACTTCTCTGACCACGCACTGTAATCTTGCCTTGCCTCTCAAGCAATTACGGCCGGATGAATGTTGGTCTTATTTACTAATATGGCCGGCTGCAAAGTTCACCTCCGCAGTAACTCACAGGCAGGTTATGACAGACGCATTTTGTGAAGACGATGTGCGGCCCCGGGGCCCCCCTGCCTGTGACTCGGGGACCCGCGTTCACCGCACGCCTGGGCTTCTGCACACGGCGACGTGACCGACGCGGCATGGCGCGCGCTCCAGAGTCCCACGAGGACTCATTAGTGCCTCTGCACGATGAAGGGGTACCGCATGCTAATGAAGACAGAAACAGAAGATCCGGCCAGCTGAAGAACCTCTGCTGGAAGCAGTGCTGTGGCAAAAACAATCAGCCATTGTCCCTGGCCTGAACGCGACCTCTTTCTGCAGCTGTGCCTCGGCCCGCTGTCTTCTGCTGTCACCGCGGGCTGGCCGGCGCTCCAAGCCAGCAGGCCTGAGAGTGCGGCAGCCATGGCGCTGGTCAGCTGCAGCGTACCCCGTCTGAAGACGTTAGCTGTGGGGAAGTGAGTCAGTCGGACTCAGCAGAGCTTGCCCGTTAAATAGTGTCGGTTTCAGAGAGGCTGCCCTCCCTGCCCTATCATCCACATTAAGCTTTGTAGGGCAAGGTTAAAGCTTTGGGTAGTTTTCAAAACAAGTCTCAAATTCCTGCCTAACAGGATAATGCCAAATCCTTCATAGCGCGACGCGATTCTTGGAGAGTCACCCCGAGTGTATCCATTTTCCAGTTTTATGCTCAATCCTGTCGCAACTGAAATGACAGAAGGGCCCAGACCGCAGAACAAGCTGGGCTGACAGCAGCCGTGGGAGGGGAGAGACTGTGCAGGGGACAGCCTGAAACAGCCATTCTGCCCTCCTTTACCATTACTGGGACTGGCAGAGGGGGGCATGGTGTAGAATAGGTGATATGAAAAGAGCCATTCATTCAATGCTGAATGCCTACTTTTCTCTACAAGTCAGTGTTGCCTTGAGCCAGGCTGGCACCAGCATTCCCACTGTATGCTTAAGAGAAACCCATACTACTGCACCAAAAGAACTGGGGATCCAGCAAGGAAGATTGCCAAGAGTGTGAAAGGGATGATGTTACCTACTGTCATATACACTCAGTGACCACTTTATTAGGTATTTATTTGACCTATTTTTTTTTACTTTATTGGTCTTCTGCTGCTGTAGCCTATCCACTTTGGATCGAGGTTTGACGCATTGTGTGTTCAGAGATGCTCTGCTACATACCACTGTTGTAATGTGTGGTTATTTGCATGACTGTCACTTTCCTGTCAGCTTTTTACTGGCCCTTCTCCTCTGACCTCTCTCATTAACAAGGCATTTTTGCCACTGCTGCTCACTGTTTTTGGTTTTTCACACCATTCTCTGGAAACTATATGGACTGTAGATCCCAGCAGTTTCTGAGAAACTCAAACCACCCTGTCTGACACCAATAATCATTCAACGGTCAAAGTCACTTCGATCACATTTCTTCCCCATTCTGGCATTTGGTCTGAAGAAGAGCTGAACATCCTGGCCACATGATTAAATACTTGCATTACCAAGCTGGTGTACAGGTTTACTGAATAAAGTGCGCACTGAGTGTATTTGCAATAGAATAGCACTAGCAGTGTGACAGAGACAAGAACAATGCTTTACCCACAGAGAAACTAGTGTCATTGTAAAACTATTTCCCTTGGTGTAGAAATATTTACTACAAAGGCTATACTGATAGAAATGTTCTAAAAACCTATCCAAAATGTATTCACATAATTGGGCACAGCAAAGCTGTGCCTCTGTAAATCGGCAAAAATAGAAACGCTGAGTATAGCCACGGCATTCCAGGAGTATAAAAAGAGAAATAGACACCGCAGACGTTCGGAGGTGGTAGATGCAGTTATGACACATCATAAACGGCGAAAAGGTTTAAAGAGTGGAAGCTAGCATGGCCTTTCCTGAGGAAATAATCCCCAGGACAGTCTCTAAATGCCCTGCCTGTTTGTTGACGCTCCGCGTTGCTAAAAAGCGCACAACACGTTATATAATTGAGAGTAATTTTCCACAGGAGTTTCGGCTCCCGCTGTGCGCTGCTCTGTGGATCTGCTGCATGGCTCAGGCATCCAGCGTTTGAAACAAGCCAGATTCCACAGAAAAGCCCCTGGGGGCCATACGCACTTACAAGGGAAAAAACTGCTCAGACCAAAACTTGAAAACAGGCCTTTTTCAGAGAACCGCACTGTGACTACACAGAACACGAGGTGCACCTTCACATGCATACTATAACAGACTCGTAACTGTCACAGTGTACTCTACATGAGATTGCATAAACTTGTCAGCAGTGATTGCACAAATGGCACAGTCATACAGAGAACCATTTGCTGGAGATGTAAGAGACACTGTAAACTTTATTTTATTTTAATTGTCAATATATGAGCACATCCAGCTGTATAAGGTGTAATGAAGCCATGTAATATAATTCATTTAACTGCAACCTCAAACATCAGTCTAGGAATTTATCCTCCCTCACAAATATTTCGACTAGTTTTTGTTGAGCAGGATGGCCAAACTTTAATGGCAGACTGCCAATGTTATGCAGACCTGTCGATGACCGTCTTCATGTACTTTTACTTCATGTCTATTAAAACATGCATCATTTACAGTACAGCTGACAAATCTCTGTGTTGATGAAAATATCAACATAAAAGAACACAGGACAGTAATGATACAACTGGCTGTGTTGCAAATTGTCAATGGATACAATGTCTCATTCTCTTCCAGGCTGTTAACATGCTACAATTTACATTATTTCGCCCTGGGAGAGGGGGGGGGGGGCACAAACATCTGTTTTCTCAGACCAAATGGCAGGTTTCTTTTACATGCTAAATGACTACAAAAGTTATACAATTGTATTGACATAATTATGATTGTTATTTATGATGTGCCTTTAAGCCTTTCATTATGTAGAATATTTTTGTTGTTACATAAGACGATTAGAACCATTATTAAACTGGGCTCATCAACATATTTTTGGCCCGTCAGTGAAATGAAATGTCACTGTAATTAAATATCATTTAATATTGACAGGAAATGTCTGTTTGAAGCTATTATAACAATATTGTTGCCTTCATCATTGTTAACCTGGCAGTTTTTGAAGTGACACACAGCGAGGAATGCAGTGTGAAATGGCTTTACCCCTTCACCATTACACAATGCCTTAGGAATTCTTCAGAGCTGTGATCAATGAGCTAAAGAAAGCAGTCCAAGAGATGGGTCAAGCCACGCTTCCTTCAAATAAAAACACATCGCCAAAAGTATAGAAAACACAGCACCAACAGTGGCAATGACCCACAGACATACACACACCAAATCCTATAGCAAATTACATTTAATTTGCCCCAGAATAATTTCCCCTCATTGGCAGAAATCCCAGGATCAAATACTTTGTTCTGAGCTGTGAGCGAATCGAGAGAGATCATGTGGATCAGGCACTGACCGGCCCTAAACCACCGCCTCTGTAATCGCACACTTTTAGACCAACAGAATGCAGCTCCAAAGATACAATCTCCCACGGTAACACGAGAAAGCCTCCACCTTCCCTGGCTGCGTTTCCTCCTGCAGTCCGCACAGCGTGCCGTGGCACTGTATGTGGGTCACATGTGCAGCGAGGGAGAGGGAGAGGGAGAGGGGGTGCATGACAATTTCCATAGGGGATGCCGAACACCCATGAAGGACATCGCTCACACACTCTCGCAAGAAATACTATGCTTATCACCAGAGCATTTATATAAAATACCATTTAAATAACGGTCAAGGTAAAATTAAGAAAATACGAGTGAAGTCGAGATTTGTGAGAATAACAAAGAATATGTTTCCATGGAATATATAGTGAACTCCTGATGTACTTGTACTTAATGATGTACTTAAAAGTAGTACATAAAACAAGTGAATAAAGTTACTGTGGTTCAAATGGGATATGACGCCTTCTCTGCAATAAAACTGCATTTGCATAATTGAGTGTGTAACTGTAGCAAGTCAAATGGGTAGAAAGAAGCGGGTAACTCAAAGATTAATTAAAAACTCATTCTATAGTGGCTTGAAAGTAGTGGTCACATTGAGGACTTTTTTTCAAGATTACAAAGGATGATGACCCAGATTTGAACTACAACAAAACAATTACATGAGCACCTATGACCTTTGAGCCAAATGACCTTTCGTTGTCTGACATTAGTGTTCATTGATCATTTACACGGCCATTGGTAGCTATGCAAGATTCAAAGAAAAAACACTTTCAATTTGAATTGAAAAGTCCAAAACAAGAAGTCATGCTGTAGCTAGGTCTCTCAAAAGCCGTGAAACTAGATATTAGCTTAAACAATTTTATCCAAGAAATACTTCCAAAGTACACCGATTCATGGAAAAGGTGGACCTGGAGCAGACAAAAAACTTGTTTGCATATTCAGGCTTTAATCCAAAGCTGGACAGGAAGAATTCTCTTATTCCTGCGCATCCCGCTATTTCATTCCACTTCTGTTGGAAGGGTCATAATGAAATTATGAATGACATCCATTTATTGTGTTATTGTGAGTTGGCATATTATGGCATAAGTAGTTATTTCTATCTAGCGCACAAGTGGATCAGTCAAAAATGCAAATTCTGAAGTGTTCTGAATTCCAAAGATGCAGCATTCTATGGGCTAGCGTGACCACTGCAAACGCAGCATGCCAATGCACAAAGAAAAGAGGCTCCAGGTTTCGGGGGGTTAGTAGCATTTCTCTCATACTTGAGGCTAGCTTTTTTGTCAAGGATATATGGCCATTTTGGTACCATGCAATTAGCTTGACTATACGTAGTCCAGGCCTGGTAGCTCAGAGCCATGCAGAATGTATTTAACAATCTGGCAGAACACCACAACTTCACCACTGAATGTGCCCGAGAGACGAGAAAACACAACTGAGACCTATAAAGAGGATTCCTGAAAGTGGGACAGGCAGGAGATCCGGCCATCGTTATTTATTTACTCCACTGGAGCCTTTGTCCAGAATGTCTCATAGTGAACAAAAGAAAAATGCAAAAATGCAGCTGAAAAAACAAGCGAGCGCACACACATTAAGGTGCTCCGGCCAAACCCGGTGCTTCGCTTAAACAATGTTTATTAATGTTGGCCGGGCCGATGCTGAATCACAAGAAGAAGCCAGAAACTAGAGATTCACGCTGATGCCAGACACCGGCTGAGAAACAAATACACACGCTGGAGCCGACAGCGCAGATGATTAAATAACACGGAGGCGGATCGCTCGGATAGTTGTGTATAGTTCACCAAGACCACGGCAAGTTCAACAGATCAGCACAAGATTTGGGGGGGTTTTGTGATGACCGTTTTCAAAGACGTTTGACGAGCGAGTTTGACGAACGCTTTTTGAAAACATTTATGTCACCGTCAGGACAAACTGCGCCTGCATTTCTCTCCGCAAATATTGACTGTAGGTGAAGCACTCTGACGACAGCGCTTAGCATGGGGGTTAGCGACACGGAGGTCGGAGGCGGTTAGGCATTGCATGTTGCATCACGCCTCTCGCCAGCCAACAGTCGAATCGCTTTATATAAAGTTGACATTTTATCCATGTTATTACATTGCTGTTAAGAACAGCGGCTTCAAAAATGATTCAAGAGGAGCAAAGAAAGCTGTATAAAATAAACAGTACAGGATATCTATACTCAACATGGGAAGATATGCTCTTTTATACCAATACATTTACTCAGAGGAAAGATAAACTGTTGGTCATTAACTACAATAGCGGATTATAAATTACAGGTGTAATTATCTTGGTCTCTGTGCAGGGCACGGTTCTCAGCTCTCATTGATTTATCCATGGTTCAAACTCTTTGGTTCTAGGATGCATTTCACTCATATGGAAATATTTAACATTTTTCTTATGGCAGAGCTACTCCTTAAAGTATAACAAAAGACACAATTAGTACATGCTTCAGGGTATATATAGAAATCCAAATATGAAACAAAGGCATGCCTATCAGAACAATGTGTGATTTTTTGTCTGTTCCTTTCTTACTTTTATTCACATAAAATCTGACATATTCTTGCTAACATTTTTTCTTCAACACTGCAGATTTAATTCAGTTACATTTCACAGACATGCTGTATCACACTTTCAACCCACAGAGCTCATAAATTAATAAACATGTTTTTTGCAGGTTTTATTATGATAATAGAAAGCCAGGCACATATCTATCAAACTGAGACACCACATCAATCATGGTACAACAGTGTATGAAAGATGAATAAATGTTATTGAATACTGGCTAAAGCGTTCCCTTTCAGGGCACATGCACTGAAACACACACTGCCAGACATCTGATGCTGCATCCTAATATTTCGCAGTGGACAAAATTGAGTCTGCATTGACAAATTTGTGCAATCTTGCGTAATCTGCTTCAGATTGGGCCACAGAAGGCTGTGTGTTGCTTAACGAGGATGGTCTGATCCCTTTGGCCATATCTGAAAGCATGGCCCCACCATAGTAAACCCCCCTGCCACCCCCCGGTCTGTCCTACAGTAGAAGACCTTCAACACTAGTAAAGTGTAGGGGAGAGTTGTCACACCGTAGATTCCTTCAACACGAGAGGCACTACCTCAAAAATTGAATAGTTATTTTGTGTGACTTCATGTTCTGAGGTCAACTTCCTGTTTACATGTGGTCAGAGTCACACTAATCTGGGGTGAGGACAGTTTTCTTTTCACCTTCAAAAGTAAAAAAAAAATGGCACTTCACATTTAATACAGCTGTTTTTCATACTTTAGCTGCGGTCCTATGTCAAGCTGACCTTGAGATATAGCCAACATTAGCACATGTCAGTTTGGGCAAGTTATCAATATGCCGCTATAACTTGGCACATATAACTTGCTCAAAAACCATTGTGATATTGTGTAGTCAGCAACTTGGTTTCATATAATAGAACAAATGTTATTGTAAATGGATTATGACACAGCATATAAACCGTTTAGAGCAGCAGACATATCCCTGGATGACACAGGACAGATTTTTAGCTGAGTCTGACTATAAGGCAATTTATATGTGCCAGACCTGTGAATCTGACTCAGTCAGTTAGATTAGTCAGATATACAGTTGACTACATCTCCCACATGCCACAGTGTTCTGGTGTCGATCCTTTCAGAGATGGTTGAGGGGGGTGCTCATGTTCTGCAGTCATTCGTCATAGAGATTATTGATATTTGGGGATGGGGGGTAAAGGTTGATGTTCTGCAGTTGTTTGCCATGGAGATTATTGACGGTCCAAGAGCCTCGCAGCTGACACTAACAGGGGGTATCAGCAATTTTGCCTGGGGGCGAGGCACCCCCCAGGTCCATCCCCGCTGATCCTTCAGGGGTTATTTTTGTTTTTTAATTTTACATTAAAAAAAAATATATATTTACTTGTGGTTCTGTTCTTATTCTTTGACAAATCTAATGTGTGCCCCACTAATGGGGCAAATGCACACCCTCTACTTAACTGTATATAACTTTTACTGAAATAAGATATGAAGATGTAATTAATACAAAATATGAGCCTGAGACTTAATTCTTTCATTTGGTATTTTCTAGTACAATGGTCATTGCATAAATAAACAAAAAATGCTTCATAAGAGATTAATAATCGCATTATTCATAATTATTCATTATCCTAACCCCCTTATCCTGAATAGGGTTGCGGGGGGCTGGAGCCTATCCCAGCATACATTGGGCGAATACACCCCGGACAGGTCGCCAGTCCATCGCAGGGCACACACACCATTCACTCACACACTTATACCTACGGGCAATTTAGACTCTCCAATCAGCCTAACCTGCATGTCTTTGGACTGTGGGAGGAAACCGGAGTACCCGGAGGAAACCCACACAGACACGGGGAGAACATGCAAACTCCACACAGAGAGGCCCCCGGCCGACGGGGATTCGAACCCAGGACCTCCTTGCTGTGAGGCGGCAGTGCCACTGCATCATCTGTGCTGCCCCATGTGTTATGCCGCGGGGAACAGAGTAACCAAAAGCAGACAGGGGTGCAGAAAAATGGCAGGTTTAATTCCAAAACAGAGCGGAGTCAAAAAACAGGCCAGGGTCAAAAACCAGGGGGTCAGTCCAACAAAGCAGAGGTACAAATATCCACAAAGCAAAGAAGAGTCCAGGGAAGCAGGCAGGGGTCAGAACCGGAAATCCAGATAGGCAAGGGCAAGGGCAAGGGCAAGGGCAAGGGCAAGGGCAAGGGCAAGGAAACAAGGAGGCTAGAACTGGGGGAAGGAATCAAGGGCTCAGACAAGAAAACAGGACAAGATGAACTAGCAGCGTGCAACTGAAAAGGACAGGTATAAATACACAGGGGAATGAGACAAACTAGGCGGGGCATGGGAGTGAGGGCGGTCTAACAAATAAGAGATAGGGAGAGAGAGACCCCCGTGCCGGCGGGCCCTTCTTCTCTCTTCTCTCCTTTTGAGAGGGCGGAGGATCAATAATCTCTTAACTCTTAAATAACTAGAACAGAGTTGCAGGCCAATGTGGCTCAGTAGAGATGTAGTCTGATGTAGTCTGTTGTCTGCTGAGTTATGTCACTGTCGAGTCATGTTAGGGGGCAAGGTCACGATTTTTGGTCCTAACCAATTTCACACTGTTGGACAGCATCACACCAGAAGGCCAGACCCAACCATTTTGCAATCAGTGTCTATATAAAAAAAAAGATTCATATAATTCTATTTCCTGCTCACTTTCCTCTCTGAGACCCCATCCCCAAGGTTTTTCATCATTCCCAACACTTTAGAGGAGTTTCTTCAGTACCATGATCATTCCCATCATGTTAGAGGGGTTTCTTCAGAACCGTGATGGAAAAAGCCCGGGCTCAGAACATTAAGAAATTTCCACAGGTTAGTTCATTTCAGAGATTTTTTACCTTCTAAAACCAGCATTTGTGAGTGCATTTTCAAACCTGCATATGCAGCATATTTGTGGATGGCCGTCTCACATCAAACGTAAATTAACTCTGGCCCAGCGGCCTCTTGAACTACTCCGATGAGAGCAATCTGCATGGAAAAGACTACTCCTAACAGACGATCATCTAGCTAACCAACTGTGATTGCTTTGAGGAAAACATGAAAGCAAAAATGAGAGTGTACACACAGAATCCAGTTCAGCAGGACAGAGAAGTAAGCAAACAAATGCCCCCGCCTCAGCCGGTGTGAGAAGGAGCAGTCTGCAGACAGTGCAGCTGGGGGGGGGGGGGGGGGGGTGTTACCTGGAAGTGGAGAATTCATTTTGGTGCAAGCAGTGATGAATCGGCTTTCTGGGCCGCGGCCTACAGTTCCACCCGCCACTGAGAGTTCCTTAGAGGAGGACAGGGTTAGCCAGGTTAGCCAGGTTACACCTGTGGTGGTTGGGCCTTCTGGAACGAGACATGGAGCACAAAGGAATCGGGGTTAGACACGTGGTCTATAAAGAAAAGAGTTATATAATGCAAATAATCTGTAAGAAGAGGTTGGACAGCCTTTCTTTCAAGACAGCACTAGCAACTGAAAGGACTGATGCACATCGATGTGTGCTACTGTATGCCTCTGCAGAAGTTAAACACTAGGCACTGATTACCTAATTGAAGTTAACTGAGTTACTACAGACAGCTATGTTCAATTTAACAACTGAAATAAATTACATTAGCTTCCTACAATTAGCTGCATTGGGTCAGTGACACAATGTTTGCCGTTTTGGCTCTGTACTCCAGCATATTGGATTTGAAATAAAACACCGTATATGAGGTTAAGATGCAGACTGTCAGCTTTAATTTGAGGTTATTTACATCCATATGAGGTGATCTGTGCATCATCTTCTATCTTCTAGCAGTCCTCTTGTTTGACCTTGTCTGGTGCTGTGTCACTTAAGGAAAGAGGTAACACGGGGACTTCAGGGAGCTGTTGCATGCAATACACAACGGAGACAGAAATAAAAGGTTTGCAATCAGCTAAATCTTGCCACAGAAACAGCTCATCAAGCAGTCCCATGACACAATCAGACCACCGCAGCAGGAAAAGCTGGTTCACATCACTGCCTACAGGTCAGCTCAAACAAAGAGGCTTTAAATAGACAAACTTTGCCTGTGTGCAATGGCTTGCAGATGTTGTTGGGAAACGTGGCACGGAACTCTCAATAATTAAAATTAAAATTATGATTGTTAAAAATGACTTGCAGAGACTTCAGAGAAGCAATAAAATTATCATCATTGAAGGCAGTTTCAGCTGATGAGAAAGGACAAATTTAAGCTTGTATCTCAGGCTTTCTGAAACCAGGTCCAAAATAAATAATGAAAACAATTTAAACTTAGGATATCCTGTAATTAATTTTGATAGGCCAAAAGGGCTTATTTCACAAGATCACTTTACAATGTAGGTAGGAGAAGAGGGAGGCACAATAACATAGCTACTGACCTCCCTGCACACTGTGGTCCAGGAGAGTTTTCATCTGTCGGACAAGGGAATAGCGTCAGTATTTCAACTCATTAACTCCTTTGCACTTTTCACTGCATTTGTTTTTTATGCACCTTCTTCTAGCATATTGATGTGTCTTCTATTTCACTGACTGCCTTTACCTCGTTGCCTCCGTCCAAGGTCGAAGAGGTAAGCATTGCCCGGCTGCAGGGCTGAATGGACAACTCCCCAATGGGATCCTCCAGGCAGCAGAGCAGAGAGGAAGAGCAGGCCTGGCCAGGAAGGAATAAGCAGAGCATGGAAAGAGACCGGCACTCTAGAGTGAGGGTACAGAGTTTCTGAAGCTAGCCAGGAAGAACACATTGAGAAGGGAACCCCAGATAAATCAGTCAAATCATATTTCTTTAATTGATTAATTGATCGAAGGGGTCATTTGATCCTCATTTCCTGAACTTGTCACTTTTCTGAAAAAGACAAACTGTGCAGGAGAAAGAAAAAGGCCAGCATATTCAAAGAGGAGAAACACTACTGTGGTGGTGTGTATGCTGTAACCCAGGGACTATTTTTGCTGAAATCATGTCAGATCAGAGTGAGCCAGCGGTGACATTTGTAGAGAGAAGGTCAAAGAGGAACCCCACGTGCTTCAGTGCGGAAGGTTCCAGAGAGAAAATTAGGGGTTACAATGAGAGAGAAAAAGTATATCAGGAATGTCCATGAATTGACCTTCAACAAAATGCCAATTGCTTGAGGGCTGAATGGGGAATGATAACAGAAGAACATCATTAATGAAACAAAATGCAAAACCAGCAAAACCGGTGCAATGCATTTGTACCTGCTCTAATCTGATCCCCAGAACTGGTTACACACAACAGGCCAGCATGCTGTTTGTTACTGTTATTTTTCTATCTCATAGACACGCAGTACAGAACGTCCTGGGGTGATTGCTGCCATGCTCTTGCCCTGTCTCTCTCAATAGCTGTCTCAGGGTCACTCTCTGCTGGTTAGACAGACCAGTGAGGAGCTTTTTTTTTTTTTTCTTTCTTTTTTTTTACAACTAAGGATCAAAGGGTTCCAGGGTTCCAGGGTTGCCAGGACAACCAGCCAGGAATCCAATTAAATGTTAACATGGAGTTCCAGGGCAGTCATGAAAAAGGTAAAAGAAAAGTGCTTCAGGTTAATATTTAATACTGTGATCCCTCTGTAAAATAGCAAAATGTCAGCTGGCTTCAGCATTAGCTGACATAGCACATAAGGCAAATAAGAGCAGAGATTTCAGTTATTTAGATTTGTGTGTTTTCACAAAATCTGAAATTATTCTTCCAGTACATTTGGATTTGCACAGCTGTATAGTGCAACACTAGTATGTAATAGGTATTCTCATGCTTCTGGTAACAGAATATCAAATATCAATATCAAATATCTGCCCTTCAGATATTTGATATTGCCTAAACATATACACCAGCTCAACTTGCTTTAAACTTTTTCAACTTACTTTAACAGGGAAAGTGAACATGGATGGACACAAAACAAAGTCAAGCAGAGAAGTAAATCAATGCGAGTGGCATGCCAAACCTGTATTCATAAAGCACCTCAACATAGGAGCACTGACTCAGAATCAGTTTCGCCTGGTGATTTATATTGGATAAAGTTATGTTGTGGATAGGGGTAACGTGATCCTCGATTAGCCTTCCTACTCAAGATATCTTATGAATATGGGCCCTGCTTTCCATTGTGTGTAATCCCAGTGGAATGTGAGTTCTTTCAGAAAGGAGAAGTCAAGCAGTGGGAATGAGAAGGGCAGTTTCCCCAAGGTCCAGAATGGTGGGATAAGGGGTGTGCAGTCGTCGGCACAGAAAGAGGTCAAACAGTGAGGTGCAGTATGAACTTCCTCCTGTGGACATTGCCTTCTCCTGTGGTGCACATAATTCAGTGACTATGAGATCCACACTTTCTCTCCATCATGTGCAAGCACACACACACACACACACACACACATACAGGTGCACCAATAAACACACACATATAGTTTGTACACATACCGCACACTCACACAAATACAAGCACACATGCCTCATCGCACACATATACATGTGCCAGCACACACACACACACACACACACACACTCACACATACAGGTACAGGTACACCAATAAACACACACATATGTACACATATCACACACACGCTGCATTGCACACATATACATGTGCCAGCACACACACACACACACACACACACACACACACACACATACAGGTACACCAATAAACACACACATATGTACACATATCACACACACGCTGCATTGCACACATATACATGTGCCAGCACACACACACACACACACACACACACACACACATACAGGTACGCCAATAAACACACACATATGTACACATATCACACACACGCTGCATTGCACACACACACACACACACACACACATACAGGTACACCAATAAACACACACATATGTACACATATCACACACACGCTGCATTGCACACATATACATGTGCGGGCCCACGAGTGCATGCACATGTTTTTCCCAACGGCGCTTCAGCCCCGTGCTTGTCAGCAGGTATTTATAAACGACCTGGGATTACCTGGATTCCACGGCTGCATGGATGTCCATCTTCCTAAAATACACCGCCATTAACATGCCAAGCAGTTGACTTTGGCAGGGCACTTTCACACAGTTAACCTTGCATTTGGCCGAACACCATTAGAATCTAAGAAACATAACAAGCGTATCTTCAAAATGGACGGCAGACAAAAATCACATCCGAGGCTTTATTCACTGCTGTGTCCTGCTTTAAAACATGCATTTACCTATCTGCCAACTCAAACTAATTCTTATCTTCCATTACTTGACATCAGACTACTAGAAAGAAGATCCATTTCAAACTACTGCTGTGTCCCTGGAACTGAGGCGTGCCCACTATCTTGACCTTTTCCATGCTTCTTGATGTGGCTGAGCTCAACAAGACTCCACAGCACAGAAAGGGGCCAATGCTTCTGAAATCCTTAAAAGTATACGGCCCCCTCCTTCAGCCATGGCCCCCTCCTGCTGAAGGTAGGCCCTGTACACAAGGGGCCCTCAGCACATGGCTCACATTAAATCCCAAATGCTGCTCCACCCCCCCACCCCCGCTGACACAGGATGGCAGGGTGTAAATCTGAGCTGCGACAACCACAACCCAACCGACTTCTTCCCTCTCAGCCTCTACAAAGCGCAGAAACGGCATATAAATTAAGACAGGCCCTGGCAGAAAGAGAAGATGACTTTCTTCTGGCTTGTTGTTGGCGCTCAATTTATTACTGGTGGAGAATGATACCTTATAGACCAATCATCCAAAATGTTAGAGTTGAACCAATCAGAAAGAATGCTCAAATCTGTTTTGGATTGTATGTTTTCTGAGAGGGGTCCATAGAACTAATGATTAGTCATTAGTCATTTTAGTCACTGTTTAGTTGAACAAATAAATGGCTCATTTACAGTACATCTCTGTTCTACATTGTATGGAAAAATGAGCTCACAGCACATAGCCACTAAGGGAAAAATAACTAGGTCTCCAAGCAAAATTATTATTCTCCTCACATAACACTATAGAAACAAATAAGGCAGCTTAAGAGAGAAGTTTGAACTCAAGGTCAGGACCACATTTCATGTAAATATGAATTCCCTTCCTGGAATAGTCTGTCCAGGAAAATGAAAAAAATAGGTACAAAAATGACCAAATTTATGTTTTCGTTTTTATTTGTAAATGTGTCTTATGTAGAACAAAGAAAAAATATAAGATATTTATATATACTGAATTGTTATGTTATGTACAGGTTTGCAACTTACACTAAAAATTTCCACAAATCACAGACTTAAGATGTTATTTATAATAATCTTTCATATAGATGCAGTTATGTACACTTCTGCTTATTTACATACATTCATAGGATGTGATAAACACCTGTTATTACAAGCATTAAAATAATTCAAAATTGAATGGAAGGAATGCATCACTGTACAGCGTACTGTCCCTCTGAGAACACACACGGAACTGATAGGCCTATACGCGGTATGACAGATCCACACGTCTGCCATAGTACATTTACAGCATAGAAAGCTGCTATTCTGTTCAATGGAATACAGGAAAGCACTGGACTACAAACATGTCTGTCACTCAACAATGAGCTTGCCTACATTTCCCAGCAGGTTGTGAGGTTGCTGTTAGGTTGTTCCAAGAGTTTAGCACCAAATGTTTCCAGTTCCAGTTCAACTTGTGCACCTAATATCCCCATGTGTATACAAGGCTGATGGGAGTTCCAGTAACAAGTTTTGATCAAGAGGCAGCTTTTGTACGACATTCAGCTCCAGAGCTGTATCAACTAAATATTCATAGACTTAGAGAGTATTAGAGAACTGTGATTGTATGTTTTAACTCTCATTATTACAATGTTTAATGACAGCATTTACCCCACACATACTTTTTTCCTTCCTATACATGCCAAAATTTAACATTGCCCCTCCTCTTAAAAATGCTGTTAAGGCCAAACAAGGTTTGCTTTTCCAATATAATGGCCTTCCAAGAGCTACGGACATTAAAGGAGTCAGAAATAGTAAGAAAATAAAACAGGTTTTTCCAAAAAAAGACAAAAACATCATACAAACAATAAAAAAGATGATGTATCAATACTGATCAGAAGGCTAGTCAGTTTACATACAAATATACAATCATCCATGTGCGCATTTATTTTTCTCATTTCACTTTTTACATTAATTGTATGACGACCCACGTGCCTTTGACTCTTCAAAAAAAAAAATCAAGGCTCATATTTTTGTATTACATAAACGATAAATGCCAAGGACCATTTTCCAAAATTCCCCTTTAGCTTATTGTGAAAAATTGTGTAAGTGTCAGTAGTGCCAATTGCCATGTTACAGATAGCAGGGGTAAATGGAGAGAGAGATCACTGGTGAATATTTAGTGAAAACATAAAAGAACAAAGGGTTCACCTTCCTTTGCTGTTATTTAACAACAGAAGGAGTATCAACCCATTAGTCACTGATCAAGAAAAAAAAGGTTGGTATGTCCACAAAAACTCCAATGTAATTGTAAAAACTGTATTTAGAATAAAATAGCTTGATGTTTTTACTTCAAAAATGAGAATAAAACAGAAAGAAATACAATCTGCAAGAAATATTCATACGAACAAAATTTGAGTAACAGTGTTCTTTTTTGTTTGTGTTTATGTTTTCATTTTTTAAACAATAAATTATCACAGTACCATAAACAAACCTTTAACAGACATGCGCACACGTACGCATGGACGGACACACACACACACACACACACAGACACTTTCTCTCCCCTTGGACGTACTCCACCGGACTGTTATCTGAAGGTCAGTTTGTAGTGCGTACTGTCCGGTTGCTTCTTGGAAAGCGATGGACTTTGATGTGTTTGGACAGATGATCACTGCGGGCGAACTTCTTCTCACAAACAGGACACTGGTATGGCTTTACTCCCGAGTGAGAGCGTCTGTGTCGGGACAGTTCATCCGACCGCGAGAACCTGGAACAGACACAGGCAACACTGATTAGCACACAGCGAATTCACATACGCACATGACAACCAATGGATTCTACCACAGTTAATATCAAATGCATTTTCACCCAGGCAAGCTGAAGCAGGTCAGATTCACGTTGTGAAATCATCATGAGCATGTATAATGTCATATTTAATCCCATCTGGACTGTAACACTGTCAGATAGGTCAGCCAATGGTGCTGAATGTGTCCTGCACAGCAATTTTCACTTCAAAGGGTCTTATCACACATTGAAGGATTTGTGGTGATAACAAATAGGATATAGCAACTGCTGTACACATACACACACACACACACACACACACACACACACACACACACACACACACACACACACACACACAGTGATACTGTTTTGACCCCACTACTGCCCCATATGCAAGTGAATGAAATCAACTACAGGGAAGTGCAGAAGTAGCATTCAGAATGTATTTCTTAAACCACCTGTGACAACCTTGGCACCACAAAAACTATTCACACTTCTCTGGTTAAACAAGTGAGCCACACACATTTAATCAAAACTGAAATCCACCGTTAAACCCGAGACGGGTAAGCTACTGCCCTCTCTCTCCCATCACTCAGGAAAACACAACAAAAACAGTGCCTTCCCACCACCACCGCCCGGCTCCGACAGCACGATAAACACAACTCGCTGCCCGAGGGGGCTCTTTAATTGAGCCAGAAAAGTGAAAAGAACTGCGGGGGGAGGAATAAACACCGTCCCACATGTTGCTGTGGCTCCAGAGGTATTCACCACAGCCCTTTAATCAGGAAGGTGCCCCCCAAAACGACAGCAGGTGGTCGAGGCTCCAAAAGCTTGCACGAAAAACCACTCGTTCCGTTCGCTACTCCGGAGCGAGATCAATTTCAGCCGACCGCCTCCGCGACACGCAGGCTGAACCTCCATCAGCAAGGCCCTTCAGCCATGTCGTCCCCTGACGCCCAGAGCACCGCCGCCCTGGCCCTCTGGGGCAGCCTGCACCTGGGAGTTAATTGGCGGTAGCAAAACGTTAATGTGCGCTATCCCCAGTACGGCGTCCACCCACACTCCAATTAACCCCACCCCACCATAAAGGAAAGCCGCCACATTGCTAGGTCCGGCCCAATATGCGAACGACGAAAACGCGCACAGCGCGCTACCACACAGAAATGTTGCGTGCGTCGAAAACGATGCTCGTGAAAGCGATGAAAATGACACTGGCAAACGGCTAGCGTGTAAACGGATACAGAGCGGCCGTGGTAAGAGTTTACGGGCTCGAATGTTCACTGATCGCAGATGTTGTTATGATGGCGTCCTGCCACGAGATGGTGAGAAAAGCTCCTTAAAACAGGCCGCGGCGCTAAAGTGATCCGCCCTGCTCTGCATCCACATCATATGCTGTGCAGGCTCCTGATTTCCCACTAGAATTGAGGAAACTGCCCAACTTCTTCGATGTGGCTGTGCATACCCAAGCTACATTCACATTTATCGACGGAAAAATAGGGTTTTCTGGAACAACAAGAAGCTGTTATTTTTCTTTTCTTTTTTTTTTACATTTACAAACACATATTTTGACCCAATTCCAGCGTGCTGCACTTCCAGAGGCATTCTTGCTCTACATTCTTTGGCTACATCCCGCTTCATCACCTTGACTGCTTTGGTCTCTTCCTGTTCAGTATTCCCCTCGTGTGAGAATGCTACTCACCAAACCCCCCCCCAGTCAGTCACCGATTCATTCTCTTTAGCCCACGTTAAAAACAGAGTGCGCGCACACCGCATTCCAGCCATTTATTCTCATGGAAGTCAAATGAATAATATATTTGCCTTTTCGCGCATTTGTTTCAAATTTTCAACCAAGGATAGAAATCACATTTTTCAGTGAGGAAACATAACTTTGTCCCATTTTCATGTGAAATGGATCAGCAGGCCAAACGTTCCACAGGAGAGGTCATGGTAACTATTCAGGAGGCAGTCTTTGTTACCTCTCCAAAGCCCTTTACTCCAGTGTGATTGTGTGCAAAACTTGCTCAGGACTACTGTCTAAGCAGTCTCTCTCTCTCTCTCTCTCTCTCTCTCTCTTGCTCTCTCTCGCTCTCTCTCTCTTTCTTTTATTATTGAGGGCAAGGCACTTCAAAAACCCTCTTTGATGGTAAAAATGAAATAAATACCTTATTAAATAAATACCAATACCAATACGTATGTCAAGAAAAAAATCACATAGCCATAGTAATTGAAATGCATAATCTCATAATCTGGAGAAAGAATGCTGTGTATGGTATGATGTTCTATGCCACAAATGTCTTTTAGCATTCCTCGCCCACTCATTTGACTTCCTTGGCCAAGGTTGCGTGACAATGTTGACTGATCGCTTTTTAAAAGCAACGCTGACAATGAGCCTAAACAATAACCGGGCCGATTGTAAGGCTCAAGGCCGACATATTCACACCAGAGGCTTGGGAAGACCTCGTGGAGGCCGCCCACATACAGTAGAGCAGAGAAGGAGTGAACGCCCTGTGGGGTCACAGAGGCTATAGAAATGCATGGCTCCATTCACAAAACCTTGCTAGTCGCACAGCGGTAACCCCCCTCCCCCCCTCTGCAGAAGAGGCAAAGGTCACAGTCTTGAACTCCAGACTTTCTCTCTTGCGTTTGAACTTGTGTTTATCCAGAATCACACACTACATCACTTATTCACAGCTCAAGCTTGTATAATCGTGCTCTCCCTCTCTCTTTCTTTCGCTCTCTCTCTCTCACACACAGACACACACACACACACACACACACACACACAGTAACTGTGATTAGAATAAGGAGCAAAGGGCTCAACTGAAACCATTATACCTGCAGCCTGCTGAGCTCAATTTCTCTGCTCTCCCAGAAATATGTCAATCTATTGTATGGACTCGTCCATTGTTCCAAAGCTGGTGGAGCTGGTTAGACTAAAGGGTGTTCACTTGCAGAATGGTGCCATCTCTGCACTGTGTTGCACACATAATACAATTAGCATAAGGCTATAATTACAATTTAAGTGTGACTTTTAGAGAGTGTAGCTTTAAACTGGGAAGTTGCAAACAATGAAGGATCACACGTGTGCCATTTCTGCAAACACAATGTGGTGTGAGTGAGCCTAAGAGACACACTGGGGGTGTATGGAGTCACAACTGTAGGGGAGTCATTTGGCCAGTCCCCAATGCACAGCCAAGGAAACAATTGCAACTCCCTGCCGAAATCCAAAGATGACATTCTCTTCAAAGCGGATAAATCCTGTCTACATTTCACGGAAACATCTCAACAGATAACCTGCAGAAATGTCAGAAATACCTGCATTTACAGGGTATTACATTTTATTGTGAGTCAAAGTTTTTGTTTGAATTGAGACCAGAGATGGGCTCCAACGCCAGATTAGCTGCTTATGGTGGGAGGAGCCGTCGGGATTATGAATTTCCATTAGTGTGTATGACAAAGCAAGACCTCGTGTGTAACAGGCCATGTAAAGTGGCTGTAAAGCTGTTTTCACATGATCAGCATCAAAGCAGTGTCAAGCCATTCAATTCCTATGGAGTTCAGTTGAGCGCCATTGGGGTTCAGATTGTTTAAACTTTGACCTTGTTTGAAGCTGACCTTTTCTAGCGTGCCCAGTCACATTACAGCGCTGTATGAAGCAGGCATACGCTACCTAGCAACACAGACCGAGCCATTTCAGGTAGGCTACATGGCTAACTGAGTTAGCCCAGTTTAGCTTCTCGACATGTTGGGATAAACCCAATATTATTGGCTTCACAAAGCGAGTACACAATTCAGCCTTTTATAACCGCAGGCAACCTACCACTATTACATATTGTTGCGGCTTGTTAGGGGGCTTCCTGGATGGATGACGACAAGTTTCAACAACTGGCAGCACTTGGTTCTTCTCAAGTGTAATCAACGCCTTACTTGGCGTTGAACATAAGAGGTTGACGCTGATCGTGTGAAGACAGCTTGAGAGCACTTCCCCAGGCCCCGACTGGCAGCAGCTTAGGACCCACAGAGAGTCAGCCAGGCCCACCCGCTCCACATGCCCCCACATGCTGACCCGGGATCAGTTTTCAGGTCCTTTCGCATTAGCATTGGTTTTGGGATTAGCTTTGAGTAAACTGATCCAGGATTTGCTGCTCTGAGCGAGGAAGTTGTCAAACCATGGCGCTAATAGTCTTCAGTGTCAACCAGCGAGCTGCAAGATGAGCCTTGCTGTAGAGATGTCATTTCTGTCACCCATCACTCCTACGAAAAGGGAAAGTCGGGACATCTCCCACCAGGCCAGTGAATTTTGCGTTTTATGTTCTTTTTTTTCCCCTCTCCGTCTGAAAGTGGCGTGTGTTTGGTAACACAGTCCATCAAACTGATAGACAGCATATTTGAGGAGGCAAAGTCTGCCCTAACATCAAAGCACCGTATCTAATCTCTCCGGATAAGCAACGGAAAAATAAAAGTTTAAACAGGCTAAAACAACAGGACGCTAAAAAGGCAGTCTATCATTGACGTCAAATATCCCACAGGGCTGCAGACCACGCTGTGTGAGGTTCTGCTGACGTGCCGGAATGGGAAGGAAGGGAGCCCAGCTAAGCAGGTTATGCTCAGGAGCGCTCCCATAACTGTGCCCAAGGCCCAACGAGAATAAGCTGTCCTCTCGCTAATCTCAAACAACTGTTACAACAGAGTCACAGAAGAATCGTACCCCTAGCATGGCAATAACTGATCTTAACATCTCTCCAGCAATTCCCACCGGCAAGATTTGTTTGAATATTTTGAACAATTACTTTGTTTACTATTTTATGAAACTGCATGCAATAGTTTTGCAATGGATGTAATTACAGTGAGATAAGTTATCACTGCAGCAGTAAAGCACAATAGTAAAAAAAGAATCTAGCCAACACTAAATAAAACAGTACTGAATGCGTAAGTGTCAATTCGGATAAACAGTGTATATTGTATATAATGGGGGGGGTATACTAGGGAGAATTATTCAGGTTTTGTTGACATCCCTTCTGGGTGCCATACTATTTCAGCCCATTTAAACTCACCTGTGGGAGGACTCACAGTCACAGCTGTACACACACTCACACACACACACACACACACACACTCACCTCCACCCACAGCCGGGCCAGGTGCAGGCGAAGGGCTTCTCTCCCGTGTGTCGCCTCAGGTGGGCCTTCAGGTGGCTGCTCTTGGTGTACATCTTGGTGCAGCCGGGGAAAGTGCATTTATGCATTTTGATAAGGTCTGCCACGGGATTCTTCTGGAACTTCTGCCCTCCCACCAGGAGCCCCATGGCCTGGCCCCCGGCCATGCCCTCTCCCAGCCCCACGGGCTTGGCGGCGATGGGAACGGGCGCGATGCGGACGAACTTGGGCGACATGTTGACGCTGGCGGACGGCACGAGCTGAGGCACGAGAGCGAAGGTCTGTCCCTGGATGTTGACCAGCAGCTGGGCGATTTTAATGTCCGAGGCGGGCTGGGACGAGGCCGCAGAGGGGGGCGGGGGGCCCGCACACGAACTCTGCTCCTGTTTGATTTGGACAGGCTGAATCTGCAGGATGACCGGCATCCCGCCCCCGTCCGTGGAAGGCGGCTTGCCGGGGGCCTCCTTTTTAACCCCGTCGGCTCTCGAGCCCGGGCCCTTGGACGGCGAGTTTTTGGTCTCGGCGCTGGAGACGGCGGCGATGGCGGCGGTGAGCGGGGCCGGAGCCGCGCCTTCCGATGCCTCCGACCCCCGGCAAACCCCCGCCCCCTCGTAAGGCTCCTGCTTCATAGCCACCACCTCCATGTTCTCCTCCAGGAACTCCTCGATCTCCTCCAGGGTGGGCTGGAAGGGCCCGCAGTGGTCCTCCAGGTCAGCCGAGAAGATGGGAAAATCGAAGCTCTCCTCCTTCACTGGCAGGGCCTGGGAGTCCCGTCTGGACTCCCACAGGAAGCTGGGGAGAGGGGTGCTGGCCCCCGCGCCCCCCAGCGAGGTCTGTGACAGCAGGAAGTCCAGGATGCTGTCCTGGCTCTCCACGCTGGAGCTGCTGCCATAGCTGGAGCTCAGCACCTGGGAGTCCGGGCTGGAGCACGACCGCAGGCTGGAAGCATCGCTCACGTCGTCCTCGGAGAACGGCGAGGCCAGCACCTGGTAGCTCCCCGTGTCAGTCACCATGTCCGACAGGTGATACGCCGGTGGGGAGCCACCATACGGCAGGAAGGTCTCCTCGTTCGCTAGCAAGTGATCCACCATTCCTGGCCCAGCCAATAAAAAGTCTCCGCTTTGCCCTGACTCTTTCCACCAAATGTGTGTTAGCTGGTTTGCTGAGATGCTATCACCTCCGTCTTTGCCCTTCCGGGGAAAGTGGAAGAACAAAAATCCAGGGTAACCTGCAGGAACACCCCTCGGAAAATAGAAACCACCGCTTCCAAAGGGGAAAAGAATATGAGTACAGGAGCCCAGCAAATGTCAAATCTCACAGCAAATGCTGTATTTAAAAAGTGAAGTATCCTAGGCTTTACCTACAGAGGGAGACAGAGGTAGAAACAGAAAGACTTCATTAACTGCAAACGCCAATATTATGCATGATGCAATTTGGTAATAAAATTACATTTAATCATTGCAGAACTGGATCAAAGATTTAATATTCTAATATTTACATGATTTCCTCAAAGCCAACTTTGATAATATACAAAACACGTGTGGCTTGGCATGCACAGGCAGCCCCACAGAGAATGAGAAGTACATTCTTAACACAGCTTACATGAGTTATATAAATAATGACATTCCTCCATTCTGATGAGATTAATTTCCCTCCACCAACAGGTCACGGAGAGCACTGTAAATAGTACAGCAATCCAGGGAAAACCTTATTGCTGTTCATTTATTTTTTTTGGCAGCGTTGAAACATATACTGCTAAAAATAATAAGTAGGCTAGACTCTTCCCACTGTTCTTTCCAAATTGTACTCCTAGCTACTGCATTAAAAAAAAAAAAGGAATGCAATGAAAGTTTCAATTTCAAGCTCACACACGGCTGCCTAGAAACCATGGTATAATAGTTACTCGATGAGCACACATGGCGACCGTATTGAAAAAAGTAATCACAGCCAGTTACCAACCTTATTGTTATATTAGTAAGATTAAGATTAATTATTCATTTTTTTAAACCCATATTCACAAACTATTTCTGCAAAAAATAGCATCCAAGATATTGCAGCTCGAATTAAATAGCCTCAGTATCGTCTCTCGAAAAACAAACAACATACCGTACAATCCCTATATTAGTATTTATCCACACACTCTAATGGTTCTTTGTTGCAATTAAAAAAGTTATTTCCCCACATAATTACAGAAATAACATTAAACTAAACGTTTTTCAGTGTTGTGAATGGCTGTGATTGTATGACAGTTCACGGTGCAGCGCGCCCCCTTCTCTGGCCCCACCGCCAAAAATGACCGATAGTAACCCGCCTCTGAAACTGTCATCATAATGAACATAACACACCGCGTGCGGCAGGCTAGAGCACCGCAGGCCTTTAATAACGCATAAATCACTTTCCCTCACTACAGATTACACCAAAATATGATTTGTAATTAATAGCCTACGCGCAAGTTATGAATAAAAGAGATATCAGAGAATAAATACTTATACTATTTAACACCGTCTGCGACAGTGCGATAAAATGAATCTATTAATCTTACTGTCTATCCATATTATAATATGCTGTTTTGGTAAATACATTGTAGCGAGTTAGGATGATGCAATGGAACTTGGCATTCAATATGAAGTGGATAACGTAAAAGTTGACAGTACCATGAACGGGAAAATGCCCAGCCTGTGTTACTATTTCATGCCACGAATCAAAGAGAAGCGGTGTAAACGCGTTTTTCATTTTTGCAGTAGCGTAGCTCACTCGTTAGAACATATTGAGTGGTTAACTACTAATACGTGTGACTCAATTATATTATTTTATTACACTGTACGAACGGCAAATAGCTATCCAACTTATGCAATTGTCCATTTTATTTGTGTGTTCCTAATATGCCATAATGTACCATTACTAAACGACATTTTTTGTGTACATCTTAATATCTAAAATTTCAAGCGAATGTCCAGCTTTGTGGTTGTGTAGGCTAGAACACGCACTTCCACTATAGCCCACACCCTTGGACAAATGCGTGGATAAGCGCAAATCCAGCAGGCTACTCCACAGCTACAACGTAAACATGTTTTCGTCCAACGCTCAGCATGCTGCAGCGAAGGCTATGCTACTGAGGGAGACGCACGCCCCTCTCCATTTAGAGGGATCCTTTGGAAATGCGAGCACGTTTGAAAATGAGTCAAGATGCCCAGCCTTACCTTTAGTTTATTAATCGAATATCCTCAAAACCCGAAGACTTAACATGTCCCAGAATGAGAGGAAAAATATATCTTAGCTGCAGTATTTGCCCTTGAGATGGGCTGCGATACCAAACGGCGCTCAGTCTGACTCGTTGCTCTGTACTGTAGTTGTACTATATTACTATCACATGACTGCTAGTGTGCGCGTTATAAGAGTAAAATTAGGGGTAGTCTCCTGAAGGCTCGTCCTTGCTGTGTAACCTGATTGGCCAGTGAGGCCTGGAGGCCGGTCTCAGCGTGTGTCGTCAGTTGGAGAAACAGTGAATAGTTAAATTGAGGACAGCAGCCACCGCTAGCTTTTCCGCTTACACTAATCTGCCTTTTCAATGTTTTTATCTGTCAATATAGAAAGTACTGATGCTGACATTCAATTTTAGAAGTATTAAAACTATTCCCTACGATTTATTCTTGTCAATTTCGTTCCTTGGCTGGAAAGGAATGAACTAACGTAGGCTAAATGACTGCACAATGTAACAAAAGTATTTAGACCTACAGTAATGACACTCATAGCCATACTCTCACTGGCCACATTAAAATGCCCATCAATCATACTGACCAAAACATCTATATAAAAAAACTATAGGTTACTGAAACTTTCATAATGAAAGAGGTTGCAAATCCCCTGCACTGTGGTCCGCCAGCACAATAGTTTATTTGAACACCTATATAAACACGGCTTTACCAGTTTTTGTTTTATTTTTACAGGTTCAGCGGCAGTTATTCAGCAGGTGCAGTTTCATGTTGCCAGTAGATTTCATTGCACAGGCCTAATTCCGCGTTATCACAATAAAAAAACATCTTTTCAAGCATCAAGTGAGGGGGAAAGGCATGAGGTTTATCTGCAGGTGCAGATTTTTCTCGATTTAAAATTCTTTCACAATAAATAAAGTCATGAAAGAGGACAAACACGTATAATATTAAGTTAAATAAAGTGCCTTCATCCATTGAGCATTTTATTATGTTTTTATTAGACTCGTTGTGTGTTCAGAGATGCTCTTATGCATATCACTGCGGTAATGTGTGGTTATCTGTGTTACTGTCACCTTCCTGTCAGCTTCAACCAGTCTGGCCCTTCTTCTCTGACCTCTCTCATTAAAAATGCATTTCTGCCCACAGAACTGCTGCTCACTGGATATTTTTTGTTTTTCGCACCATTCTCTGCAAACTCTATAGACTGTTGTGTGTGAAAATCCCAGGAGATCAGCACTTTCTAAGATACTCAAACCACCCTGTCTGGCATCAACAATCATTCCCTGGTCAAAGTCACTTAGATCACATTTCTTCTCCATCCTGACATTTGGTCTGAAAATCAGTAGTTGCTGCCACCTGATTGGATGATATATTCAGTAACAAGCTGGTGTACAGGTCTACCTAATAAAGTGGACACTGTGTATATATTCGTAAATGCACACTTTTGTGTGGTTTCTGTATTTGGCCGATGCAGTGTTTGATGGAGTGTATACAGTATGCTGAATGAGTGTACAAATCTCAGCCCTGTTTTCTTCCGAACGACTGCAGGGCTTGTTTTCAAGTAAACAGGAAGACAGCTGGGAGGCTTTCCTTGTCAGAAGCACAACATCTACAGTATTGGAGGAAAAAGTGCATTCCCATGTCAATGCCTCTTTTTGTGTTTGTCTTTTTCAAACTATGGCATGGGGGGGGGGGGGGGGGGAAGGACTTTCTGCAGCAGCAGGACAATGACATCTCCATAATACACTCACCAAGCACTTTATTAGGAACATTTTTACTCTAGTACACCAACTTATTCATGTGATTATCCAATCAGCCAATTGTGTGGCAGCAGTGCAAGGCATACAATCATGCAGATGCAGGTCAGGAGCTTCAGTTAATGTTTACATCAACCATCAGAATGGAGAAAAAAATTGATCTAAGTGACTTTGACTGTGAAATTATTGTTGGTGGCAGACAGGGTGGTTTGAGTATCTCAGAAACTGTTGATCTCCTGGGATTTTCATGCACACTAGTCTCAGAATGGTGCAAAAAACTAAAATGAAATCCAGTGAGCAGCAGTTCTGCAGACAGAAAGCCTTGTTAATGAGAGAGGTCAGTGGAGATGGGCCAGATTGGTTAAAGCTGACAGGAAGGTGACAGTAATGCAAATACCAACAATATCAACATTACAACAGTGGTATACAGAAGAGCATCTCTGAACAGACAATGCATCATAAGTGGATAGGCTACAGCAGTAGAATTAAAAAAAAATAATAAAGTGCTTACTGAGTGTATATCAATAAAAAAACACAGTTTTACTACATAGAAAATGTTCCTAAATTTAGTTAATGTATTTATATTCTTATTTCTTATTATTTTTGAGAACTTTTGTAACAAGGAGTTCCAATGTAAAATGAAATCTACCTCCCACACAACCCTCCAGCTATATAGAGAGAGCTGAGAACACCTTTTAAAAAATTGATTATAAAAGCAGTGCAGATGTATTCAGTAAAATCAAACAGGGGAGCCTTTAATCTTCTTATCTGTCTGTCAACCGTACCCATTTTGGGCACACGTCAAATAATATTACCCTCAAATTTTTATCATGGAGAGCTTAAATTAATTTATGCTTCAAAATTTTTTTTACATTTTTCAATGATAAATCCAAAGTAGTACAAAAGAGGAACTTAATATTTGCAAGTGCATGCACCACAGTAATAAAACATATTTTAAACCTTAAAGCATTTGCAAGCAATACTTGCATAAAATATAACAATATAATAAATTATAGAAGTGATTTAAGAACAAATCTGTTCATATGATTGATTCTTGCATACTTGTCATACATGCACAAATCATAACACCCTGGCCACCATGTTTCACAGATTAAGTGGTATGCTTTGGACCATGGGGAGACTTTTTGGCACTTGTCATTGCCTAGATACAAATTAATCTTGTTTGAAACTGTCTCCTTCAGAACTCATTTAGGTACTGTTTCATAATTTTCCTCACAAGGGCTTCCTTGACTTTCATTGGCACAACTCTCAAAAATGTCTTTGAGCCAAACATTATGGATTGAGGTCAGATGGGGGTCATGTTAGTGGGTCTTGAGTTGAATAAAGTTTGATGTCCCCGCTCAGCCTTTTCACTTCAACTGCCATCAGATAGCTAGTCATTGACACAATCAATTAGGTAGTGGTACTACTTCTATAGAATAAATCATTGCTACCATGGCCATCAGCCTCTGTGCTCTATGCTGAAGTGTGTCTTTTGAGAAAGTTATATAAGGTTAACAAAAACATACATATCTGCACATAAATAATGGCAAAAAAGCAGCAAGATCCATTTTGAGTTATAGACACACATTGTTTGAAGCAAGACCTGCCGAGCCTGGAAGATTTTCAGAGGCACCAAATTAGAAGTGCTGTGTTTGGACTGAAGGGAGGATTATATGGGCTACTACAGGTCAATGAGACTGGTCAGGTGGTCATTCAGGAAGGGTTATCACTACACACAGCTTGGCGGAAGGGGGGCCTCACTCAGTCCAAGCCCGGAAAACTGGGGCCGTGCAGAGAGGCTTGCTCGAATAGGAAGTTGCCAGCATATTAAAATGCTCTTGAACGGGCTGCTGGTTTCCTTGCACTCCTGGGTGTTGAAGGCGTGATCACAGCTATTCCGGGAGCCAGTGAGCAATTAAGCGCCTCCATGTAATTGATGGTGTGTTGGCGGATTTTACTTCTCATTGCACTCACACCTCATGGACCAAACGGAAATAGAACCTGTGCACTATATGGCGCAAGCAGGATGCGTTTGTTTTCCATATTTGCAGGCAAAAGCGGGGGAACTGTTGTAAAATTGCATAAGCAAACTTAGTCACCACCTGAATTTGCAAGTTGGAGCGATTCCCCTAAAGCACAGTGTAAGGGCTCACTGCCTCGTGACAGCAACGCAGCCATAATAAAAGTAAACATGGAGAGTTACACTGATCTCTTGACCCCTGCCGTAATGGTTGTGGATGTGTTGTTCCTGTGCATGCTTTCATCCTCTTTAAAGGATTAGACACTTTCCCTTTGGCCCACTTCTTTGTTTGTGCAGGGTATGTGCTGTAATCCAGGTTCTTTTCAATTAACTAATTAACACTTCCAAAGCAGAGCGGGTGCCTGGATAGCTGCTGACAGCAGCTAAAAGCCCCAGTTAAATACACAATCCATTTACATAACTTGAAAAATAAATCACATTTACCCAGATAAAAATGATGATGATGATAATAATAAATAAATAAAATCCTAATCTAATCTCATAACATTTCCCCTCTCTTTCAGAGGGCTACCAGCTGCTCATCCACCTTTTCAATGCTGACAAGTCGGTCACTGAGCTAACCACGTTTGAGCTTTTTGGAAGCCTATTCCACAGAATGGAAGCTGTTTACGGAAAAGCGTCCTTCCCCGTGTTGTAACCAAAGGGAACAAAATCTGCCGAGCTCCCTCTTGTGGCACAGCCGTGGTTCCCTAACAAGGGTAAAATAATGGCATACATAGGTTCTCCGGGACAGCATTCTAGACAAGCTTGTGGGCAAATCACAGTTTCATCTGCGAGACCCTTTCCATTCTCAGCCATCTGAGGCTAATTAGATGAGACGGGAGGATATGTGTTCTGGCCGGCAGTTCTAGAATACACGTAAAACAGTCACTGGGTGTAGTCATGACAGATTGGAGCTTTCATTCATTCTAGTTGATTCACATTCAGATTCACATTTATTTTCACCAAGTCTGAGAGAAGAACCACACACTTAGAGAAGAGCCAAGATATGACAGAAGCTGTCCCCACCTCAAAAAATGGTCAAACCTCTGGGTTCTCTGGGTCTGCTCAGAGATATGAACTAAAAACAGTATGGACTACTCTTCGCCTGAAAAACAGAATGTGCTGCATTACATTATTTATGATCTGCCTTATCCATAGTATCTTACATAGCTACTGGTATGGCATCCATTTATACAGCAATATACAGTGTAAAGCCGCTAGCTTTACTCAGCGATACAAGCCCCACCACCTGTGATTTGAAACTGCAACCTGCAAAAACAGCATATGAAATTAGCTCCTCTAACTCAAACTCTGTGCAAGCTTAACTGGCGATCACATGTTTCAGAGGAGAGTGCACACTGGTCTGTGCTATCCAAAATTAGCAGGGGAGGCTGCAGTGTGAGCACACACACATCATTAGGGGTCATGACAATAAAGTATACAATAAAGACAACTTATATTGCACATATTGTGCTTCTGAGCGCCAATACTGTCCAAACCCATGAGAAAGCATGGACTTTTGCACTTTTCCAGATGGGCTGATGGAAAGTTAACAAGCTGCACCAGTATTTCAAAAAAGGAAAACATTGCAAAAGTCCTGCTCGGACATAAATGCCAAGACGTACATCAGTCATGCCAAGTATTACTGCAGCAACTGTATCTGGAACAAACCTGTGCCAGGAGAAGAACCAGGATCATTGCCCAATGTTTGACGTAAGAAAGGAACCATCTTCAGCTTTCCCCAATTGCCTTTAATTTATCAAATAAATAAATTAAGGGGAAAAGCATATGAAATTAGAAATTAATTGTGTAATGCAATATCAAGAATCTATATGTTGTAATACTGTCCAATACACTACCAACACACCACACTAATAATTTTACGGAACTACATACTGATTAGTAAAATTTTGTACTTAAAAAACTATACTATTAAAAGTCTTGCTTCGCTATGCCTTCGCTATGCGTCTACAATACCTGCTTACAGTATGTATAGGCATGGTTAGGAGATGAGAATGTATGGAGTCAAACACACAAACACACATGCACGTGCAAAGATGTACATAAAACACATCATTATTATAATATCTTCCTACCGGTTACAAATTATTATGCGTGATAACATAAGGGATGAGGCAGATGATTCAGTATAATGGTGATATAGTATTACAGCATTACAGATGTGCAGCAGCCACCTGCTACGATGAAAAATGGTTCAATTCAAAGCATGACCCGTGTAATCCCCCCAACAAAATGGCAACAGCAATGGTAAAGGGCTTTTCTCTCCGAAGAATATATAAAATATACATATAAACAGTGGTACAATTTATCTTCTTTTGCTCTGTACTCCAGCACATTGGACTTGAAATGAAACTCTCTTTCTTAACGATGTTCCAGTTTATTTTGGTAGGCCTACTGTTTGGCCCATGTCTCTGTCTGTTTTTCCCTTATTCCTCAGCCTCATAGTGGCTCCCTTATCTGTCCTTAACACAGCTCTGGTCTGTTGACAAAAGCCAATAGCAGACTCCGGCGGCAATCAAAATCCTAGAATCAAGATAGATACTATTGGATACACCTGAATACACCTGGATCATGAGCAGTTCCTTTCCTTCTCCATACTCTTCTCTTCCCATCATTCTGGTACAAGTTGATCTTTGTCTCATCTGTCCATAGGATGTTGTTCCAGAACTGTAAAGGCTTTTTTAGATGTTGTTTGGCAAACTCTAATCTGGTCTTCCTGTTTTTGAGGCTCACCAATGGTTTACATCTTGCGGTGAACCCTCTGTATTCACTCTGGGGAAGTCTTCTCTTGATTGTTGACTTTGACACACATACAGCTACCTCCTGGAGAGTGTTCTTGATCTGGCCAACTGTTGTGAAGGGGTTTTTCTTCACCAGGGAAATAATTCTTCTGTCATCGACCACAGTTGTTTTCCATGGTCTTCCGGGTCTTTTGGTGTTCCTGAGCTCACTGGTGCGTTCTTTCTTTTTAAGAATGTTCCAAACAGTTGATTTGGCCACACCTAATGTTTTTGCTATCTCTCTGATGGGTTTGTTTAGATTTTTCAGCCTAATGATGGCTTGCTTCACTGATAGTGACAGCTCTTTGGATCTCATTTTGAGAGTTGACAGCAACAGATTCCAAATGCAAATAGCACACTTGAAATGAACTCTAGACCTTTTATCTCCTCCTTGTAAATGAGATAATGAGGGAATAACACACACCTGGCCATGGAACAGCTGAGCAGCCAATTGTCCCATTACATTTGGTCCCTTAAAAAGCACATATACAAACTGTTGTAATTCCTACACCGTTCACCTGATTTGGATGTAAATACCCTTAAATTAAAGCTGAAAGTGCAGTTAAAGCATATCTTCGTTTCATTTCAAATCCATTGTGGTGGTGTATAGAGCCAAAAAGAGGAGAATTGTGTCGATGTCCCAATATTTATGGACCTGACTGTATAACTATATAAGTGCCATCATAATCTATGGCATATACAAGGCTAATCATGGTGGTGAGGTAGGGAGGGAAAAGTGCAGCCTGAAGAGACGAGTCTTCAGTCTGCGTTTGAAAGTGGTCAGAGACTCTGCTGTTCTGATATCCACAGGAAGGTCATTCCACCACCGTGGGGCCAGAACAGACAGCGGTCATGACCGAGAATTGCAGGTGTGGCGAGGGGGAGGTGCCAGGCATCCCGAAGTAGGGGTCTTGCTAGTGTATACATCTTGATAAGTGATTGTACATAGATCACCCGATATGGATGCTAAAAACCCTAGAATTAAAGGTCTGTACTCATATTCATTATTTCATTTTAAATACAATGTGCTGGAGCCAAAAGAACAGAAATCTTACAACTGTCCAAATACTTATGGACCTTACTGTATCTATACTACCTGGTCTACTACTACTACTACTACTACTACTACTACTGCAAACAGATGCACCCACTACACATTTCCAATGACCTTAGTGTAGTGAAAAGTGGACTCATTTAGGTATAACTGGTTCCAAGGGGCAAAGTTCATGCCCTATGGAAAAAGGCTTTCCTGAGATAATTGGATAATTTAACGTTGTTATAAGTTGGATCCAAGCAATGATACTGACTGTAATGTATGTGAAGTTGCCATACAGCCTTGTGTGATGGGAAGAAGTCTCGAGGCCTGGAAGCTACCCACAGCATGGCGATGGAATGCTCAAATTAGATTGAAAAACCCAATAGGATAATGCCCACCAGGCACCTTCTACATAGATGCAATCCCCAACCCAGCATCCAGCCTTTAAACAGGTCCTGTGAATCATTTTGCACAAGAAACCTCAGAGCAGCAATGCTGGAATTTAATAAACGACTTTCAGACAAAAAGCAATTGAAGGCAGTGGATGGAGGCATTTCATTATAAACAAACCTGGTAATAAAGTCTCCGTAGTACATATCCTCATATGGAGAAAATTTTAATGTATTTGTCAAACCTTTAAAGACATTCAATGTACTATGGCAGAAATGTTTCTTTCTTTCTTGGGTAAAACTATTAGAAACTATAGTTAATTTATTTAACAGAGCAGAAAATAATAATATGACAGGCACTTCACAGATCCAGATGAAAACTTTTAATACATGACAGCCGGACCATTATAAACAATTTTGCAATATCCAGACAAACTGGTTGACAAACTCAAATTGCCCTGGAGACACACTCACATAACACCATAATTCTTAACAAAGAACAAAGACGTCTGAGAAAGCCATCTTATTAGCCTGCACAAAGCACAAACTCCTGAAAGACCGTAACTTTTGGTACACACCATTATGCACCATTACAAATAAGCCTATATTTTAATTTGATTTGTGGACCAATAAAAAAAGAAATGCATTCTCCGCATGTACTGCTTAGTGAGACAGCTCTCAGTGAGGTACACTCACAACCTACTCATAACCAGAGCCAATCCAATCATCAGATCATATGTATAGTAGGATCAGATCATATACATGCAGAACAAGCTGACATTAAAGCCATTGCCAGCTGACTGGTTTCAGTAGGCATCGTGACTATGTCTGATTGCACACCAGTAGACCCCTCTGGTCAATAGGGCACCTTCTAGAACAAACTGCTCTTCTTAAGGTTATGTTCCACCAAAAACATCTTTGGTCCTCCAGATCATTTCAGAGGTACATACTTCAATTATCATGAGGTATGGACTTGAAAAGATACATTGTGACAAAGAAATGTAAATGATCTTATTTGCATACTTTATTCAAGATGGCTGATATTACTCATTACAAATGTGAACATTTTTGAAGCAGTCTATAATCTGAACCAAGTAAGATATCGTTATAATTCTTTCAGATTCTAAATACGACATGTTTGACGATTGTTTTGAGGCACTTTTTTTATCACCAGTACCCAAGAGTAATTTTTCTTGAAATTTCAGATTTTCCAAGAAGAAAAATGAAGAAATCTCAGAACCTTAAGTGTCCTTCTCTGACCCGATTCCAAGGTCAACTGGAGTATCATGGAGTGAAAGGAAGCAAAGGACATCCTGTGTTTTGGAGGGAAGTCCATGTCTGTCAACAAAATGCTTATGAATACAAAAGGACATATATAGAGTATGTTTGTGGGGGTACATTTTTATTAAAACCATAGTCGATATTAAGCCTCTCTCTGTGCCACTTATAGGATCCCATGCACTGCAGTTCCTCTTTCTGTTTGTGCGGTGGTTAATGTTTAGCAATGTGCAATGGCAGAGAGAGACAGTAATGTCAGACCTGTTTGACAGTCAGTTTTTTCCCCCATTCATGTTGTAAGAATCAAGTGCAGTCAGAGTATGGTCAGGCCAAGTCCCCTTATTTGATGTATTAACACTGACTAGATTGTGAAATCTATGGTCAGGTCTTCTTGCAACACAACTGTTGGCCAGAGCAGTTGGCTAATGCTACCCTTACAATGGAGCAATGATCAGTACAGTGGAGTGAGCATGCATTTGGAAGCAGGGTGAGGGGGTTTGGTGGCTCGGCCGGGACCATAGGGCTTAGGAAACCACATTCTCTCTACCCCACTGGGCTCTTGTGACAGTGGCATAGCAGAGGACTGGCTGTTGTGAAGCACATCCTAGTTTTTAGTGTTGCATTCAGTTGGGTGAAGATGCAACTATTCTCTGAAAAATGACCATTTGATTAAGTGGCCTTTTCATTTTCAATTTCAATTTAATCTCACAGGATATGCAATTTCATTTCTTTTTTTTTCATTGCCAGAAAATATAAATAAAGGTAGGCGTTCAAAATAAATTCATGGGTATAATGTATTGGCTACGTTCCAAATGACACAAGGTGACTTTTAAAATATGTTTTTATAATACTACGTATTATAATACACTATGGTTTTCATTATCTTAATCAATCATATTAGGTGCCTTATATCAGTACATGTGTTAATTGGAGATGATTGGAGAAAGCAACGTCTTGAATACAATAAAAGACCTAAAGCAATGATCTGGTCTGCTAGTTATGCTTCAGCCCTAAGGGTGAAGAATTTTGTCAACGACTGAAATGCTCCACCCTGATGCAGTAGGCCTAGTTGTCTGTTTTTAATAAAAAGTAAGCAAAAGTGCTTGTTATTGAAAAGGTCCAATGTTGAGGGCCAGGAACAGGTAGGCTGTCCTCTGTAGCACGATAAGCAGATTCAACCGTGCGATTTCACAAGCGTTAGCCTACACTGGAAACCATGTAGATACTGGCAGCCATCCTAAAACACAGTATGACATGCAATTGTGGAGTAATTAATTTTGCATCTGACGGCTGCAAACACGGCTGCACTGAAATTGGAACATTTAACAAAGTTAAGAACCGATGTGTCAGCTGCAGTCATATTACAGGTCAACTTTTCCTTTGGGAAATTCTCGCATGTCTGTGTGTACCTCCGAGAAAAGAGCTACTAATCTCTTCAGCCATTACAAACGAACTTTCCCTATCGTTCAAGCACTGCGCTGCCATCTATCGGCATTAGGATGACAAAGAACCCGTGGAAGACGTTGCCAGGGTAGCAGAATACAAACAGGGTTCTTAGTTCCAAATTGATACGAAAGAATCGTTTCAAGATACACGTGCTTTACATCTTAAGAACAGCTAAATAGGTAGCGGATCTACTTCCTCTCACAAGACGAGTAAGGTAAGACCATTCTGAAATGTGGTTTCAGCCACCCAAAGATAAAACTGGAATCTTATATGAAATGGGTGTAATTATCCCGACTCGTGGAAACAAATACAGACAATCGAAGTTAAATAAAGTTTTTGAGTAGGCTATATAGTCCAGCTACAGGTAATTACAGCTTGTGTGACTGAGTTTACGCAATCAACTGTGCATTTCACTTTAAATACATTTTAAAACATACCATTATGCAACGTACTCTTTTGGCTATTGCCATTCTGGGCCTGACGTTCAAATAATAATTGTTAGAAATAGGCTTACTGGCAAACAGGACTTTCCGCATTTGATGAGTTTAAATTTGCCTAGCATTTGCATTACGTAATCTGTGATTTACTAGATGTTGTAAAAGTTCCCACTCAGTGTTCTCTACTCGTACAATTTTACATTACATGACCCCATATCTCTCAAATGTGCAGCCTAAACTCGTTTAGAAAGGATTCAAATACTCTTGTTTAGCGGCATATGAGACCAGACAGGCAATAAAGCAAGCAATGTTTTGTTTTGAATTACTATTTAAGAAGTCAATTTGTACTATAGTTACACTGTACTTTATACCAATTGTCATTGCTTGTTTGAATGTTATTTTGGTATGGGGCAGCTTATAGCCTAGTGGCCAAGTTGCTCGACTGGGACCTGGAAGACTTGTGGTTCTAGCCCCAGTGTAGCCACAATATGATCAGTGCAGCTGTTGGGCCCATGAGCAAGGGCCTTAACCCTACATTGCTCCAGTAAGGACTGGCCTCTGTGTTGTGGAATCAACTGTTTGTCACTTTGGATAAAAGCATCAGCTAAATATGAATGTAATGCCTGTAATGTAATTGACCCACCAACAGTGTTCTACAGAGCGAAAGAAAATGCAGGCAGGCCCTTCAACTGAATCCCAGTTGGTCTCAGGTAACATGTTAATTTGTCATTGTCCATCCGGTCACTATGCTACTGTATGTATACTATGTTAGCTTTTGTTCCACCTGATCAAAAAGTAGCTGCCTTCCCATTTGCGGGACTCATAGATAGTATGTAACACAGCCCTTGAATATATGACATTCTTAAAATATTTGCAAGCTGCGTACTGAAGCATGTCTGGGCTTAGTCATGCTCATAAATCATCTGTCATGTGCAAATTTTGTGCCATAGCTTACATATAGATAACCCAACAAAGTTAATAATACTCTTAAAAAAAGCTTCATTCCATAAAATGTGTTCTCAGAGATTTACTGCACAGTGATCCAATATACACACTTAGTGAGCACTTTATTAGGTATTTATTACCTTTGGTGTTGTGTGTTCAGAGATGCTCTTCTGCATACCACTGTTGTAATGTGTGGTTATTTGCATTACTGTCACCTTCCTGTCAGCTTTGACCAGTCTGGTCCATCTCCACTGACCTCTCTCATTAACAAAGCGATTTTGCCCACAGAACTGCTAGTCATTGGATTTTTTTGCTTTTCACACCATTCTCTACAAACTCTAGAGACTGTTGTGTGTGAAAATCCCAGGAGTTATTTAAACCACACTGTCTGGCACCAACAATCATTCCCTGGTCAAATCACATTTCTTCCCCATTCTGACATTTGGTCTGAAAAACAGCTGAACATCCATATCTGCTTGTATGCATTTACCAGTTGCTGATGAAATATTTGCATTAACAAGCTGGTGTACAGGTGTACACCAAACTTATAAAACTAGAATTTAGGACATCCTTTTAGTTTAATAGGACACAGAGGTGTACTGCAATAATGCCAGCCATATTTTGACTTGTTCTTTGAATATGATATGCATATTCTAGCTTATACTGCATGCTCATTACTTTTTGACATACAGTATTTACATTTAATATTTATTCATGTAACACTTTTGCCATCAATGCAGTAAAGGCATTAAGGCTAAAGAATATAATGTGCAAATAACCAGCCTTAAACTAGGGTGAGAGAATTTTGTGTATTTAAAAAAATAAATAAAATAGCATGTAGGTCATGTGGGACTGCTAACTGCTCCTTTCGGCTGTTAAATGGAGAGTTTAAGTGGCTGATCTGCAGGCTGTGGAACGTCGTGCCACAAGCTGGATGTGGACAAGAGGAGGACACTTCCATCTGGCTTTGGACAAAAGTGCGAGTGTGTTTGTGTGTGAACAGTGGCGGAGAGCGATGAGGAGGACTCTGGGAGCAGGAACCCCTTCAGGCTGCCAGCCGACAGCAACATCTTCGTTCTCAAGAAGCAGGAACGAGAGCGCAAGAAGCTGGTGGGTCTGAGTTACCGCTGTTCAGCTCAACAAAGTCTACCATCTATGTAAACGTACTTACAATGACTTCCTGAATGTAGTTACTTAATATAGTTCATTTTTAAAAATAAATTATATTTATGGTATTCTCATGCCTAGCATACTTTGTATTCTCTTACTAGAAAACCGGAGGAGTAATTTTGGTTTTAATTGTAAAAGTGCACACATGGTTGGTTGTGGTAGGTTAAAACATTTGAATGGCTAAGGCTGCATTCTAATAAGGGGTGGCGGGGTTACAGAATATATAACAGAATATATAAAATTGGGACATGTATGGAACATGGGCTCTTAACGTTTAGGAACTAGAAGTAACGATAGCACATGATTGGAGATCTCCAGAAGTGTAATGTCAGGTTGAAGGCTGAGGCAGTGGACCCCTCTCATACCATAGGAACAGCAGAAGAAGCTGAAGATGAAGGTTCATGAGAGGGGCCTCTACGTGACGCGGAGGAAGGCCAAGCAGGCGGAGCTGTGGTGTGAGCTGAGGGCGGGCCGGGAGGAGGATGCGGCCAATGAGAAGGCCATGGAGCTCAGAGACAACTCCGCCTGGAAGGTGGCAATGATCAAAGGTAGGGATACAACACGGACCCTGCTTCACACAGCACCCTGTACCCAAATCACATCTTAAACACACATACTACACCTGCTTTACACCAACTTAACCAACTCACATCTTAAACACACATACTACACCTGCTTTACACCAACTTAACCAACTCACATCTTAAACACACATACTACACCTGTTTTACACCAACTTAACCAACTCACATCTTAAACACACATACTACACCTGCTTTACACCAACTTAACCAACTCACATCTTAAACACACATACTACACCTGCTTTACACCACCCCCTTAACCAGCTCACATCTTAAACACATACTGCACCTTCTTTACACTGCACCCTGTACCCAACTCACATCTTAAACACATACTGCACCCTGTACCCAACTCACATCTTAAACACATACTGCACCTTCTTTACACTGCGCCCTGTACCCAACTCACATCTTAAACACATACTGCACCTTCTTTACACCAACTTAACCAACTCATATCTTAAACACATACTGCACCTTCTTCACACAGCACCCTGTACCCAACTCGCATCTTAAACACATACTGCACCTTCTTTACACTGCGCCCTGTACCCAACTCACATCTTAAACACATACTGCACCTTCTTTACACCAACTTAACCAACTCATATCTTAAACACATACTGCACCTTCTTCACACAGCACACACTGTACCCAACTCAAATCTTAAACACACATACTGCACCTGGTTGTAAAATCCGTGCACTGTATCGAAGGCACATCTTAGAAATGGATACTGCACCTAGTTTCATACAGTGCACACATCTTAAACACAGATACTGCACCTGGTTGGACATAGCATGCTGTGTATGTAATGCACATCTTCAACCTGGATACTGCCCCTAGTTTCACACAGCACACACTGTACCCAACTTACATCTTAAACACAGATACTGCACCTGGTTGGACATGCACTTTATTAAATGCAAACCTTCATAATTCTGGGAATTATCCTATGGCTGGGCATCCATCTTTGGGGAGGCAGGATCCAGATGCCGGTTTCATAAACAGGGATCACAGTCTGAAATTACCCCAGGTGAGGAGTGGGCCAATGGGAATCTTACATGACCAATGGCAGTGTAATAGAAAGAAAAATCTCATGAATTGATCTGAATGGAGTGAATTTGTTTTAAAACTCATAAGTGGTTATTGTCAATGAGTATGAAGGATGATGCCCTTTTCCTCTCATTACGTATTTATCTCAATAACGATCATGATCGTGTTTTTTGGGGAAAAGGGCTGGCCGCTGCTCGAGTAGCTCCCGGCTGTATTACCTTTTCTCGGAAACCGGTTTGTAGCCACTGCATCTGATAACACAGCAATTTGTTGAAACGGTACAAAGCCAAACTAAAGCGATCGGGCCCAGTGGACCTCAATGGCTGCAGTGGCCCATCCCTCCTGTAAACCCTCAGCCCTGTGCAAAGCCTAATCAATCCCCCGTTTCTCCTCAGATCGCAACATTGAGAAAGAGAGCATCAATGAGTTTGTCAGCAAGAAACGGGAGATGTTTCTCTTGGAGGTAAGGAAGATTACTCTGACATTTAATACCCACATAAGTCTTAGCCATGCGTGCTCTGCATCACAGCTCACAAAACCTTTCACTCAAAAAGTAAAACAGCAGAACTACTGGGGCGGACAATGTGGCATTACAATTATAAAACCTTACACTCCCACAAAAAAAACATAAATTAATATTAATTAAATAACTCGCCCTATAAAGCTAGAAATAGCTGTACCGGTGGGTAAGAGAGCAACAGTTTATTGCAGGAGGCAAAATAAAAACATCTTTCAGTTCTTGAGTTTCCTTAGATTTAATAAGACGCTGTTTTTATATGTGGGAAGCAGAACAGTACAGTGTGTACCATCCAAACAGAGTGGGACTTGTTTGAAACACCATACACCTCCCACTGCACTGCAAGGCTTCCTGTATTTTTCCTGCAAAAATGCCCATAAAGTCCAGCAGCGAGTCAGTCGTTGGCCTGTCCCCCGCTGGCACACCTGGGTTTGTGAGAGGCTCGAACGCGTTTCTTCCAGATGTTGCGTTTCCTCCTCTGACGGCAGGTCTGATGAAGGAACTTCTGTACAGAATGCTTCCCTGTACCATCTTCTCCTGGGTTTGGCTGGAGAACACAGTAGGTAACAGGAGCAGGTAACTGAGTGCAGCAAAAGGCACTGAACCCAGGGAGAATATCAAAGCCATGCACATGTGGCTGACGATCCTCTCCTGAGCATTCGCATCGATCAATGCCCCATTCTCCTGTTTGACCTTTGACCCTTCACCCCCTGCCTCCATTTCCCCCAGTACGCCCTGGCCGTGAAGCGAGAGGAAATGGGTCAGCTGGAGGAAGCAGCCACTGTGGAGGAGAAGAAACTGGCGCGGGCTGCCAAGCTCCTGGAGAAGGACTCCATCATGTTCGACGAGTTCCTCAAGGAGAGCGACAAGAGCTCAGTGGAGGCCATAAAAATGTACCTAAAGCCAGTCCAGAGAAGTTCTTAATTCCTCTCAGGTTCATCTATTTCAGTCAAGCTGATTGCCAGTCAGGCTGCCATTAAACTGATTTAGTCTAGATACTTACTCAGTAAAAGAGGTGGTCCGGGTAGTCTAATGGAACAAAATCCTCCTTCATAGCTGATTGGCCAATGCCACACAATTTTGATTTGAAAATCTGAGAATCGGTTGGCACTACAAAATTCTGCTTTTCTGGTCTGCTGTAGAGAGGGCGATGTCATGTCTTATGACTGGTGACATCCTATTGTTTTTGATTACTGTGCATCTACAGTGCTGAGCAAGAGTCCAAAATCAAACAGGAGAAGGTTTCAGAAATCAAGAGGATTACAGCCAAAATGGTGGCCATTAAAAGGTAAGCACTTCATTTTTTGTCACTTTGTAATATAATAATAATAACAGTAATAATAATAATGGACTATCAATCAAACTTCTTGGACATATGACTTCACAAGGGCCAGTAAAAAATGAAATGCATAGAAGGAATAGAATGAACGTAGCATAAATGGCAGAGCATAAGAAGCAAGCACCTCTAAAACTGTAAAACTGTAAATCACATTAAATGTGAAATGCATACTGACAAACGCGAGATATAACAGACAGACAGGTGGGTCTCAATAAAGCCTTGACCTAAGGGTGAACAGACAGCGGTGTACAGTAGGGCTGCACTCTGACGGTGTGCGGGTTACCTGCAGCGACATTTCCAAATACGAGGACACCCTGAAGGAGTACTCCATGTACAAGGACTTTCTGTTCAAGCTGTCGCCGCCTGAGTGGCAGCAGGAGCAGCTGGCTCGGAGAAAGACCATGCAGAAGGCCCTTCCCACCATCGCAGAGAAGGACAAGAGCAAGAACACGGGGCAGCAAGAGAAACGTGTGTATTACAGCCGTCATTAAAGTCGTGCAGTGGCTTCAGCCCGTTCCTACTATAGCACCTTAGCATTTCAAATCGCTAGAAAGCTACCGCACTCCACAAGCAGAGCTCATTGTTATGAATCGTGTGGTGAACGCTATATAGGCAACTTATTTTGGCACTATGTGAGTTTGTTTGGTTGGCAGAGAGCAAATTGATAACAGACATGGCTAGCTGACACCTGGTAAAATGAGGTGGTTTAAGGAAATGGCCTACCTTTGCATTTCCTTTATACCACTGTTTTATATTAGTTTGATGCACTGCATTACTCCACCAACCAGTAGCCAATAGGCATACCATGCTATGTCCTTCTAATGTAGAACTGCAGAAGCTATACAGGGTTCCCCTGACTACTGGGGAAATGACACGTTCTAGTTGTGGCGAGAAAGAGTGTTAGCACACCTGTCGGGGGCACTCCACCCTTTGGATGAAATAAATGCTAAACCCCAGTCAGAGGTATTGGTTCACAGAGGTTGCTGTCCATCAGATGAAACCAAATCAAGATCAAACCAAACTGTGGTCATTAAAGATTACACTGAACTTAAACAGACAGTTGAAGTGTTAACTTTATTCAGGTAGAATACAAATAAAAATGTCACTGTCTCCTGCTTGGTTTCCTCTCTTGTGGACAGGGGCAGAGTCCCGGGCCTCCACTACCAAGAAGGAGCTGCCAGCCCTCAGAAGGGCATCCAGGCACAGCATCAGCTTTAAACCAGCGGCCCAAACAGGCAGCCAACCAGGCAAACAAAGTCCTAAACCGTGAGTGTGACACCTGTGCCATTTCTCAGCCTGGCAGCAGCTGCAGCAGGGCTGCTTATCACAGTTAGATAAAGTGTCTTACTTCACACAAGTAAAAGAACTCTGAGTTAGATGTCTAACTTATGATTCAGAGATTAAATCAATGGATATATATTCCTTTTTGCTATATTTATTCAACCAACCAAAACAGAAGCAGATTTGAATGAAAAGCTGGTGATTCATTCAGCTTCATTGCTGTCTTTCAGGAGTATGGAACCGAAGACCGAGGATGTCAGTTTGTCCGATTATGAGGCAAGTCTTTCGATAGTTGGGTGTGGCGCGCTGTAGCTGACAAGAATAACGAATAGAAGCATGTGTCTTCATACACCGTGTACCTGAAAGTCTACTCTTAATCTCTTATGAACCGGTTTGAAATCACCAATGCACTGCATTTTATTAGTCAGCCTGGATAGGAGCGCTTGCTGAATGTGTATGTATGTAAAAGTACAATGTGCCGAGACAAGACAACCTTGGAGTACTTTTTTTGGCACGTCCTACAGGAGGAACCAGCGATGTTCTTCACAGACCCCCAGCAGCTGTTGGACCTGCTGACAGACCTGGAGGAGCAGAACCTGTCCCTGATCCAGAACTCTCGCGAGACCGAGGAGTCTCTGGAGGAGCTGCGGCTGGTCCTGGACCAAACGCGCAAGAGAATGTGAGTGCCTGGGACGGTTCAGCCCATTTGAATTATTCATATTTTCAAATCTAATTTTAGTTTTAGTTTTATTCACAAGCCTGCGCAGCAACACCAGCTCTGTTTGACCTATTTTATCATTTATATTACCATGATATTTTACTGGGCTTGATTTTTGCATCGCTTTGCATTTTGTTCTGCATGTGTGTGAGGAATGCTGGTATTAAAAACTCAGTGGACATGTTCTATATACAGGCCACGTTTTCGGTTTTAATGTCCTGTCACCACATAATAAAATCCCTGACAGAGGAAAGTTATGAATTTAATTTACATTTAGGTATACATGGCACAGGCCCCGGAAGTCTGACCATTGATATATAAAACTTAGTTAGTTAGACACTAGTTAGTGCATCTAGTTGGTGTGCTTGTCAAATTCCCAGACTCACCAAAAGACACATTTGATTTGACAGAAATCAAGCAGAAAAGACAGTATAAATGCAAACAAACAAAGGCAGAGAGATGATTAATCCTCCTAAGAAATTAGTGTCAGAAAAGGTACTCACCCATTTTCCATCCTCTCTGCATTGGATCGGCCGGTCGGTCCCGTGCCGCCTCTCACCCCCGACGCTCCCAGGGAGAAGGAGACGGAGCAGCTGGTGCAGCAGATCGACAGCATGACCCACAACATCCAGCAGGAGCACGAGCGCGCCAGCCAGCTGGAGATCAAGGCCCGGCTCTTCTCCTACGGAAAGTACAAGGAGGACGACCAGGTACGCCAGCCTGGCAGCCGACAATAACAAGGCAAATAACAAGATTCAAAATGTGAGGTTTATATACTTTGATTATATTATCTCTGCCATTCAGCCTGTTAGGCATGTTGGGTAGAAAAGCCGTTTCATGAAGGGATAATCAGCCACACAGGTTATAATGGATGTGAGAATGCAGTCTGGGAATGCCTGATCTAGATCCCAGCCGTCAACATCTACGGACTGCCCTGAGGATTTCAGTCGATCTAAATGATCCATCGTAGTCTCAGGCTGATGGGAGATGAAACATGGGACACTACTACAGGTTTTGAAACGTGTACAGATTTGGCATGCATCTTGTAGGTTTTTTCCTTTTCTTAACGTTTAATGCATGGTAAATTTGCCTGTGCATATTAGCAAACCACAAGTTTTGAAAGGTGTATAGTTTCGGCGTGCGTCGTGTAGGTTTGTTTCCTTTTTTTAACGTTTTACGCAAGGTAGATTTGCCCGTACATGTTAACATACTCCGGGTGATTCTGGATTAGGGTGGCCTGTACGTGCTAGCAGCTCTCTCACCGGCTCCATCTCTCTCCCGGTCCTCTCAGAACAGCATGCTGGACTCCCTGGGGCACAAGGTGGAGGAGGTGTACCGTAGCTGCATTGGGGACAGCGAGGGGAACCTCAGCACGCTGCAGATGCTGACGGCCATCGAGGGCCGGCTGGGGGAGGTGCTGGAGAACGTGGACGCCATCCCGCACGAGCGTGTGCTGATGGCCGAGAAGGCCAAGGAGAAGGAGCGCCGCGTCAGGTTCTGCTCGCCGACAAGCGCCTCCGTTATTCTGCCGTGCGCATGAAGGCTCTCGACCACAGGGCTAAATACGTGCCTGGGTGTTCAAGCTGCCCACATGAGTGCAGTCTAACATTCGGGGCAGCAGAACTGCAATTACTATGTATGAGTATTTTAAATATATACATTACATTACATTAATGACATGCTCTTATCCAGAGCAACGTACAGTTGATTAGACTGAGCTGGAGAAAATCCTCTTCTGGAGCAATGCAGGGTTAAGGGCCTTGCTCAAGGGCCCAACGGCTGTGCGGATCTTATAGTGGCTACACCGAACCACCGACCTTGCGGGTCCCAGTCATGTACCTTAACCACTATGCTAATATACCACACACAAAAAAAAAGAACACATTTTTTGGCAGAGCACAAGTTTAAGAATAAGACCACTGAAAAGCTCTTTCATGGTAAATTACTATTTTAGCAGATATAACCACTCCCAGTTAAACCTAGTGAAATAAACATTTACATAAAGAAATAATACTCTGGTGGTATGAACTCTGCTGGAGGTGAAATGAATAAACGCATTGTTATTGCAGATAGCCGAGAATAATGATTATACAGTCTCAATACGGCCCCAAAAGGGAATTCTAGCAGGCATATTAGAGGCTTAGCAACCTAATACCTGCTTAGCAACTGTCCAGCCAGCTGGAGGTGGAGGTATGTTGCAGTACTGTGACGTTAAGGTGGAGTTAAGGTGGAGTTAAGGTGGAGTTAAGGTGGAGTTAAGGTGGACTTAAGGTGGACTTAAGGTGGACTTAAGGTGACGTTAAGGTGGAGTTAAGCTGAAGGCGGTGCTGTGTGTCCACAGACTGAGGGAGGAGAAGATAAATCAGCAGAAGAAGCACCAGGAGGAGAGGCTGCGGAAGGCCCTGGAGAGAGCGCAGGCAGACATCTCCAAAACTGTGAGTGAGCGTTCCCACACAGGTGTGGCATTCAAACACAGGACGGGCAACCACTGGTCATCAGGGTACCCTGCGGGCTGCGGGGGGGCACCTTCCTGTGGAGACTCTGTCTGAGTGAAGACAGGGCTCTGTGCTCTGAAATAGGACCCAGACTGCGGTCGACAGTCAGGCACGGAGCCGGTGCTTGTGTCATATCGGGCACCAGCGCCCTCATGTGGTCAATCTGCTGCCTGCAATCTGCTAGCAACACACACAAATCCAACGGAACATTCCAAATAGGTTGGGGGGAAGAAAACAGGTGAAACACTATCAATATATAAACAATAAAAAAAAAATAATACCTTATTCTTCGTAAATGAGGGACACAAAGGTACGAAATTGCAAATTAATCATTTTTCAGATCACAATTGAGCTGGAAGTTCCATAACTCATTAACAAATTAAAACTAAATTTGACAGTTATCAAATTTATTTGCAGCATAACAATATCATCTTTTAAAAACAACACTGCATTAAGTATTTCTCAAAAGCTGAAACTATTGTGCCATTTTTTTTCCAGAAAGGGAAGAAGTTGATGACTCGCTCTCAGCCCCCTGAGCGCAAAAAGAAGGAAGCCCCAAGCACTGACATGGCAGACCAAGATAGAGAGGAGCATCTCTACTTCTTTACTTAGTGCCAAATCATCTTCCCATCAGGCTGTGCGCCACCCCTCCAGGGGCACACTTCCCCTTTCTGCCTCCCCTTCCGCACAAGCAATTCTGTCTGCTGTCTGTAGCACCCCACCCCAGTCCTCGATATAATCATCTCGACTATCAAGAACCGGAGACCAAACCGGTTCCATGGATTCCTATGGGAGCTGCTCAATGGTGCATGAAGCCAGTTCATGGAGGCTGCATTTTTTTGGCACTGGGTACAAAAACATAAAATAAAATAAAAGAGGGGGGGGGGGGTAGAGGTGGAAAAATAAGCATTAGAATTTAGAAGTACTGTCTAAAATACTAAAGTTACCACTGGAGTTTGCTAGCTTCAGGGGGAATGCCAGTCCCTGGTTCCCACAGCACCCTGCTCCCAAGCTCTCAGCAACCAGAGGCAGGAGCCATACTTATGCGCTAGCCTATGTGTTAGATTGAAATTTTCACAATAAACCATGTATTATACAATGTTCAATAATTTATGTGGTAAAAAAACTAAAACACAGTAGGAGGATCTGATTCGGTATCTAGGGTACTGTTTACCATACATTTGATAAGGACATCATGCACTGAAGAGCAATAAAGACCAGTCATTTCAGCTCTTATGCAGTTGCTTCTTTGGTAAATGTATCTCTGGCCAAATAATCATTAAACCATAAAAGGCCAAACATATGATGCAGATGACACGCAACTAGACCCGATATGCAAAAGTATATTTCAAATGTAAATCAAAAAAGCAAAAATGAGAAATTAACAGAAATCAAGGACTAATATTTGAACAGTGATTGAAAATGTTTGTGTGGGAATGTTTTTGTTGGCCCTGTACTCCAGCACACTGGATGTGAAGTGAAATGAAATGGAGGTTTAACTGCAGACTGCGACCTTTCATTTGTGAGTATTTACATTCATAGCAGGTATCCATGTAGGAATTAAAGCCCTTTGGCCTCATATTAAGTTTCATTTTTAATCCACTGTGCTGGGGTATAGCCAAAACAAAAATGGTCTCACTGTCCCAATACTTTTGCATTTAACTACATTACAAATTACTGAATTACAAATATGCTGCGGGAATACAGAATTTACCACAACCTGTAGGTTTTTGTTCTCAGTTTCTAGCCAAAGAAAACAGACTAGTATTACCGCGGTCATCTTGTGCTTCAATAACAGGACTTTATTTGACTTTCAATTTGATAAACCAAACCTAATAAATAAGTACATGAAGTTATACATATGGGCACTCATGACATTATTAACATGGAGCACACTTTATTTTCTCCAACAAAAAAAAAGTTTTTTTGTAAGATATGCAACAATAGAAAAATAAATTAAAAAACACCATAATCAACATAAACCACATATTTGTTCTCAGGTTAATTGCAATATAAATGTAATGTCCATAAGGCAAAGACAATTGACACTGTGTATGCATTTATATGTGTGATCGCCAACTTAAGCCAAAGACATGCACAGGCCTCCCCAGAGAAGATTCAGACGAGGACATGCACTGAACAGAGTTCATGTCTTAAGTGCTTACTCTCAAGCAACATGATTTCTGAAAACCAACTCATTCTGAATGCAAGAATGAAAACAAACCAAAAAAACATGCTCAATAAATTCTTACTTTTGCAGTGAGAATCGAAGTAAAAATCTAAAAGCTTCAACAATTTTCAACATCCTGTCCCACGGTATATGAGCGTAACTTCCATTTAAGTCACACTCGCATAGTACAAAGGGTTAGAAAGGCAGGCCTTATCAAAAGGGCAAGCTTTAGAAACATCTTCCATTGGAATATACTTTTTTCAAAATAAAAAGAGATTCGATTAAACAAGTTTGACTGTCAGTCACTGCACCACAAAGTGGTGCTCATCTTCCTGTGCTCAGGCCACAACTTCCTGTTTTGGGTTTCCTGTTTCCTGGCTCACTCCAGGTCCTGGAGGTTGATGGTGCTTCCTGTGAACTGGGAGTTGTCTGATCCTGCGTCATCCTCCGTTGTAGCAGCAGGCTCCTGTAATGAACACCAACGACACTCCAGTATTATACACCTGCAACAATCTCTAACCATAGAACCTACTGGCCTGAATGCTAACTGCTATTGTTACTGCCACAGAGCAATGCTGTGTAGCATGCACACAAAATATACCAAATGAATGAAAATAGTTGTGAATGAAAATTACTATATGGTTTTATGGTTTGGACTGAACTAGGCTTACTCAAAGTTCTGAATTAAAAAACTGCAGTGTACATGTCTTGTTAAGGAGACATGCAGGAATCAGAAGTAATTTCCACAGTGATAAAATGGTGGTTGGTGGCAAACTACCTGCAGGATGTTGACAGGCAGGTCCACGGTGAGCTGGGAGTGCGAGCTGGAGGTCTGGGAGCTGAGCTGGAAGGCTAGGTCCCCATCCCCTGCTGGGTCGTCCTGACAACCCACACAGAGCGAGCGGTCACAGGGGAACGAGACAGGCAGTGCCAACAGAGCAGCTTATAGCTGGTAAGAGCTTATAAACGAGCAGCTAGCGCTCATTACCCTCAAGTCATTCTCGAAGCGGAAATTTCCTAAATGAGCTGCACAGCCAGTTAAGGAGATTTCCACAATGGAAACCGTGCCCTAGTTTAAACTCGGTCACCAAACATCGTTGCCAGGGGTTTCCAAATAATCCAAATGCAAAATTCATGCAAATTCATGCACCCCAAAAAGGACTCCATTCTTCAGCGATCAGAGACTGTTACTGTAGACATGCTTAGCGAAGATAACGTTCATGCGACACTGTGCTCACCTGCAGCAGCTGGATCTGCACGTACTGGGCCCCGGTGACGGGGTCTCGGATGGTCAGCCCGGCGTTGGCCGAGGCCACGCCCTCGCCGAAGCGGCCGGTCGCCGGGGCAGCCGTCGCCGTGGCGCTGGTCTTCACGCCCTTCGTCTTCCTCGGGCCGAGAGCGGTGCCGCCTGCCAGGGACAGAGCACAGCCTCAACTGCACCGTCTCCATAACCCGCACGTCAGGCCTGACCGCTCAGCTTCCATTTACAACATAAATACAGGCCTCCGCGCCCCTGCTCTTCCTCAAAGCGAAAGCAGTAGGGGTCACAGAACACAGCCTCAACTGCACCGTAACCCGAATTTCTACTTCCTTTTAATAAAGAACTACAAATCCCATGAGCCTCCCATAAATGGTTACCTGGACTGCAGGCTGGGCCTTTCTGCTTCTTCCTCTTGGCCAACTGGATCGCCCTGTAGTCAGTCCTCGCAGAGCCTCCGCTCTCCTGAAAATGTATTAGTGGTTTTACTTTCTCTACATTTTTCAAAATCTTGAGAAAGACCATTATCTTACAATAACAACATAAATCAAGAACATACTGTAATGCAAAGGCAGTAATGTAATGTAAAGGTATAATGAAATGGCAGTGATGTAATATCCTCTTTAAGTGTTAAACGGGCCCCCTGTGACTCCAGTCGAGGCCCCCAGGACTCACCAGGAAGGAGCAGGTGGAGACGGCGTTGAGCTCGGGGTCCTTCTGCGCGCTGAAGCTGCCGGCGTGGCCAGAGAAGACGAACTGCGTCACCACCTTGCTGCCCTCCTGCTGCCCCAGCACGTCGGTGGCCCCCAGCAGGGCCCCGCTGCCCCGGTCGGGCTCGGGGCCAGGGGCCCCCGCCAGACTGCTGGAGGGGGTGAGGGAGGCAGGGGCGTCGGGCCCCAGGGTGCTGGAGGAGCTGAGCGGGTGCAGCTGCTCGGGGGCCGCGGGGCCCCTCATGGACAGGGCCGCCAGGGACCCCAGGGCCTCGGGGTTCACGGTCTGGACGTCGTCGAGGTTCAGGGTCCCCTGAGGGAGCACCCCGCCGGCCCCGCCCTGCCCCAGGGCCCCGTCAAGCCCGTGGGAGCTTATGTTGGCCTCTGCCGCCAGGATGAGTGGGTCCACTGCCTGCGCCAGGGCGCCGCCGGCCCCGCCCAGCGTGGCCCCCACCGAGGCGGCGTCGATGGTCAGGATGCCCGAGCTGACCAGCGACATGTCCATGGTCACGCCCGCCGGCACGCCCGCCCCAGCGCCCCCTCCTGGCGCGTTGGAGAAGAGCGAGGTCAGGTCGATGCTGCCGAGCTCGCCCGCGGCGCCGCCCGGGGCCCCGCCCGTCTGGCCTGCGCTCGTCAGCTCGCTGCTGGGGGTCAGCGACGTGGACATCTCCAGCTGACTCAGCACGTCTGAGAGCAAAACACACATCAGCTAGGACAGCCAGTGAGCCTACTGCTCAAACACTACACACTGCTTTACTCTGCCCAATAGAGACAAGGTTTATATGCTGCAATCAACAGTTACCAATAGAAACTGTGGGCAGTCTGTATTGTATTGTAATGCATTGTAGAAGACAGAAGATATCGTATTGTATTGTAAAGGGCAGTGGGTAAGGTATTGTATGGTATTATATTGTATTGTAGAGGGCAGTGGATATGGTATTGTATTGTATTGTAGAGGGCAGGGTGGTGGGTATTGTATTGTATTGTATTGTAGAGGGCAGTGGGTATGGTATGGTATGATATTGTATTGTATTGTATTGTATTGTAGAGGGCAGAGTGGTGGGTATTTTATTGTATTGTATTGTATTGTAGAAGGCAGTGGGTATGGTATGATATTGTATTGTATTGTAGAGGGCAGTGGGTATGGTATGATATCGTATTGTATTGTATTGTAGAAGGCAGTGGGTATGGTATGATATCGTATTGTATTGTAGAAGGCAGTGGGTATGGTATGATATTGTATTATATTGTATTGTATTGTAGAAGGCAGTGGGTATGGTATGATATTGTATTGTATTGTAGAAGGCAGTGGGTATGGTATGATATTGTATTGTATGATATTGTATTGTATTGTAGAGGGCAGTGGGTATGGTATGATATTGTATTGTATTGTATGATATTGTATTGTATTGTAGAGGGCAGTGGGTATGGTATGATATTGTATTGTAGAGGGTAGTGGGTATGGTATGATATTGTATTGTATTGTGGCAGGGCAGACTGACCGGGGCTCAGGTTGTGGTGTTTGAGCATGTGGCTCTTCAGGCTGCTGCGGGAGGAGAAGTGTTTGCTGCAGGAGGCCACAGGGCAGCGTGTCCTCAGCCCGCTGGCGTCCTGCAGGTGCTTCTTAGAGTGGATGTACAAACTGCTGCGCGCAGAGAACTTAGCACTGCAGCCTGCCAACACACAACACCACACGCGTCAACGCACACCCCACACACACACACAGCACAAATGTGCACATAAAGCCATGAATACTCACTCACACTCACACACTCACCTCACTCACATGTGCACATACACCCATGAATGTACACACACACACACACAAATAAATAAACCCACCCTCCACGTGGCACTCGAAGGGCTTGGTGCCCAGGTGGGTGATGCTGTGGCCCTTCAGGTGCTCCGCCCGGGTGAAGGACTTGCCACAGCCCTCCTCCGAGCAGGTGAAGCGCCGGTCGTCGTCATGCTTCCTGGCACACGGGGTGAAGAGAGGGTACTTAGGCAACAAACCTAACAAAAATGCCACCTAAACCGTGACGTGCCAGGTTACAATTTCAAGGAAGAACACGCCAAACCTGATGCGTTTTACAAACACAAAAATCTAGTTTTCCAAAGTCAACTCCGGCTGTGGACCCTGTTATGAATAAAATCAACTGGTTAAAGTGCAAAGCTTTTATCCATCACCCAGAGCAGGCTGCAGTAAGGCCCCGTTAATATATCAGTGCATGTAAGCCGCCTACATAAATCAATATTCAAATGAAGCACTGGTTTATTTATACCTTCACAGTGCCTAGGGGTCCCAGGAGTTGGGGAAGCCTCAAAATATTACTCATCTGACGGAATTAAGCACAGGGAAAGCCATTGATTGATTGAATGAACTGCACTGCTCTCAGGAAACCCCTGAGCGATCCCAGGAGACCCTCACCTCTTGTGCCGGAGCAGTTTGGACATGCTGGTGAAGGACCACCCGCAGCCCTCAGAGTCGCACATGAAGGGCCGCTCTCCTGTCAGGGGCCAAAGCAGGGCGTTACAAACACACCCATCCACCCTGCATACGAGCAACTCATTCAGCTATACACAGTGACTTGTTGAAGGAACATTCATCAAACACGAGTGCCAATAGAATTATTTTCGGTGCCGATCCTTTTCCTTCCGATCATAAAACGAAATTACATCGTCCCAAAATAGGGTTGTAACATGTAAACTGCGCAAGACTAAGAAAATATGATTCACGCAGTCTAAGACGCATCAGAAAAGGCAAGCACAGTACAGTGTATGATGCAATACGAAGGCAAGCACATTGTACTGCATACTGTACGATGCAAAAACAAGCACAGCGCACGGCAGACTGTGCCTGATCTAATACAAAGGAGGCAAGCAGTGCACTGCAGACTGTTCAATGCAATACAAAAGCAAGCACAGTGCACAGCAGGTTGTGCATGATGCAATGCAAAGGCAAGCACAGTGTACTGCACTGGGCGTGACTGAACCGGTCCTTCGACTGGTGTTACTGGTAATTTCTCTTCTCCGTACCCGTGTGGCTGCGCAGGTGAATCTTGAGGCGGCAGGCCTTGTCGTAGCGCTTGTCACAGCCGGGGAAGGTGCAGGTGAACTGGCCTATCTCCCGGAAGTGCGTGCGGTTGTGGGAGAACAGGGCACTGAAGGTGATGAAGGTCTTCTCACAGCCTGGGGAGCAGAGAGAAGGAGCGGAGCGGTTAGTTAATCGAGCTAAACTGTCAAACCACTGTATGCAAGACATCACTGTTAACACTGAACAAATTAAAATGGCAGAGCATCATTTGAACTAGACCACAGCAAAACACGAGGCAACAGCAGTCGGACAAATGTCACGGCAGCATGCTTCTACATACAAAACAACAACAGCGGCCGAATACGTGAAAGACCTCTGACCTGGAAACTCGCACTTATGAGGCCTTTCCGGTTCGAAATGGGTGCGCTGGTGATTGGCGAGCTTGGAGGCACTGCGGAAGTGGTCGCTGCAGATATCGCAGGCGAAGGCGTTCTCCTGGTCGTGCACCTTGACGTGCGCCTTCAGGTTGTACACGGTCGTGAACTTGCGGCCGCAGTTCTCCCACTCGCAGGTGAAGGGGCGCACTTTGTCGTGGGACTGCAGGTGGCGCTTGAGCTTGTACGAGGTGGTGAAGGACCAGCCGCAGTCCTCCATGGAGCACTTGAAGGGCCTCTGGTCGTCGGCGTGAGAGATGAGGTGTATCTTCAGCTTGTGCTTGGTGTCAAAGGTCTCCGTGCATTCTGTCTGCGAGCACCTGTACTTGGTGCGGGAGCCTTTCTTCAACGTCATCGTTCCTCCCAGCTTTAAGGGGGGCAGGTCGCTGTCGCACACGATGAAGCCGGTTTGCATCACCCCCCTCGCACCTGCACTGATCATATCCCCGTCGCCCAATGAACACAGGGTCCCGTCCTCTTGCTCTTTAGCAGAGGTGCAGGAGTCCAAAGTGGAGGCTGCGTCCGGAAATGTGCAGTTCTCCTCCAGATTCAAACCCGAGTCACTCACCGCCATTCTCGATTCTTCATACTGGATGGAGCCCACGGCCACATTACTGTTCTTCCCGACAGTTTTGGTCGAACTGTCATAATTAATCAAGACTATATCTTGGTGGTTTTTCATGCCAAGCTGATGTTTCAGGTTAGCCACGTCTTCTTTCGGCGCATGGCCGTCAGGGGGCGCTGCTAACGTCAATACTCCGTTTTCAATAGTCACGATAATGCTTTGGTTGTTTATCATAATGGTCCCAGAAAATGTTTCTTCTGAAGAGGAAACATTGGAGGCTCCGGCAAAGGTGTTTCCCGAGTATTCAGAAAGGTAGTCAGAGCTGTTGACGTCGCTAATGTGTGTGGTTTCCATGAAAGCGGCGTTTTCAGAAATCAAAGCACCTGTAAACTTTTGTGCAGACTGGAGATGCAATTCCACGGACGTCTGATCCGCGGTGCCGCCATCGTTAGCTGCTAAGCTTTCGTCTAATGGCTGATTGTCGCACCGTTCGTTAGCCATAACAACATTGCTATCTGATTCAAAACTCGAACCGAACCGCTGACTTGAGTTCGTTACGGTTGCCTCACACCTTTCCTGTGCAATAGAACCTGCATTCCGCGCACCGACATGTTTTCTAATGTTGGAGTGTCTGGATGTTAAATTCGGCAACTTTTCGTCTGGGTGCATAAGAACCGAAGTGGTTTGCACCTCCATTGAGACATCGGGCTTCGTCTTGGAAGTAGAATCTGCATCCTTACCAATCATCCTCCTCCCATCTTTAGAGAGGAAGACTGATCGGCCCATTTCTTTGTTAGAGCCGTTGCTGTCAGCCTCCTGGACGATGTTGAAAACCACATAAAATTCCTCGTTGTCCTTTCGGTTGATGTTGGTAGCGGAGTAAATGTTACCCTTCCCAGCCGCGACGCTCTCGCATGCCAATGAATTGTGCAAGGTAGCGCCGCCTTGCTGCTGCCGTAAAAGCGGAGGCTGCCGTCGTTGTGTGTGACTCTCTTCAACCACACAACAGACAGGAAGCGCCATTTGCATTCCGGTTTCTGTACTCTCAAACTCGGATTTCGACCCACTTTCCAAACAGTCTTGTTGCAATTGCTGTTCTTTGACACCTGCCCCATGTGCACCGATCACGTTACGGAGTCCACTTTGTTCAGGGCGTCTTTGTACTTGCTGTACGTTCCTTTTACTATTCTGTCTAAGAAGAGACTGACTACCACCGCTGCCATTTTCTGCCAGCAGGCGAAATGGAGATGTCCTAGGCCAGTTGTTGTTGTTGTCACTTTCCCGTTCGCGTGATTCCGAGTCGTTTTTGACTCCGATTTTATTCGACAAGTTGAGACAACGAGCGCCTGTCGCCGATCCCGGTGGAGACAACCCTGTCCGACGTGAGACGCCATGTTTATGGTGTGTGTTTTGGGCAATAGTAAGCCCCTGAATTTCCATCTTGGTATCCCTGTAGCAGCAGCGGACGAGAGGCCCGCCCTCCACAAATGTGTAATAGGATCCTACGTGCCACGACCAGTTTTCAGCAACAGATAAACTACGGACTGTACGTCCGTCATGGAATGGGTTTGTCTTACTGGTTTTTATTTTCTATCGATCGAATAGGTTTTTATGAAAAACATTTTTCTATATGCAATTAAAGCAAACAATGTACATTTATTTTAATAACAATATTAAACTGTGTACATAGTAATACATTTACGGCTACATTATTTAGTGTGCCCCTTCCACCACTACCAGTACTACCACAGGATGGCGCTCAAAGCCCTTGACGATTCTAAATATTCACGAAATACCACTCGCTGCATTTTCAACTTATTTCGCGTCGCTATTTATGGCGGCAATGGAAGAGCATTCACAATTACCAACCGTCTCTAGACTCCGGGACATTCCTCTCCTTTGCAATGACACATGTCATGACATAATGCACTCCACGGCAACAAACGTCCTAAGAGGGAGCATTAATCTAAAAGCAGTTGTCAGTTAAAGTAGTCGTTAATAAAACCGTATTTTAAAAATGTTTAATCTGAGGATTCCCAAACGGGACCTGAAATCCCTTAAAGTTGAGGGACTGCTATAATAATAATAATAATAATAATAATAATAATAATAATAATAATAATAATTTTTAATGTTGTATATTAGATTGTGAAGTCTACTGTGTCTTTTTGAAATGAGTGCCATGAGATAATTAGCTACTACAGTGAGTCAGGAAATGTGCATGCTGAAGTCCATACAAATGACATGTTCTGTTGTGGTGTCACTCCTCCCCCAAAAACGAACATACAAAGGGTCTTGCACCAATAACATGATATTGTACAGTATAATTATGTTCAAATGTCCAGCTTCTGTGAGTTCTACTATATGAGCTATACGTGATTTGACCCCAGTATTTTGTAAAGGTATTTTGTTTGTGTTCAGATTTATTTCACGGATCTATTTTTCAAAGTAGGATATTTTCCAAGCTTGATAGTTATTTATATACTTAAAGAAAAAAAACACACCTAAAATTGGATATAGAAAAGCTACGTCTGAATTGAATGTGAGAGTTCCAGCAGAAAACAAAGAACTGAGATGAGGTGTAGAAGCGTGAAAGGAGATCAGTCTCGCTGCAACATAGCATTTTCATTTCGACAAAAAATAAGGAGGCTTTCATTCTTTTGAAGAATATCCAACTAGCACAATTTCACAGTGTGCTGAAAAGAGTGGGGCTGTTGCACAGCCACACCCGCACACCTATCTCAAAGGCATGAGCCACACAGAGCTGTGGATTGCAAAGAGATTGGCAAAACTGATTGGCAACTGAAGGAAGTTGCTTGCTGTTAAACAAGATCAAAGAATACGGTGTAGCCTATTACCTCAATGTACTGAATATTCTGCCAGAATGAACAAATATGTTGAGAGTATTGCTTTGTAAATCTTCTTTCCATTTATTCCTTTTCTATTACACATTTCTCTCCATGTTTGTCAATTCTCCTTTCATTCTGTTGAGTTGGGACAGGATAGGATTGACATGATTGTGAGCAGTAGGCCAGAGGCTTCAAGAAGAATATCAGTGTGCAGTGGGCTACAGCACTCTATTTAATTCTGTATTCATCCAGGGAGTCTTGCAAAACTTTGTTTTTACAATACGCATTTATGCAGCCAGATATGTTCCAGAACCCAAGGGCAGCGGTCTTGATGAGAAACAGAACGTTTTTATCATTCTTCAACACCACCATTTTGGCAATTTGTCTCTTTACATGAAACATGTATCAGCTACAAGCATTTTTGTGTCCTGGGTGCTTAAATATCTGGGTCATGATACTCAATCCACAGGAGCAATGGTCAAACCAAAACCTGTCAGTCAAAACTAGGAGAAAGAAAGGAAGTAGCAAACATCATAATGGAGTTTAAAGTGCTTTAATATTGCAAGATATGTTCACATTCATACATCAAAGGTGAAAATCAGTAACTGAGCAACTGGAATGTATTTACAGAAATATGAATTTGCTTGTCACAGTAATTATTATTATTTTTTTTTACAAGACAGGTAACTCAAAAATGGAGAGGGACAATGTCACTACTGTGAACACGAGTCTGTATATGAATTACATTTTAATAAAATACTACTTCAATTTCATGATTTCATTTTGCTGTAGCTTGTATATCTACAGTAGAGGGCAAGCGGAGTTGACAGCCTTGGGAAAAAAAAAAGTAGCTAGGGCCAGAAAAGAAGGATACTGACTGAATGGGAGTAACCTTGGTTTGAACTAAATTGCATGTTTCCATTGGTCAGAAGGTAAAGAGAACATGAATGGCGAGCAACAGAAACAGCTTTAATAAGACCGTGGATCCCTGAACTGGGGTCTGAGGAGTATCAGCAAAATGGGAAAATAATTACCTTTTACGAATAGTTTGTATTTCCTTAATTTAATCAATTGCATATCAGTGATTTGCCAGATAAACCCTGTCCAGTTTACACATGCATGGTAACATTGTGATTAGTGTAGTTATCACATTTTGATATTGTTCTACATAGCTTAGAAATAGCCTTATATAGACATCAATTACAGAATTACAGGAGTCTATCTGCCATTTCTACAGTTCCAAGACACTGACCCTTAAAGTTCTTGTCAGACAGATACAACATTTATTTGGATACCACTCATCAGTGGCGGAAGCTTGTTATGATGCCCCCCCATTCACTTTGAAGGAGGTAGGCTACTGACTCCTATAGGCTTAAGTATTTAGGCTAAGCTAACACATTATGCTAACATGGAAATTGAGCCAGTGAATGCACAAAAATGAAAATGAAATCGATCATCTCGTATAAGTCTGGGTAAGTTGGAAAAAGGTGTATTTCCCAGAATGTTGGTGTTTTCCTTCAATGTTAATTAGTCACTGACCACGTAGTGCAACATCAGCTAGCTAACATCAAATGACATCAAGCTTACAGAAGTTTTCTTGTAGCTAATATTACGAAACAGCGGGTCCTGAACATTTAGGTTTAGTCTATATATCACTGCCCATACAAAAAATGTAGCACAAAGTGATAGAGGAAATGCTTTTCAGAAATATACATTATGCTCATTCATTGATCATAGGGAGAATTTAAGCTTGTAGCTAATATCAGATCAGTATACATCTTCCACCACAGCACTTAAGATCATTAGCACTGGCATCTCCTTTCATGTTGTTCAGTCCCTCCCTACACATGAAGTCAACCAATTTTAATATATATTGCATGTAACATTACATCCCTGTCCAGCTTTAGAAGCAAATATCAACAGCTAACGTCAGCTAGCTCACTTGTATGATCAACAATTGTTTCACTAAACGTTTAAGTTCAGGTTTGTACTGATGAGATAACGTTAACAACATCCACATTTCTATAACACTAGATTAGTTCCGAATACATCCGAATATGGACTTTAAATTGCAGTCTGGACAGGCTCCACCCTGCACCATACATTTACAATGTAACGTATAACTAAAAAAGTTGAATACAACTTTCGGAAAGAGGGTCGGATAACTCACAGCCACCAGTACATATTATCTATGTATCATTTTGAACAAAAATGTCACGTAGAACCCTGTAATTCTCATGTCACAACATTATATCATGATAATAATAACAAGATTGTTCACATGCTTCTGTATAGTAGTATGCCCTGTTGCCACTGCATTGCAGCCTGTAGTGGGTTTTGTGTAAAGTGGTCAATTTACCTGAAGTGGGAGGTCCTCAGCCATAAGGTGGTAATTGTAGTGGGCTTGAGAAATAGAGGAACCCCTGAAATAAGGGGCTTGCTGATCACAAATCAAAAGGCGAAAGGCCTAACTGCTCAATAATGCAGAAAGGGAGCACACCAAGCTGCAAATAGGTGTAAGGTATTTAGTCCTGAGGAGATTGGAGCAGGACAGCGAAACACAAATGTTTCCACATAACCTGGCATTGGTCTCAGTTTAGCTTTTCCTACTACAACGGCTAAGAGCCCTGATTTCAAATCTGCTGCTGGGCCCACTTTGCATTGTTATTACCTTTTAACATTAATGTAATTTGTCCATAACATCAAGTATAAGATTTAAGTCAGTGATGCTTCCTATTCATTGACCTCTTAGGTTCTGCTTGCTAACATTGTCAGATTCAATGTTCTTCAAGAACAGTTTCTTGAATTTGCATGTCAACATATGGAAACAGTCTGATTAGAGGGCCCTCCATGCTGAACACCAATGTCTCAATTTCAGCAAATTTCAGCAGCACAAATTACTATTTTACTTGATAACAAATGGTCCATCAGAATGCACTGTTGATAATCAATACAGCCTTGGAATGTACCAGAAAAATGTGATTACTGCAGCCCTCCTTTAGACCATGGTACCCTCCTCTCAAGTTTATCCAAGTCGGTATGTCAGGATCATTATGCTCTGCTTAGTCATGCAGTAGAACTACTCCTATCATTATGGAATATATATTATCTGACTCCTACACATTGACAAAGCACATTTTTAAATATGTTAGCATTTTCATTGCATACAAAAGCCTTATGGTCAACAGCAAGTAAAATAAAAATGCAGCCCATGAGACCGGGTATAAAAAATATGTAAATCTTTGTTCACACAGACTAGCAATAATAATCAGCAGCAATAAGCTAATATGTGTTCCCTAAAAAAAACAAAAAACAAATAAAAAATACCAGTGAGAATGAGAACATGCAGGGTACATGTTTTCACAGGACAACTGAAACAATACAATCTCCGAACATCAATTTGAACATTCATGCTTTTGCAAAAATATTATACAGACGATTTAGAAAAGTAAACCATATTCACAGAAATAAATGGCAGGTAATGGGAAAACGTGATAACCCATGCATGTATATATTTGAAAGAATTTGTTTGTGCCTGTGAATGAGTATTTAAATGTCAGGTCTCACATGTCTGTTGTGTCCTTAGGCAGGTATGCATTTTTCCTTTGATAATATAAATGTCAGGTGTCCAATGAAACTAAAATGAAGACTTAGAAAATAGAATATTTGGGTTATCATATTTTTCCAGGGCCATCTTCAGTTGATAAATTGGGTCAGTACCTTATCTTTATACTTTACAGTTAGAAGTGAGTCATTTATGTTCATACCTTCTAAGTTTTCAAGTGACACCAACTCTGTACACCTGGAATGTTAATAATGCCTATTTACATCTGTGTCATATGTATAATTAAATTAGTAATCTTCATATTTTTAAAATAATATCAGTAATAAACTATTATGAGCAATTTTTAATACTACATTGGTAATTCCTATACACAGCACAGTACAAGGACAAACTATACATAGACCAATCCACTGTCATTAAAACGTTGCACATGTGGATGCAATTTAAACTTCTATACATTACATACATAATGCTAAATGTCACACTAATATTAACACTTTTCTGACAGTGTTGGATGAAATGTCAGAATCATCATGAAAATAGCAATATTCCACAGTTGAATCATTAAATGTAAGCATGCAAAACATGTCAATTACCATACAATACTTAGTTTGAAGACTAAGTAGCACTGTAGTACAAATTGGAAACAGCTCAGTCTCTCACACTCACACACACACATACTCACACATGCACACACGCACACACGGAAAGATGAGAAACAATAAACAATAAGGCCACATATCTGCATTCAGTCCATTTCACCGGACACCGTGAAATAGCTGCCGCGTGACATGGATGGTTTTCCATGTAGACCACACCATCCTCCTCTTCCTCACAAACACATCTGACCTGCAGCAGGCCGTGCTGCCGGCCCCCCGTTCAGCAGTGCCTCCGTCTGGCTGTATGGAGCTGTGCGCTGGCGTCCAGACAACACCACCAAACGACTTCATGCATTCAGAGAGACTACTGCCCCTTCACAGCATCTCCCTACCTACCGTTCTCCTGGCATAAAGACCAGGAGGACAGTTTATGGGGTTAAATTCAGAGGAAGCGCTGCCACGTGCTTGGGAGGGAATTTGTTTTGAAAGCCCAGGGGGATGGAGACGACAGCAGGGGAGCCACTGCTGGCACCTCAGCCCAGACAGCGTGCTGGTGATTGACACGGGTGACTGACGCCGCTTTCTGACAGAAATCACCAGAGACACTGAGGAGGAATTATTCTGGGGATACAGCTTGCACTCGGGCTGAAGCAGTCTCCAATCTGTGCCCAGCCCTCCCCGTGAAAGAAGAACACGCAGAAGAAAGAAGTAGAACAGGGAGAAATATGCACTGCAAGAGCAAATCACTGCTCCGGTAGTCCTCGCCTCGTGTTCCGCTGGCTTCTGACTAAGCGAACGACGCTGTAAAACACAAACTTCACCGATATTTAGCCGACAAATCTCTAATCGCCCTATCTCGGCAAAGCAAAGCAAGAACACTTCCTGAAAAAAATACCGATACGTGTTCACGGTTTCTTGTGTGACCGCCCAAAACACGTCTGTTTGGGAAATGAGGCTGCTCTGCTGTATTATAGTGTTTTTTAAATGAAAACAGAGGAGTTTAGAATAGCACTGACAGGTTCAGCCATGCTTTTTCTGTGGGTGAGCGGTTTGGGTCTCAGTCTACACTGGCTCTTTGTGAGTGTAAATGTGCCGGCCATGGGGAGGACAGAGGACGGGACCGATTCCTCAGCATAACCGTCGCATGAATTATTCACACTGGACGGCTGGAGGAGGAAATGGGGCAATGGAGATCAGAATTTCCGAGTGGATTTGAGGGAGTTAAGAGTAAAATGTGTTCTCCGACTGACATTACATCTAAAATCTTGATTTTTTTTTTTTTTTTTTTTGAAAAATTGCCCGCCGTGAATGAGTGAATATTTTTTCTGAAATGACTGAACAGGGCAACATTTTTGAAGGCATGCGTTTCAGACAGTGTGGATTAGACCCATGTAATTAACCAAGACGATTAGCCTATGTCAGCAGCTCCAAAACAGTATATCTGCAAGTACTAATAATAATATCCAGTGACTCTCATCTGGATATCTCAATATTAAGGCTATCAAATATAAATAGCCTATATACTATATAATTATATATTTGTATTGGTAATATGGCTAAATATGTGTTTTCACTCCTGATAAAGTACATTCTAAATGTAAAAAGCAATGTAGTGTAATGCAAATATCATGACGTAATGCGTTTTGAAATTCATTCACCATTGCTTACGTTTAGCCGAACTCACCGACCTGATACAAGCTGGAAACGTAAATAATGTGAAGTCCTTTTTAAAAACAGCGTGGGCGACTCTCGTTGAGCCGTGACAGCTGCCAGCTGTGTGGATTTTAAAGCAGAATCGACAGCCGCTAGTGGGAGCAGGCAGAAGCGGTGATGTGTCCGTTGGAAACACGTTTCCTCAAAGCGCCGTCCAGCCTGGCAGCCCGACAGTGACAGTTCTGTGCTGGCTCTTACAAACAGGCTGATCCGTTCCGTCCGCCTTCCTCCACTCTCACTGCCTGGACTCCCAACAAGGCTGCCTTCTTCGAGTCTGTGGGCGATAACCATGCTTGTCGGTGGCCTGTGATGTGTGGGGTATCCTGGAGCTAGTGGGCAAGCTGCAGGTGACCCAATATGCACCACACTCCTGTTTGACCCATTTCCATCCTTTGGTTTCTTTTTAAGGGCAACCAACAGTGATGAATAAAGACAGGATGCATTGTTTTGAAAGTGCTACACGTCGGGTCTACGCGGCTTCCTTGGAGACATCCTTTGTCTCATTATCCCAGGGAGAGGAAAGATGCCATCACACAATGCATGGGAATGTTGCGGCTGACAGCCGAAAAAGTCTGTTCTCATAACAGTCAGAATGAGAGGGCTCTGAACAATGACAGCTCTCTTTGCATGCAGAGATGTGAATAGGAGAAACAGTTCAACCCTGTGGTGCCTTGATAAAGTTATCTGTAAGTAAGCAGTAGGTAACCCTTAACCAAGTCTTCTTTCAGCACATAACTATCATTCTGCAATGTTATTTGTGAGTGATTTCTGATTTCCTGGAGTGGACAGGAGGTGAAAGTTCTTCGGCGAATGAAGAGGCGGATTCCAGCCTTGTGGTTTGGTTTGTTTTTTTTGTGGTAATGACACAAGGTTTGGTGCTAACTTTCCTGTCAGGCTGAGGGGATTCTGTGTGTGTGTGTGTGTGTGTGTGTGCGTGTGTGCGCGCGTGCATGTGGACTGGGGGGCGGTGAGTGTAAATATGGCAGTATTGTAGCAGTCCCTTCTCCTCACCTCCCTCTCCCCCTCAGATGTGCATGTGTCCTGGGGGGTTGGCGGAGGCCTGCAGGGCTGGGCGTGGCTCGATGCCCCGTGACTTCATGAAAGACAGCAGCTGCTCCGGGATCTCAGCCAGCACGTCTTTGGCCAACCGGGCCATGCTCAGGACCTGGTTCCCCGACCGGTCGATGTAGTCCCGGAACGGTACGAACTGCGAGAGGGGGAAAACGACAGGGGTGAGGGAGGCGACACGCTCAGTAGCAGTCACACCATTACATTACATTACGTTACGTTACGTTACGTTACGTTACGTTACATTACATTACATAACATTACATTACAAGGCATTTGGCAGACACTCTTATCCAGAGCGACGTACAATGAAGTGCTGATTGAACACAGAAACGAGTGTGAAGAGGACCCTAGAGGACAGTACAGTTCTGAGTCCTAGCGTGACCATACAGATACATTCGGAACCCTTGAAGAATCAACTTACAAACTAGCATACCACGGTTGGCAGCTAGAATACCCCAAGTACAACAATACAATAGCTAATACAAAACACAACAATATCTGTATATAACTATATAAGTGCCATTATAGTCTGGCATATACAAGGCTACAACACCACAATCAAAAGTTTGAACTGCTTTTTCTATTTCAACGTATTTTCGAATGCCTGCTTGTATCCGTAGAGCAGCGTCTCAGGGCTGCAGCGTGCTCTGTATTCAGGCGGGAGCACACGAGCATGAACGTTCCTCCGCTGCGCTTGCACGCCTCCTGTCCCCGGCCGAGCCGTGCGGTCAGCACAGCGGAAGACCGCGGTCCGCGCGGCTGGCGCGGGCGGGTCTCGGGGGGGGGGGTCCGGGAGTCGCTCGTGCGCAATGAGACGCGGCCACGCCGTCGACCGAAACGTTCGCTCTCTGTAAAGATATGCCGGCCGGCCACGGGACTGACAGAGTCAGGATAGCGTTTCAGACGGTGGGCTGCATTCACCACACGGGAATAGGATTATAACTCATTTCTCAGGGAACCTGGTGGCTAGAATATTCTGAAGGGAGGGGCAGTATTATATAATGGTGAGAAAACTGGCCTTGTATCATAAAGGTTGTGCTTTTGATTCCCAGGTAGGGTACTACCATTGTGCCCTTGAACAAGGTGCTTAAGCTAAATAATTTCAATACATACATTACATCCAGCTGTATAAATGGACACTTTATAAAAATGTAAATGCTATGTAAGTCACTCTAGATATGAGCGTCTGCTAAACGACGGTAATGCGATTTAATATAATGGACCACAAATTGTGACTGATATGACCTGACAGTACCTGCACGATGTCTCTCTCAGCAAAGCGCCCCCTAGAAGACACCCTGACCTCGTCTCCGTCCAGCTCCTCCATGGCTGCAGGGTGAAGAGGGAGGGGATTGCATTACATATGTGATACATAATGGAAATCCTGACATTAGAATAGACTAGAATATTTATTTCCCAGGGGGAAACCTGCTTTATCAGCACAGCACATAGCAAGGAAGGTCAACAGACAGGCACAGCAGGAGAATGTAGTCAGTTCCGAGTGCTAAAACCTTGTTCAGAAACAAGACTGGAGACCTTCTTACCCTCAGGTAGGTAAAGTGATTAAATGACTAACCTGTTAAATTAATTCAAGTCATAAGGTCAGTTCATTAACGTTTGCAAATCTGGAGGTTCAGGTAACTAGTGAGTGTGTTTCTAAGCAGAGAAAAACACACATGTAAAAACAACACCAAATCCATTAGGGAGCAGTACTGGTGAAGACTCACTGTACCCTTTCAGCAAGCCTGGCTCTCAGTCTATTTCGATGGTCCTTGGCTGAATTAATGTCCAAAAATATCAACTCAAAGCTCTAGAACAAGGTAGTAGCCATTGAATTTCATTTCATGTACATTTCCTCATAGACACCTCCGGAATCATGCTAGTAGCATAAATATACAGCAGGGAAATCAAACAAGGGCACCAACGATTTCAAATGAAAAGATACACACATTCACATTGCCTACTCATGCAAATGCTGATGCATGCATACAGTACAGTACACATGCACACACACACACGCACACACACACACACACACACACACACACACATGCTCTCATACCCTCATTTCTCTCTCACACAGCACAGCCACTCACATACAATGAAGATGTGAAGACCTACATGTATTAACTTATGTAACACATACATAACAGGTACCCTCGCACAAACGTAGCGCAGTAGGCTCACAGAGCAAAGGCACCACTCAAATTTTGACAGAGGAGAGGACAGCCTACAGTAACCGAACCAGTCACTGCGAGGAGGATGCAGACACTTCTACGGCCACGACTCTCCTAGGTGTCACCGGAGAAAGGCACCCCCTGTTTACCGAGGCTGCGGAGGAATGGGAGGTCCCCTGACGGGGGTGTGCCTGAACCATCGGAAGCCTGGGACAGCCCCCGCTGATCAAAGCCCCTCTCCCTGTAGCCCACCCCAGTGAAACAGCTGCCCCCAGCCCTCCCACTGCCCCGCAGTGTGTAATAGGTCCCTGCGAGACCTCACAGCTTGTCAGTCAGTAATAATCACCCTCTCTCCCCCTGTAGTGCACGGCACATTTTCACCGGTCATGCCTATCGCTATGTCAAACGAAAACGCATTTCCCGGCTTTCCAACGCATTACCTTATTTTTTTGGTCTTTTATTTACAGCTATTTTTTATCATAATTACATTTTTTTTTTACCCCTTGTGCTTTCCTCCTGCGTCCAATTTTCACATTGGTTCAATTATTCATGCCCAGAGACCTACCGGGATTAGATTAAGTTTGTAGGGCTTCCTGCTAAAAATAACTGATTTGATCATTTTCTGTTACAAATGAACTGGACTCCAACAGCCCTAATTACCTTGGAAATGTATTCTCACTTTCATATGATCATGTGAATGTGGAAATCAGCAAGAGACTGGAGCAAACCAGCACCGGCCCAAACCGGACTGAGGTTTCACTGGTGCCATGCAGAGAACTCCCTGAGACTGCACTGACATCACAAAGACCGAATGGAAACTTCACTGAGACAGCTGTGAGAACACACAGAGACACGGATACTGTACACAGACCACATCGTGACCACAGAGGAAGCGTAGAGTACGGGGACTGGCCAGAGAGCTAAGGCCGCACTGAGAATCGATGGGTCCTGGATGGAGACCGCAGGGAGACTGCGCTCAGAAAGGAACAAAAGAACTCAACAAAAGAATATGAAGCGATTCAGGCGAAGAGGGAGAATGAGGGAGAGTTTGGAGACGAGAGAAAGAAGAGGGAAAAGAGTGGGTTTTAGCTGTCTTATTGGAAAGCTTTTAGACGGCACTCATGCGAGACCCTGTCAATGCAGTGAACCCTAGAAGAGTAAGTGCCTGTTGAAAGGGGTTCAGAATTGGGAAATCAAAGAGAAAAGAGCAGCCTTTCGTTCAGGGCTGTCATTTCTGAAAACTATTCCCCGACAAGATGAGCACTCAAGGGTCACATCTCCAGCTGAATTCCATTACGGAAAAGGCGTGGCGAAGACTTACTGTATACCTTCAGCACACACGCACTCAGCAGTCTATTTATTTCAGATGCTAGACTCTCTGTGGCTTAATCAAAGGCAAAACAAGACAACTCCAAACAGCTCCAAAACAGGCTTTATCCGTTAAAGTTCAGGCTGTTGAGGATACTTTCAATTCCTACAGATTTCCTCTACGGCCTCCTCTTGAACTAAACTAATTACATGAACCTCGCTGCAATCAGGACAAGATCAAAGTTCCCCAATAAGCAACAACAGACTATTAAGACTGCACAGTGTGGTGCACACACCTTGCAATTAAATTGTTCAGCTAAGGCCTCGCAGAAGCTCCTGCGAACTTTACCCAAACTCCACTGCCAGAGCAGGTAGTAAGGAGGCGAGTATAGTCTCTGTGATAAATTATCTCTGTAAACACTATCCTGTTCAGAGGGGCCCAGAGGGCTCCTCTCTCTCATGGCCGGTCAAGCTCCTGGTCCTCGGTAAAACCTGCAATGAGACTCCCACCGCCTGAGTAATGAAGGGAGGAACTCTGCAGTCGTCGCACGTCTCTCCGGTCTGGAACGCTAACGCGCGGCGAGGAATCGCAAAATGAGCATCATCAGACAGCCGAGCGGCTCGCCTCACTGTGGGAAAACCACACCGTCGACTGGTGAAACTTTCAGCGTGACGGACAGCTTTGGAGAAAGTCAAAATGGAGGTTCACTCACCGTCAAACTCAGCGGGTCCCACCCCTACAATGATGATTGACATTGGAAGGGAGGAGGCCTGTAGAGAAACACACACTATTCTTCAAACCCTTCACAACAGAGTATAGAAAAGTAGCAACATTTTCTCGCCCGCTCAATAATAAAAGTACACATTTAAAGATTTAGTAGTGTCATATGATTTTGATTCAAATTGCAGTTAAAATCACTGTTCTGCAACAACAAAATACAAAATCATTATTATTATGATTGTGATTATTAATTGCAATGTTGTACTGACAATGGGATGTTGTGTATATATTCTGACCGTGACATGGCACAGAGATCACACAGTCGTTAATATTTGATTAAGAGAATAGATTTTTATGTCTTTATTTCTAATCTTCAGACACCTGCTTTGAGGTCTGTTCTTTAGCCAGTGGCAGGTGGACACACTCACATTGACTACAGCCTCCTTGGTCTGCACCATGTCGGAGATCACTCCGTCTGTGATCATGAGCAGGACGAAGTACTGCGATCCATCCATTATGTCCGCCGCTGACCTGCAGCACAACACAGTGAGTCAGTGCATCTGTGAACCTGCAGTAAAACACAGTGAGTCAGTGCATCTGTGAGCCTGCAGCACAACAGTGAGTAAGTGCATCTGTAAACCTGTAGCACAACAGTGAGTCAATGTATCTGTGAGCCAAAGCACAACACAGTGAGTCAGTGCATCTGTGAACCTGCAGCACAACACAGTGAGTCAGTGCATCTGTGAACCTGCAGTAAAACACAGTGAGTCAGTGCATCTGTGAGCCTGCAGCACAACAGTGAGTCAGTGAATATGTGAGCCTGCAGCACAACAGTGAGTCAATGTATCTGTGAGCCAAAGCACAACACAGTGAGTCAATGCATCTGAACCTGCAGCACAACACAGTGAGTCAGTGCATCTGTGAACCTGCAGCACAACAGTGAGTCAGTGCATCTGTGAACCTGCAGCACAACACAGTGAGTCAGTGCATCTGTGAACCTGCAGCACAGACAAGTGCATTAACAAAACTGTCTCTTAAAAAATTGGTGGGCCGCAAAACGTTCCTTTAATTTTCATTGATTAACAAGCATGCCAACTATCTGAGTAATAAATCTGAAATTAACAAGCATTAACAAGCTTCTTCACATCGTGTTAAATGATAAATACAATTTAGAAAATTTCTAAGCAGTGGTGGAGACTTCCCGATTTTCCTTGAGAATCAATACAATCATAAATTCATAATACTCAGTACCCAATGAGGCAATTTAGTAGCATTTGCCTCATGTATTGATTTTAATTTGCATTATGGGATTGTGCACATTTTATCAACATTTGCGGACATGTGGACTTCATTCTCCGCACTCACACTTGACCGGAGTAGAAAATATCTGCAATGCATAGGTAGTAAACACTCTTGAAGTGCAGGGGGGTTTTTTTATTGCCGGTTATTCTGATGTGGTAGCTTCTTTTAACAAGTATCGACATGGCTACTAGTGATTAAAATGGATTTTTAATGGATAAATGGAATAAATCAATAAATTGAATTTATGATTTAATACGAAGAACCTGTGTGTTACTTGCCACAGAATAACTCATCGTGATTCAGTAAACTGCATCTGTTTTCAAGCAATGATAAGATCTCCAATGATTCCTTTGATTATCACTGGGCTTGAGGTGAGCTACGAGAGTTTCACTCAATTGCATTCTTCCCTATTCTAAAATTCAAGATCATAAAGTATTTAGATCTGTACATCTGTTCCTCGGCACCCATGATACAAATGTACCTGGACAGGAATATGGCTAAACTAAGAAATGTATTCAATAATCATAGAGCATTGTAAATCATACTACCCATGGAAACTATAGTATAGCTGCATCGTGGCAATTTAAAACCCTTTTTAATTTTTCCTCTTCATTTGGAATCCTCAGTCATATCGGGAGGCCCATCCCACAGCTGAAGGAACCCGTGTCAGTTCAGGATGAGAAGGACCCTCTGATCTTATGCCCAGCCAGCCCCTGCTCCTCCCCACTCTGCAGCCAGCAGTGATTGTATCCGACACATGCGATGCATGCGCTGTTGGTGCTAAAAGATCGAGGAGAAGCAGTTGTGTGGTGTGAAGAGGTAGGGGCATCCCCGCTGGCTGAAATCATCCCTGGATGGTATGGCCAATTACGCACCAGCCTGTCTTCCTACCGGCTACAGCTACCACTTGGATTCAATACTGGTTCAAAGAGCACCAAGCTATACTGAAAAGAAGTGCTATAGCAAAGAACACCAAGCTATACTGAAAACAAGTTATAGCAAAGAACAGAAAGCTATACTGAAAACAAGTTATAGCAACGAACACTGAGCTATACTGAAAACAAGTTATAGCAAAGAACACTGAGCTATACTGAAAACAAGTTATAGCAAAGAACACTGAGCTATACTGAAAACAAGTTATAGCAAAGAACACCAAGCTATACTGAAAACAAGTTGTAGCAAAGAACACAAAGCTATACTGAAAACAAGTTATAGCAAAAAACACAGAGCTATACTGAAAACAAGTTATAGCAAAGAACACCAAGCTATACTGAAAACAAGTTATAGCAAAAAACACAGAGCTATTCTGAAAACAAGTTATAGCAAAGAACACCAAGCTATACTGAAAACAAGTTATAGCAGAGAGCACCAAGCTATACTGAAAACAAGTTATAGCAAAGAACACCAAGCTATACTGAAAACTATAGCAGTGCTATAGCAGGAGCACTTGAGATCCCATTGGTACAGACTCCAGTTGTCTCCAGGGAGAATTGATAACTACACAAGAGTAAAAAAAAAAAAAGGTTTTATCAAATGTCATTCTGTCTCCTTTGAAAAAAATAATAAATAAATAAATAAAATCCCTGCCTTTCTTTTTCATCCGCAAGTCCATGCGAATTGAGTGTAGAACTCAACGAACGGCTGTTTTAATTTACTGTCACTTTTTTTTCTTGTAAGACAGGCTATAAATACCGGCTTACACATGACAGTGAGAGGAGATAAGGCCCCTTGCTCGGTCCATTCTCTGGCTGAAATGGTTTGTTTGGAGGGTAATAAATAGCTTTAAAAAATGGCGAAGCAGGGACGAGTGGCAGGGCGATCGATGGCCCTTTCACCGTGACTGAGGGCGCCGGGCCGGCCGCAGAGACGTTCAGCCCGCTCTGATTAAGGGGGCTGACGGGTCACGTCTCCGTCCTATGTTACAGAGAATGTCCAATATCGAAAATTAGTCTTTCCTTTCGCCTGTTCTTACACGCAGCCGTTTAAATAAGACAAATTCATTAAGCAGAGAGTGGTTTCATCCTGGTCATGGGGACATTGCATCATTGTTGCGTGACATTACATTCACTTAGCGGAGACTTTTATTCGCCGCGGCTAACAGAAGTTGAAAACGTCGGTTTGCGGTCTCTGGAATGCGAAAGCGAGACATCACCAAAGTGAAAAAGAAGTTCCTTGCTCAAGATTGAATAAATGCACTTGGATAAGTGAAAGGTTTCTTGCATGAATTTTAAGGATAACAGACGCAAATAGAAATCCAGCCTATGTTTCCTGATGAATCTCAAACCCTGTGTTAGTTTATGAAATATGAATACGGTTGCACTTCATTTCTGCATTTACAACCATAAGAGATTTAACACAGTACACCACAATAAAACATTATTTGATTGTGTGATCTTATTAAATAGTTTCGCTGCAGCATGCTCTTAACTTTTCTCAATTTGAGCTACCCAATGACATTCTATAATTTATAGTCTGATTAACTGGCCCAATGCGCTGGAGCTGAACGACTCACTGGTGAACACGCAATAGTGATACGATAAGCCCTGGCATTGCACTACCCGTTCGTTTATTCATGTAAAAACCTAAATCCCTCTTGCATGTCTCCAGCTTGACAGTCACAGACATCTGCAGTCGTCTTTTGATCTTAACGTCTGACAAATATGGCATCAGGCAGCAGGAATGCGCAAAAATACGGATGGGAATTCCTCCACGTAGACTGGCTGGAGTTGCAGCCGATTTTGTTTAGACTCTCTTTGGTCTGCTCCCAGAGAGAGCCGTCAACATGTCTTCAATTTAAGAGCCTTTTCTTTTGTTCTCCAGGCGTACATCTAAGATTAGTACGGCTGCACTGATGACACTTTGTATACAGAACACAGTTGTTGTCTGCAATTGTTTCTGCGCTATAACCATATCGATTTTCTTCCTGGCAGTCAGTAAATGAACACAGTGGGTCAGAGGGCTTGGCGTGCTTGGGAAGGAGAGAGAGGAGCTGAATTTAGTGAGGCAGTGCCTGTCTCAGATATGCAAAGTCATGATGACTATGCTTAGATATACTGGAATGTGTTGTATGTAGCTCAGCATGTATGCTTACAGATGTGTGTCAGGCAGCCGCAAGATCTTTCCCAGAGTAGAGAAGCTCTGTGAAGAGACGGGTCTCAGTTGTTCTTCCCCCAAAACCCCCCAAATGGTTAAACCATAAAGTTGTAGATGGAAAAATACTTTGCCGTTCTCGAGAATCGCATTTCATTTGGAGAGGTGTCCGCGCATTGGCGATGTTATGTATGGATATATTCTGTTGGAAACACCCCCGATGCGGTTGTCGCTCTGAGTCAGAGCACTCAAAGCTGGGTAGGGCTGACCCATGAGATCCTGCCCACGACAGCTCCGGTAGGCTGAGGTCTCCGCAGTACTGACAAAGCTTCTAAATGTCGGCCGCGTTTCCACACTAATCCAAAAGTTATTTAAAAACTATTACTTTTTAATTAGTGGACTGAATCTTTTTATTTTTAAATTCCTTGAATCTGTCTCTTGTTAGAGAAGCGTTCTACGATGAAGATAATTAAAAAGGGAAATTATTACAGTTAAACTCTTTGTTCTCCCTGTTTCTGTACAGTGTATGCGGTACACAATGAATGATACACCTGTTAACGAGTGTCTCTGTTGCAAGACCCAGTGTTAGTCAAAACACATTGAGTATGCGTGCCCCATTTTGGGTAATGCATGGAAGCTGACTAAAGCAATTATATCTACCATATCAGGGAATGTGCACCCTGGGGACTGCATGTCACAGAAACAAATAAACCCTTCAGCCCAGAGGCAAAGAGAGCTGCAGGAGATACGAGTCTGAGTCTGACTTTATGAGCGTGCGCGTGTGTGTGCGTGTGTGTGTCTGCATCGGTGTTTACGGGTAAGTGTGTGTGTGTGTGTGTGTGTGTGGGTATGTGTGTGTACACAAGTCTGTGTGGGTGTTTACAGGTAAGTGTGAGTCTGACTTTATGAGTGTGTGTGTGTGTGTGTGTGTGTGTGTTTATGGGTGAGTGTGTGGGTGTGTGTGTGTGTGTGTGTGTGTGTGTGTGTTTATGGGTGAGTGTGTGGGTGTGCATACTTAAGGCTGAATTCTGAAGCATGACTCGTCGTCATAAGCAGTGTATTCTGAGATTTAAGTGCCCACTGAGTGCCCTTCCACTCGCTCACACTGCCCTCCCTCTGCCCTCACACTGCCCTCACTCTGCCCTCACACTGCCCCCACACTCCCCTCACACTCTCCCTCACACTCCCTCACACTCCCTCACTCTCCCTCACACTGCCCTCACACTCCCTCACACTGCCCTCACTCTCCCTCACTCTGCCCTCACACTGCCCTCACACTGCCCTCCCTCTGCCCTCACACTGCCCCCACACTCCCTCACTCTCCCTCACACTGCCCCCACACTCCCTCACTCTCCCTCACACTGCCCTCACTCTCCCTCACACTGCCCTCACACTCTGCCCTCACACTGCCCTCACACCCTGCCCTCACACTCTGCTCTCACACTCTGCCCTCACTCTGTCCTCACACTGCCCTCACACTGCCTCCACACTGCCCCCACACTGCCCTCACACTGCCTCCACACTGCCCTCACACTCTCCCTCACACTCTCCCTCACACTGCACACTCCCCTCACTCACACTCCCCTCACTTACCGGGCCACCTGGCTGATGACAGGGGCGAAGTTGGTCGGCCCATACAGCTGCACGTTCCTCAGGCTCTGGAAGTATGCTTCCAAAACCCCTTCGATCCCTACACAGTTGGGATTTTCAGAGTCTGAATTCTGAGGAGGAAGACACAGAAAGACGTTTGAATTCTGGCTTCTGGGGCCACGGTGGCGCAACAGGCTAAGACGCAATGGACTTGCGGTTGCAGTTTGCTGTAGTCGCACACCGGGGACCGGGGTTCGATTCCCAAAAGCCAAATTTGGCCGGCTCACGTGGAGCAGCATAATTGGCTCGCTGCTCCAGAGGGAGGGACTTGGCAGGGTTAGTAGATCGCCGCACAAAACACCTCGGGCGCCTTGGAATCACGGAAAACGAGCATGAGACGAGACGGCTTGAAGAAGGAGGGGTGTGGGCGGCGTATCTAATACTAGCTTGAATTGAATCAGACGGGGTACAATTGGCTACTAAATTGGGAGAAAAAGGGAAAAAACCTGAAAATAAAACATAAAAAATCCTGGCTTCTCCCCTCAGCTGTGTGCTTGGTTCAGCCTGTGTGTATCCTGACTGTCGGTCCACTCTGTATAGCTGTTGTCTACATCGGCAATTCAAGGTCAGACTGCCAGGACACATTCAAATGAAGGACACATTCAAAGGAAGGTTTTATGTAATGCTGACTTAGACATGGGGAGAGAATTCAGTATGAATATATTCATGTGTTATTTTCATATTCCTATTAATTTCTTTTTTTTTGAGACATAACCATCGTCAGGAAACTGCAGTTGGGATTCAGTTTCTGCATGTCTTCATTGCCCAAGGTTGGAGCATCTTTCAATGTCTTGGATGCCAAGTCAACCTGACAAAAAAAGCAAAACTCCATTTTCTCTTCGTGTTAAAGCCAGCGGCCATTCCGTGAACTATCATGTCTATGAATAGAAATGAATAGACACTGGTAAAATGAGAAAAAGACTTTGACCTCAAGGTACGAAAATGAAAATATGAAAAAGAAAAAAAAATTGTTGAAGTCCTACCTAATTAGAATTGTGCTTTAAGGTGTTATATTTCAACTGGCGATAAAAGACCTCTCAATTGTCATCAATTGATGGGCTATTTTAATGGGGGTGCAGGTTTATGACACAATGATGCTGCCATATCCGCATTTGCTTCCCATTACCGAACAATCATCCTTGAATTTTAGAAAAATGTATCAACACTGCTTTGTGAACGGTATAACTGACAGAGCTAAATGAAGATCACATGATAATATGATAATATGGTCCTTGTGGAAATTATTAAGATAAAAATGAAAATGTGTGCGTGTGTGCGTATGTGCGTATGTTCAATGAAAGAACTTGTGAAAAACCAATCATTTATCAGAGAGCATGTCCATGGTGACACAGTATAAGCTGTAGATTAGTCGTCTCTGCCAATGTTGTACATAGTGCTGTAACCACATCATTAGCATTTCAGCTAGAGACATTACAGACTTATCTTATGAAAATGTACTCTTTCTCTTTCCTCGTCTCCAATAATGAAATTCGCTTAATGCGGAGAAAGAAAGCCTGGACACAACAGAGTAGAGAAACACTGCATTTTGAGAAGCTGAGAGGAGCACTGGGGATGGCAGAGAAGCTCCATCAGATGCTAATCTTATTCAATTAGACTGCCTCTGCATGACGGCCACGGCAATGTTCTGCTACAGTGGCCATCTATTGGGAAAACGGACTGAACAACGGCAGAGCTTTAGAAGTGAGCCGAGTTAAATGCACTGACGTATCTAGAGGGTGAAATCAACTGTGTAAAGAGTGGAAGGTCCAAATATTTCGAATAAAAGGAATGTTAGAGGCTCAGGAATTAGAGTCGGATTATTATATGGCAGTTCAAGAAGCAGACAGACCCTTCCCACGAAGCTGATCCATGCCAAAAACTGTTTCTGGAAAGGATGACTATGTGAATGAAAACAAAAAATGTTTGGATACTGATATATGTTTGGTATTACGTATACATACATGTATGTTTATATGTCTATGTCATTTTCATGTCAGCCTTTATGTTGGCCACTAAATTGTGACACGTTATACTAAGGAGATGTAAATCAGACATTGTAAACCTTACTTAATTTTCTTGAAAAATAGACTTGAAAGTGAAATATTTGTAATATTTCCTGAAGACTTTGGGACCTCTCTGTGCACTTGAGGAGACTGTGGTCTGTGAGGCGTTATGCTAAAGAGTTAACTTTGAGCAGTGGCAGTTCTGACTGTGGTCAGCAGCTCTGCAGGACAGTACATGGTTGCATGTAATGCATTCCAGTGAGGGATGGTTATCTGCCTTATAAATCTGTCTTATAAAATATCTCTACATTTTCAGCTCCCCTGACGAATCAGGTTTGTCTGCACCAGTTGGATATGTTTTCCTCTGCAATGGTAATACGCAGTGGCTTGCACAGTATGCATAGATGCAAAATATGTATGTCTTAAGTGTTTTAGTTTTGTAATGACAGTTAAAATCTCTCATTTGCATCACAAGGCCCATCTTCAAATGAGTCTATAATCTATAACTGGTTAACCATTGGCAATATGTTTGTCTTATTTAGAAAAAAGTAACAGAAGCAAATATAAGACTAGATTACTTATAGAGATTTTTTTTTTTGCTTGTTTAAAATGTTGGTCTATACTCTTCTGAATGGATGAAAGACGTAACGAAACAGGCCTGTTGAAAATACTTGGTACCGCAAACCACGAGAGAAAACACAAAAACTAGGAATAATTATTGGTTAAATAGCCCTAGTTGGGTATACCGGAGGAATGATTAATATTATTATTATCTGAAGTAGTTTTACAGCTACCCTTAGCAGCAGCCCATACAGTACATACCATTTTTATTAATAAAGAAGTCTGGTATAAGCATGCTTGTGAGTCCCTTCTAGAAATAACTCCTTAATAAGCCATGTTGTTTCTCTGGACCCCAGGGGAAAGGCCTGTTAATTTGCATGGGGGTGGCATCCTTATTTATCGCAAGAAAAAGGAAAAGTATTATGCAAGTATGGAAGCTCAGCTCACCCACCCCTTTGTAGTGCTAATGGGACTTCTGTTCTGAATTAAACATACTGAGATGTTGAACTAGATCTTGAACTACTTTTGCAAAAGATTGCCAGCAGGCATATACAGTATATCAGTTTAAGCTCTCTTACCTTGATGGAATGCTTGTCTTGCAGACTACAGCAAACCTTTACACGATCTGATTCCTAATGTGACATGCTGCAAAAATCTATGCTGAGTGAGTTGCTCTCGTTTGAGAAGGTCAGAACCAAAAAGAGCTTCAGAGATTTTAATAAATTAAGTCCTATGTGCCAGGCAAGAATATCAAAGGCGATGGCTGGAAAACAAGTTATCTTTCTGAAGTGAAATAACATCTTTAATAAGCAGTCTGTCCCTTTTAAAGTCTTATCCCATGTTGCATCTGACCTTATTGTGTTATTTTTTCTGTGATTATGACATTTTCCTCTCCCTACTGTCCATGACGTTACTCAATCTGACATGTACTTAATAGATCAATTGGCTATTCTAGCCGGTGTACTTACACAATAATCATGGAATTTACACTTTCGTTACTTATTAAGCATATTTCCAGCATGGTTTTCATCATTTTTCATAAATTATTGTTTCATGAATAATCACAATTCCAATACATAGTCTTCCATAGACTATCCTGATTTATTAAACTCAAAGTGTGAAATAAGTGTACTATTCTAGCAGAAAAAACTCAAGTTACTTCAGCGAGAAAATAAAAGTGGTGCTTTACCAGGGGGAAGGCGTGCGAGATCTTGCCGTCTGGGGGGAGTTTGGCTCCGAAGCCGTAGGCGGGGAATAGCTTGTCGCTGTCATAGTCCTGGGTGATCTCGCCCACAGCCTTGAGGGCCATGGCGTAGGCATTCATCTGGTATGGGTTCATGTAGTGCAGGGAGGTGGGCTGAGACGGGTTTCCTGTCAGAGACCCAGGAAACAAATCAAATGTGCGTGTGTGTATGTGTGTCTATCTGTCTGTCTGTCTGTCACTCACCCACTCACTCACTCTGCTAGTAACACAAAATTAGCAACAAAGAAACTATTTAATATTTTTTCAAATCAATTATTTTTTTGCAAATAACACACGATATCCGATGTTTGTACACTGTCATTCTCCTTACTTTCATAGTTTCTATATAGCAGCAACAGTTTGCTTAAAATGGTGTAACATTTACCATTAGATGCAGTGAAGTCTATGGCAACAGTGAAGTTCAGTTGAGTCCTGGGGAAACATTAAAAAAAACATAATATGGTAAAAATGAAAACTCCCACTATTGCTTAACAGCTTTCATATTCTACATTATGCTTTGTCATTACCCCTATAATATTACTTTCAAATTGCCATTAACCCCTTAAGTATCACCCCTTTTAACACAAGCTTGAAAATGACATACCCAAAATAAAATGCCAACTATTCTTGAACCCTTTTGACTACAGTCATAATTCTGAATAGTGTCTTCTGAAATGTAACCCTTTGGGGTTTGTTAGAATGACTGGAAATATTACTAAATCAAAATGACAGAAGTTCAAACACAGGGGAAGTTTTACTGAAAAGATATTCTGTTTTTGATTGGATACAGATCATTGGGGCAGTGCCTGGTGCACTTAGAACCACAGTGGAGTCATGACAATAACACCAAGAATGTGCATTCTGCATAGTTATTTCTAAGCTATGTCTAGACAGTTTTCTAAAAAGGATATTTGTAGACTCCAAAAGGGCAAATGGAAACTAAATAATATTGTGGGTCTTAAGACGTGTAAAAATTATGATTTTTATTACATGGCCATGGACAATTGAACAAAAAAATTTGGTCAAAATGCACAGTGCAAAAATAATTCAATACTATAAGCAGGTGAATGCTGAAAGTAAAGGAAAAAAGTTTATATATTCTTTATATTTTTCTTATGATAACATTGCATCAGTTTGGAGGAACTGCAGAGTGCTTTTCTTGCTTAGGTAGTAAGTCTTCAAAAATCTTTTATGAGCAAGAGAAGTGTTTTTATTAAGCACAATGCAAGGGGGACCACATACATCAAACTCTCACATAGTGTGAATTCACCCTCAACTCAATAACTATCTACACTGAAGCTACTGCTAAGCACACTTTACTACTGTAACACTTGAATGTTTTCAGCAACTGTTACAACATTTATTTTGCAATACCAGTCTGCATCTTGCTGCACCACATAGAACGCTGGGATAGTGGCCAAGGCAAATACTACTTTGTCTAACATTGTTCTTCAGGATGAATAATCTCGCTTTGGACTAAAAAAAATATTTTTTTAAATCAATTAGTATACCTGGTATATTCTTAATAATTAAAGTTCATTTATTATAATTTTGTATGATTTTTTAAATTATTGTCACATTTGCAAGTGTAGTTGCACTTGGGGAACAGGAAATCCAAAACCTGGCTCCAGAAAGTTGAACAATCTGATGGGTTTCATTTTCAATTTTAAATCAGAAGATAATCCGATTCAAAAAATCAGGTGTGGTTACAGAAAGTCCACTCTGTAAATAACAGCTAGCAACTGCAAAGTAATACAAAGAGCAGACAGTGTTGGGGATCTCTGACTTACAGTAGACGAGAAGCACACAGTCACAGAATGAAAGGAAATGTTGAGATTATCATTTATTGGCAGTTGATTTTAATTAATGAAAGAAGTCTGTGATGTGAAAGGAAAGCAAGTCCTAAAACATATCCTTAATTATATTCCTGTTGAAAATACATTTTCTTTTTACATAAGGTATAAATACTAAAATGCACATGGAATGCAATTTGAAGCTTGAACAAACACAAGACATTATAAAAATAAAAATAGCACACACATAAATGACACAGAATTAAATTAAACTGTTCAAGAGACCGAATAGAGACATAGGTGATATTAGTGAGGCAGAGAGTTTATCACTTCTCTGAGAAATTATCACAGCGCTCTTTAATCATTTCACAATGAACATTATTCATGTCAGAAATGTCACCCGAATCCTGAGTGGCTATAAATCAGCTTCAGACCCTGAGCCCCATGTTAATGTGGTTAAGCGCTGTATTAATGCCTGCTATTTCAATGCAGCGTTATCTCACAGGGAGTCCGTGGTACATCCCACAGTCCAGTGTCTAAGCATCCGATCATTCATCTGATAGCTGTTAGTCCAGAGCTGTTAGTAAGAGTCACAGGCCTCTTAAAGAACATCGGCGTGATTAGCATTCTCCTTACCCTCCCCGGATGAAATCCACAAACGTGTATTCAGACTCCACTTTGAAGGACAGCAGTGTCACCTGGAAGCAGCAGCGAAAGGAAGACCACATTAGATCTTGTTGAAACATCGCGGTGATGGAAAATCACGGCAATTTGAAACGCGTGCCGGGCAGATGGCAAAGCTGTTACTCACCGTTCCGGAATTTACATATTTTTTCTTTTTGCCTTTCTTTTTAGGGTTTAAAACCTGATGTGGCACAAAAAAAAAGAACAAAATAATTAATAGGTTACACGAGTGACAGGCGTAGCATATTATAAAGTTAAGATATGAAAACACATCAAAGGTTTTACAGATAAACCTCGCAGGTTCGGTGTAAACATCGATAACCAGAAAGAAGTACTGTGGAAACTTCTGGCGACTCCTCTCTCACCTCGTACACATTGAACTGGCTCTGGCCCCGAGACAGCTCTCTGTAGCTGGTGGTGAACTCGCCGATGAAATCATGGCTGTAAAATGGGGGCAAAATGGGGAATTTGATGGGGGAGGGAGAGAAGGCTGAGAGAACCTACAGTAACACATTCTCCTGCCTGCAGTGCTTACAGATTATTTGTACCCGAACCTCGTTCCCCACAGACATCTTTGTGCATTTGTCCCTCACCCTCACTCTCAATCTCACTCTCCACTCAGACACCCTGCTTTTCACCTTGCTGAAATAATTGGGTGTAAAAATATGCATGTACTATGGAAAATAGCGGTTTATATTTCCCTTCTTCACTACACCTCCCCGTTGATTCCAAAGCACAGTGGAATTTCGTCTGGAATGCTTGGTACTCCGGGTTCACGGCAGGAGTATTTATAGACAGCATAATATTGTAGTGACATTATCAAAGAGCAAGCCAGTTCACTCCCCAGGAAATGAACTCACTGGGGCGCTGGGAAGAGGTGCGTAGGAGAGAGTGGAGGGAGGATTTGGTTGGATGAGAGTCGAATTCTCTAAAAAAACCCCCCCAGTAATGTGACGCAAGAATTTAAGTGCCACTCTGTAACTCCCTCTTATGTGTTGGGCGCTTTTCAAACCAAAGGGGAAACATTTAATCCACGACTACTGAGTTTTGTCCTAAATTTTAAAAGATTTAATTCAAGTTCAAGTTCACTGGTCATTGTTGCATGGCAAGTGAAAGACACGACACTAGCTTGAATTCATAAGCAGAAACAGGGGTGCCTGGAGCACTTCCTCCTAAGCTACACAGAGAATAATCAAGTAGTGTTAACTGTAGCATAGATACTGCCTCGCCCATTAAATAGATTTCAATTCCTTTCATGTTTGCAGGCAGTTGAATATATTTTATTTTCTGTCGCTGAGGTACGCAGTGTGCTTCCTCCACGTTCAGTCGGGACACCACTGACTAGATAGAAAAGGCGGATGAAAAGGAGCGGGTTTTCATACGCGTGGCATAGTATTTATGTGTAAGGGTTATGGTTAGTTTGATTACCGGTGCTCATGTTCCACTCAGTGCGGAAGGCAGGGTACAGAAACAACATTTCCCCATGTACTGAGAGGGCCACTGGATGGCATGAAATGTATGGCATGAAACATGCATGAGAGGAAGGTATTTTGTTGCATTTCCTGTAAAAATTGCATTATTAACATGGAGAGGAAGAGTGGATAATGGACCAGTGGGACCAAATCCACCGGCTGGGGAATGAATGAACTTTAACCTCGAAGGAATTATATATGTCTCAGGTAGCTGTACTCTTCTACAAGAGACTGAGGGGGTTTTACTTTTTTGAATACAGCCATTTTAAAAAGAAAAACACTAAAACCATTTGCATTATTTCCAGAAATAGTGAGTGAAGGGAGACTGGCGCTCACTGGGCTATGAACTCACAAAGGCATGGGCCAGTCGTACAAGAAAGGGGCATAAACAATAGGCCGGGGAACTGAGGGAAGGTGAGCGGGTTTTCTCGAAATTACCTTCCATCTCTGTCCCAGTCATACACGTCCACCTTCACCGTTCTGGCAGGGGGAAGAAAGAGAAGGAAGAACGATTTGAGGTAATTAACGAGAACAAAGAGGAGAAAAGACACAAAACGGACAGGGAAGTGCGCAAAGAATCAAAAAGAGAGATGAATCACAGCTGTCTCCTTGGCGAAGTTAGCCCCAATCCCAGCAGGTCTCTCAAGTCATCTTCAATGAGAAATGTGCAATTTGACAGTTTAAGATGCACAGTCATCTATATTAGGATTTCTGCATTTCTGACGCCACTGTGTGAAAGAAAGCATCCCTGAGCCACAGGTGGCACCCAACAATGGGCAGTGGAAATAGGCAAATTATTTCTGCTTTCTGCACGTCAGGCCAGTCCCCTCGAAAAATAATTTGCGTTATTCAAGAGGAAGGCAAATGCGCTTAAATGGTTGCCTTACCATTAATGGTTACATGGGAAATGTTACACTGCACTTTGGATTAAAGATTAATGCACACCTGACATAACAAGGTGCAGACCATAAGGTAGGTGGTATGAAATATAGATTAAGCCTGTCAATGCTTGGTAACTCTAAAAATATATGTTCATTAATAAGAAAAAAAAAAAAGAAACTGTATTTGATGAGGGCATGGAGGTGTTGAAAATATTTTATTTAATTAATAAACATCCACGATTTTCTGGAGCCAAAAATACATTTTCCCAGTTTTAAATGAACCCAAGTACTTAACGGATTAAAACATTAAAAGAAAAAACGGCTTAGTAAAATTATTCTGAACATTCCTGTGACTCTTGTGCATGTACCTATTTTGGCCCACAGGGTTGCCAGGCTTTAACCCAGCTTACAGTAAGTGAAACTGGCAGCAGTGAAGATTCCTTTGTCTTTATTTCACATTAATGCACACATGCATGGAAACACACACATGCACACACAACACACGCACACCTCAGATTAAAAGTCCCCTTAATCTTTGCTACATTGGAAAAATGCAGAGGGCTTACAAAGTTTCTCTCCTCCTGGCTCTTCCATAACTTAAAATGCAGGAGTAAAGCTAGTGGGAAGGTAAGGGTCAGCGCTCTTTCTCTCATTGGGAAACCTAGTTAATGCAGAGCCCTAATCCTCTCGGCTAACTCCAGCAACACCAGCACTGGCCTGCGGGACGTGGTGGCAGACTGCTGATGTTATTCTGATCGGAGCTGAGTGTGGCGCCACCCTCAGGGCATCCTGGATGAGTAAAGGCCCGGGGGGATGGAGGCGAGGCCTGCCTGTGTCTAATGGCAGGCCCTCAGCCAGCCTGGTGATGAATATGAGCTCTCAGAGAGCCTGCGCACCGCTGCTGTTCTCTCTCCTGTCCCCTGCTGCTCACTCACCTGTCATAGTCACCGTTACACAGAGCTCGCACCGGGATGGTGAAGGGCTGCCACACCGGGTTCAGAGTGTTTTTCATCACCTCTGTCTTGTGGCAGATAGTGAAGCTGGAAAACAGAGCACAGAGCTATACTGAAACACACTGAGGCAGACAGTACTGAAACAGAGCAATACTGAAACACAGAGGGCAGAGAAAGACAGGACTGAAACACAGAGCTATACTGAAACACAGAGCACTGAGCTATACTGAAACACAGAGCACTGAGCTATACTGAAACACAGAGCACTGAACTATACTGAAACACAGAGCACTGAACTATACTGAAACACAGAGCACAGAGTAATACTGAAACACAGAGCTCTACTGAAACACAGAGCACTGAGCTATACTGAAACACAGAGCACTGAGCTATACTGAAACACTGAGGCAGACAGTACTGAAACAGAGCAATACTGAAACACAGAGGGCAGAGAAAGACAGGACTGAAACACAGAGCTATACTGAAACACAGAGCACTGAGCTATACTGAAACACAGAGCAGAGACATACTGAAACACAGAGCACAGAGCTATACCGAAACACAGAGCACTGAACTATACTGAAACACAGAGCACTGAGCTATACTGAAACACAGAGCACAGAGTAATACTGAAACACAGAGCTCTACTGAAACACAGAGCACTGAGCTATACTGAAACACAGAGCACTGAGCTATACTGAAACACAGAGCACAGAGTAATACTGAAACACAGAGCACAGAGCTATACTGAAACACAGAGCACTGAGCTATACTGAAACACAGAGCACAGAGTAATACTGAAACACAGAGCACAGAGCTATACTGAAACACAGAGCACTGAGCTATACTGAAACACAGAGCACTGAGCTATACTGAAACACAGAGCACTGAACTATACTGAAACACAGAGCACTGAGCTATACTGAAACACAGAGCACAGAGTAATACTGAAACACAGAGCTCTACTGAAACACAGAGCACTGAGCTATACTGAAACACAGAGGGCAGAGAAAGACAGGACTGAAACACAGAGCTATACTGAAACACAGAGCACTGAGCTATACTGAAACACAGAGCACTGAGCTATACTGAAACACAGAGCACTGAACTATACTGAAACACAGAGCACTGAACTATACTGAAACACAGAGCACAGAGTAATACTGAAACACAGAGCTCTACTGAAACACAGAGCACTGAGCTATACTGAAACACAGAGCACTGAGCTATACTGAAACACTGAGGCAGACAGTACTGAAACAGAGCAATACTGAAACACAGAGGGCAGAGAAAGACAGGACTGAAACACAGAGCTATACTGAAACACAGAGCACTGAGCTATACTGAAACACAGAGCAGAGACATACTGAAACACAGAGCACAGAGCTATACTGAAACACAGAGCACTGAACTATACTGAAACACAGAGCACTGAGCTATACTGAAACACAGAGCACAGAGTAATACTGAAACACAGAGCTCTACTGAAACACAGAGCACTGAGCTATACTGAAACACAGAGCACTGAGCTATACTGAAACACAGAGCAGAGCTATACTGAAACACAGAGCAGAGATATACTGAAACACAGAGCACTGAGCTATACTGAAACACAGAGCACTGAGCTATACTGAAACACAGAGCACTGAGCTATACTGAAACACAGAGCACAGAGTAATACTGAAACACAGAGCACAGAGCTATACTGAAACACAGAGCACTGAGCTATACTGAAACACAGAGCACTGAGCTATACTGAAACACAGAGCACTGAACTATACTGAAACACAGAGCACTGAGCTATACTGAAACACAGAGCACAGAGTAATACTGAAACACAGAGCTCTACTGAAACACAGAGCACTGAGCTATACTGAAACACAGAGCACTGAGCTATACTGAAACACAGAGCACTGAGCTATACTGAAACACAGAGCACTGAGCTATACTGAAACACAGAGCACAGAGATATACTAAAACACACAGCACAGATATACTGAAACACAGAGCACTGAGACAAACTGAAACACAGAGCACTGAGCTATACTGAAACACAGAGCACTGAGCTATACTGAAACACAGAGCATAGAGTGATATACACACTCAGTTAGTCAACACATAGCCTTGCTTAAAGACAAAGGCTTAATGGAAGACAGTGTCTGGCCCAAAAGGCCTGGATTTGGCTCTGGTTGCACTCACGTTCCATCCTCATTGCTGCGGTAGAACACCAGGAAGGGGTCAGACTTTCCAAAGAAGTCCTTCTTGTCCAGTTTGTTGGCACAAAGCTGCATGGTAGCAATGTCCTGAAAGGAAAATAAGAAAATTAAAGTTATTTTAAAATAATTTAAAAATGGTGCTCAAGAGGCAAGTTATGGAACAAATGTGTAAAAACAAACAATCCCTCAGAACCTTCTGTCAAGTCAATGGAAAATGACATTTTCTTTCTTGGGCAATTACCCTGTTAAAACAACATTTACAACATTCCACAGATTCATTATCTTAAATAATTTAATTCCCACCTGTGAGCAAATCTAATTATAAAAGTATTATGGAATCAAACTGCATATTTGCCAGTAGGTACAGAAATTCGAAAAACAAGCATGAAATATAAATGTGTGCCATGAAAATTATATTCGGAAAACTATTGACACATCCCACATCAGTGTTAAAGGTCACCACAGAGGCCCACCCTATGAATGAGACAGGAGGCGCATCTGAAGGAAGCACTATGAGTATTACATTTAAAAAAATATTTTCAAACATTGGAATATTAATCAGGCTGCTGGGTAGACTTATTTTTGCTGTTACTCTGCATTTAATTGAACAGTTAGGATGCTAATTGCACCTCATCTGGTTTCTTTGGTCTTAACTGACTGCTGATATTTAGCTGAAAGCAAAAGCCAGCACACCCTGTGGCTCTGTGTAATGATAGGTAACACATGGGAATCTGTTATACTGTGTGTTACGAGCATGCTCAAGCTGACAACGAGGAAGTACTGAACAGCAGTCAGAAGAGCTTCCGACATAATGAACATTCCTTATCCGAAGTAAAGCCGGTTTCTTTTCTAAAACATTTGTGATTATTTGGACCGAAGACAAAGGCAGAACATTGGTCACCCATGACTTCAGGCTACGTTCATGTCTTAAGGTTGAGATTCTCGAACCGAAGGGGTTATATATCACTACAACTTTAAAAGTCAATTTCACTACAAAGAGTTTTGTTCTTGTATGAGAATAGTTATATAATGCATTATATAAGATATGTTTGGCTTGCATAACTTGATAAGATTTCAGCCACTCGATGGGTTTATTGAATTTCTGCTTATCATATTACACTTCTGCATGTAATGCTTATGATGCACACAAAAAAACTCCCCGTGTAAGTATGCTGGTCCTGCACCTGTTAATATTCCCAATCTGGCAGAACATACATCCAACATACACATTCTAATACAAGAATGAGCTTTGTATACATTGAATATCATGAAAATGTATTTTTATTATGAAATACACCTCCATCTGTGCATATTATATGTCTGAAAGAGCCAATAATGACATTGTTTAACTCATGAATTACGCATTAAACTTGATTTTATACTGACATGTGCGGTAACATGTTTTCCACAACAGATGGTACGGCTGTGCAGTACAGCTCAGCGGCGCAGAAATACACTTCTGCACGCTAACTTTGGGCTCCCAGCACACACAAGAACAAACTGAGCATGAACAGTTCGCATGGCGTGTGCCTTCCACACCAAGCAGTGAATGTGTGAAGAGGAAAATGAAAGTCTCTCGGCAGTATAGTGAATAGGGCATCATCTCCCCCACATCAGGGGTGAAAGATGCTCCCCAGTTATACAGCCATGCCAAGCCAAAACCAAGGGAAACCCCAGATTACCATGACCTACACAATTCCGGCAGCACAAACGTTACAATCAAAGTAGGCCTACATTCATTTTCATGGGTAAGCGTAGTTCTGGAGGCTACATTGGTCTGAATTTAGGCATAAATTAATGATTTAAGTCCTTTTCTTCACAAACATAATTGGACAAGTTTACTTTGATGTTTCTTTGATAAAGCTGTATTTTCAAAGAAAAAGACATAACAGTTGAATATAATTACAATGCGAGATCATCCCCAAAGGCAGAACTTTTGCCATTAATTAGTTCCGAGCACCTCTCTTTTTCTGCACTGTGTCATGTTTAATCATGACCCTGGTAAACATGTCTCTTCCGAACGGAGTCTCGCGATCAGTCACCCACAGAGGATCATGGGGGCTGATTCATAATTCAAAAGGTTTTGCCAGAGCCGAAGAATAGGACATAACTCACTAATATGTAGCATCTTCATTATTCAGGCACGCTTTTTCATTTGTGATCAGTAAGAAAGAGGAACGTGTGGATTCCAGGATATGAATTCCGGAGAAGATCTGTCCGTGGAAGTGCCGCAGCACTGCGAACAGCACGGCGGAGGCCTGGGGACCTCCGGAGGGGCAGAGATAAGGCAGGGGCGAGCGCCTTTGTTCAACTGAAGTACTGGGCAGTGTTCCTCATTCGCTTATTTGCTTCATTACATTACATTAAATTAATGGCATTTGGCAGACGCTCTTATCCAGAGCGACATACAGTTGATTAGACTAAGCAGGAGACAATCCTCCCCTGGAGCAATGCAGGGTTAAGGGCCCAACGGCTGTGCAGATCTTATTGTGGCTACACCGGGATTAGAACCACCGACCTTGCGTGTCCCAGTCATTAACCTTAACCACTACGCTACAGGCCGCCCTGGTGGAGCAGAAATCTTCAAAGGTGGAGCAGAAATTCTCAACTAATACAACCCAGGCTGGCAACTTCTCAAATATATACAATTTAGCAAAGAAAACTGGGCCAAATGTAATTTATTTTCTACATGAGGTTTTGAGATACAGCCTACTCAATAATAAAGCAAAACATGTTTTCCATTACAGAAGATACGAGGAGTAATGAAATATGAACAAACAAACCTACCATTTTGTTTTCAAAAATGAAAGAATTAATAAATAAAGGGAATACAATAAGGTGGTACCACTTACTAAGATATTGCGACAAGTGTTCAGGCAGAAAATGAGGAATGAATTGGAGGAGAGCAGGAGAAGGGGTGAAAAATTCAGTCAACAGAAAACCTCTGGAGAGAAGCTGCGTTGACTCTTTGGTCCCTAGCCCCGTGTTCTCTAAACAGCACCTCAGGTGTTGTCTGCTGCTGTGCTCCATCTTTGACACTGAGGCAATTGATCTACTAAAGAAAGCTCTGAATTTTGTTGGCACAGTATAAATATTCATGTCAAGGCACGCATATTTGTACGATACAATTTAGACTTTATACATACAGTATGCATACTGAGAGTAAATGTGTTTATACACAGCATTCATACAATTTGTATGAGCATTTGTATAGTGCATAGCTTCAGAGGTGTGACACTATACGCACACTATGTGAACCCCTAGGTATGTACACATGTATGTATGGCAATGCAAGATGGCCATGCAATACAGACCCGGCAATTGCTGAGCTCCTCAGCTGTAAATATAATGGTCCCACATTTCTTTCCTGGAATCCCACTGGAAAAGGAAGAGAAGCAATAGGTTACGAAATAGGGCAGAAAGATGATACTCACCTTGGACACAATCGACTATATGTGTGCTTGCATGTGTGCATATGCATGCATGCATTTCTGTTTTGGTATGTGCACGCTGGTGTGTGCATGTGTGTGGACATCAGAGCAGGTGTGTGGTCTCGCATGTGTGTGTTTGGACGTGCCCGTGTGTGTGTTTGTGTGTGTGTGAGTGAGAAAGAGAGAGAGATTGAAAGAGAGAAAGAGAGAAAGAGAGAGAGAGTCTGTTTCTAGAATCCCAGAGAAAGATTGGGACCCATAGGTCAAGACTGCTAGCTGAAAATACAATTACTTTATACCCAAGACTGTATTATACACACAGCAGATCCAGACTCCTAATTAGTGGAAAGAATGTATAAAAATAAAAACCAGTCAGTTCTCTCAGTACAGACATGCCACAGATAAACCAGTAATAGACAGCTCTTTCTCTCACTGTATATTCATACAGTATATACAATGCACCTGTCCATCATCATAACAAACTGTTAAAACACAAATTGTATACTGTACTGCCTTCCTCTTTTCATAGTTTCCACTTTAAAAATGAATTTTAATTCCTAATTTAACACTTGTGTCACACTGTAAGGCCATTATCATTCTGGCTGATTCATTTATATATTAAAATGGCATTTCATCCCATGATATATGAGGGCAATAAGATCAGTATAATTATAATATTATCCAATGGGGAGCTTTTGCTGGAATGGAAAGGGGAATCCCTAATGCATTCAATTTATTGTCTCCGTATCTATCTCTTCCCATGAATAGATATGCAGACGACCTACAGGCATGTCTATAGAGATATAATTTAGGGGAGAGTGCAGGCTTTAAAGCTTTTCAAGCAGCTCTATATTAAACAGCAGAGACTTGCTTTAAAAAAAATCTTTCCTCAATACCTAATTCACTTGCCTGGTATTATATGAGTAAACGTTAACTGCATAACTAACACATAAATAAACCCAGAATGGCACTGTCTGCTATCTGCATACACATGAACGTAGTCACAGCTCAACTGTAAACACTAAATGCACACAGGATTTTGCTGTCATAAATAACAACGACAGACTAGAGGCTGTTGCACCCATTGAGGAATGTGTCCTTGAACTTTGTTTCAGGAGGTAAACATGCCAACGACAATGTATTCTGCTCACACCTAGTGGGTGACAGAACATTTAAAAAAATGCCCTTGAACCCCCTTCATGTTGAGGAGAAATCTAACTATCTAAGCCCTCAGGCTCACCGGTACAATAAAAAGAAAGCGATTTTTCCTGTGGGAAAACGACCCCCCCCAATCACATAGAGACAGGTCATCAGCCCACACACAAGCGATTTAAAACATAATTAATCCACCCTCTTCTCTTACTCTGCCTCTCCAATCAATGTACTTTTCTTAGACAGGGAAACTCAATCAGGGGAGGATGGTGATGAATCCAGTAAGAAATGAAAGCTGTCTATGCTTGATGTGCTGAGTCTCAGTGGCCACCTCCCTCCGATTCGCAGGTCTTAAAAAGCAGCCGCAGAAATGCCAGTCAACATTCAGCGCTAGCAGGAATTCCCATGTTTTATTTTACCCTGCATGTCCCAAACCTTAATAAACTGACAGCATTCCTGCATCTCCATCACAAATCAAGATTTTATCACATTTCTGTGCATTTTTATTGCACCAGAGTCATTCCTCCCTGTGACCACAATCTACTTCTCAAGATATCAGTATCCACCCAGCACACAATCAACCCTATCAGAACGGAACTAAACATTTCACATTTAATTAATTGGTCAGAAATACAGTTACACAATTATTGTGCTTCACGAACATCAGCAAACAACCAAGGATCTAAGCTAAGAATCATGTCCTCTTTCACAATACTAAAAAAAGAAAAACATTTGAAACCTATATAGACCAATTAACCCACAATACCAATATTTCCTTAAAAAACAAAATACAAAATAAAGCATAGCACGATGAACACTCAGTGAGCACTTTATTAGGTATTTATTAGACTTATTTTAAATAAGTCTTCTGCTGCGGCTCCACTCAGAGGTTTGACGCATTGTGTGTTCAGAAATGCTGGCCCCAACACTTATTCCACGGTCAAAGCCAGTTAGATCATATTTGTTCCCCATTCTGACATTTAGTCTGAAAAACAGCTCAACCACTTGCCCGTGTCGACATGCTTTTCGGCATTTTATTGCTGCCACACGATTGGCTGATTCAATATTTTCATTAACAAGCTGGTATACAGGTCTACCTAATAAAGTGATTACTGAGTGTAAAGTTATTGTTTTCATAAGGATTCATGTCAAGGTGAAGCATTTGCTTGCAAATATATTAATCATAACCTAGACCACTGTTAGCTAACAGTCTGAAATGTTACTGCGTCACTAACAAAAACAGCTACTGAACCAGCTGCATCTGTGCATCTAGCCAGGGTGAGCATAAAAGTCAATCATCATGTACTCTATGTCACAACGCATGTTAGATGTCATACTTGTATGTCACAATGTCATAAGCAGTTCTTCAGATAACTAGGCAGTTAATTATCATATTTTGTTTTGGTAAAGCTATCTGGCTATCATAGCTCACAGTAACACAGTAATCTAACAACAGAAACTTTGTATATTATTACTCACTAGCCAGATTCTCCTAAAACCCAACATTCAGTACATTTGTTTTTGAGTGTATTACCCAGTACGCACAAGTTAGTATGTTAATTCCTGCTGCAGGTTTAAGAAGTCATCCTGAACTTTTCAATGATGTAAGGTGTGGGGGTGGAACCTAGTGCAACTGCGTCTTCCTTGTTGGACAATATGACATCTATTGCAAAGACAAAGAAAAACTAAAAGATGGCAAGTTTATAGATTTGCATTATGCAAACAATCTCGGAAACAGTTTAGTAAGTTCTCATAGTCATAGGGTATTGACATTTCACAAGAAACTTATGAAAAGTCCTGTTATGGATATCAGGATTCAATAACCGTTCTTTCCACCTGCTACACACAATGGTTTAGGAGACAGCTCGCAGACTGATGCATAGAGAATTCTGATGAGAATAAAGGAAGACTCAGATTTGCTAGATGAAAGAGACAATGTTTGAGACAGAGGTAGAGAGGAAACCATGTCTGGACTGGAATCCATGTCAATATTTTGAGCAATACAGTACAATGCCAACAAAGAATATGATGGCCAAAGAACAAAGAATATTGTTGACCTTCATATTCAGCGTGTGCTTCAGGTGTAAGGCTTATCTCTGGACAAAACACCAGAGGAGATCCATGGGCTTTGGTACCCAAGAATAGGAATGCACTGGACTCACCAAAGCAACAGAATGTATGATTTTGAAATATTGAACTCCCTGGCATAGATCAATATTTCAAAATCATACATTCAATCTAAACCATTATTGATCTTGAGGGGTCAGAAGAGGACAAGAAAAAAGTTCTGCTTGGAGAGTCAGACCAAGGTGTGATGAGTTCACCAATGACAGCTTACAAAGCAGTCCAGTGAAAAGACGATCGCTTTCACTGGCTGGTGGCCATTCTGTCAATTTGAGCTAGGAGAACCCATTTCAACTGGACTGCAGGTGTTTGTCTTTGCCACCCCAAACGGCAAGGTGTTTATTCATTTATTTGTGCGATTTATGGTGTTGGACTTTGAAGTATACAAGGAAAGAACACCTTCATTGGCACAGAGGAAGTAGGTCTGGGCACAAGCATCTGAAAAGGTTAGGAGCTTACATGAAAATCTTTTTACACTAGATCGTACAATTTTGTACGCTACAGTGCACATAAAATAAAAGAAAACATTTAAGCTTGAACACGGCACAGCTTCCTGGCATGATGACTTTTCATGCTGGCCAGCCATCAGGCCTACCTATTCAATATATAACCGTTCCTGGGCAGAGGGATCTGTCCTCCAGCCCCAGTCTGAGGGCCTCCAGGGTGCGTTTTGTACCTGGAAATGTGTCTGTCACAATAAAGCTTTCCAATTCCGCCCGTGCCTCAGCTGCACGATTTCCACCACGCAGCCATTTTTCACAGACCGAAAGCGAAGGGAAAACTGTAAAACTGTAAAAACGGAATAAAAATCGCTCGGACCGAGCGCTCGTTCCATTACGGGGCGCCCCCGCGATCGAGCGCCCCGGCCCGCCTGGTCTCGACACCTGAGGCGCAGGAACAGACGGCGGGGCAGACTCATTCGCTTATCCCAGCCCGTGATGAAAAGCCCTCGCACGCCTGAGCCGCAGCCGGGGAGAGAGGCGCGGGAGCAAAATGTGTCAAGCTCAGCCTCGGCTGTCTTACATCCCCGCCGCTTCCCCCGGCCCCGCCCAGCCCTGCTACACTCCAATTAGGTAGACTTTCTGACAGCTCCGTCTCCCCTGCTTCTGCCAGTCTCGGCAAGAATCAAGTTAGAAGCCAGAAACATGGCTCAGTCTTCCAATAAATGACATTAGCGGCATGAAAAGAGATATAACCCCTGCCATCAAAAGCCCTGATGTGGAGAACCAGAAACATGAGCGCGCTCAGGGGAACTGAAGAAAGCGCACGCTTTGCTTTGCCGATGACATTTCTTTAGTATACTGACATTTGTGAACTCGCTAGTGATACATGTTCAAATCAAATGAGTGTGTCATTCTTAATCAGTCAACAGGGGGTCTCAAGAACAAATTCACCCATATGTAGAATCCTGGAGAAAATATTAGGTCCGTATGATATTTCTTTGAGTGTGTTGCCCCAAAATAAAACAAAATGTAAATGAAAACAGGACATTTCTAGGGGTAGGTTGAGGATACAATATTAATACATTGAATAGTAGATTGAATAGATTGAATAGTCAACGATGCAAGAGAGGTGAGGGTGCTTACAAGATCTAGACAAACAGCTTGTCAGTTTCATTTACCGCGGGAAGCAGGCAGGCACAAAAATATCCTCTCCTGCTGAAATGTACAAGAACATGAAAGCACAAAGAGGGGGGAGTGTGCATATCCCCTTAAGAGTGATAAAACACAAACATCACCCTTTCCAGAACAAGGACAACTCATTATGCATGTTTGTTTGTTTGCCTCAAACCCCCCCACTCCCGTCACCCGATATCAAACCTGCCTCACAATGAAGGCGGGAGCATAAGGATATGCGGGGGGGGGGGGTCATCAGATGCACCCCTTCCGTTCCTCAATATTTCATTGGCAGTGTTCCAGTTTTACATGCTTTCAATTCTGAAGAGGATTAAACTGAATACCAAAACAGCTTCATTAAGACTTTTTAAAAAGGGCTGCTGAGCCCTCTCGGAGCTGGAGAAAGCCAGCCCCACCCCTGACACGGAGACAGACGCAGTAACATAGCCGAGCTGAGCCACCGCCATAACACATCTGCAAAACGGAGGCTATTTATCCTCTTTAAGAGCAGACAGTTCATTTTCTTATCTTTCAAACCATATATTCTACTATGAACCCCAGGATCAGCAAATGCGAAGTAAACTCATAACAAAGACCAACCACCATATTTCACTGTCGGTATTATATCCATTTTAACACAATCCTCGGTCTTCTAATGCCAAATTCACTGCTGAATGTTACTGGCCAAAAATGTTCAGTCCCAGTTCGACATTAAAACTTTGATTGAAGCTGGGTGTTATTTGTGCAACCTGTAAGGCAGGCAATCATTCTGAAGGTGACTCTTCAGGACCATTCATAGAAATAGTTGCTGGGAAAATAATGTATCAGAAAAATGTAAGTCAATGACACAGAGAAATGCGGTTTTATTAAATGTTAACCTTGATGGATGTGCAGTGCAGGTGAGGCACACTCTGATAACAGAATGACCTGAAACACACAGAGCACAGGGCCAGTCGGACTCATCTGAATACCAGTGTTTACCCTGCAACTGTGGCTATACATTTGAGCTGAATGGAAAATGACAAATGACATTGCAATCGTTCCAATATTATTGCACTGTCTTCTGCCTTCACACTTTCCTTTTTGCTTTTCTCACTCAAGAGAAGTGACCACTGCTAATAATAATAATAATAATAATAATAATAACCACAACAACAACAACAAAAGTAATCATAACAATGATAATAATACAAATAATAATAAGAATAACATGAATAATCATAATAATAAAGATATAATTGAAAAAATAAACAGCCCAAACAGAGACAACCCCCTTTTGGAGCCGGTATCAAAATAAGCGGAATTGAAGCTGGAAACATGTGAAAGACCCCCAGGCCCTGGGGGCTCCTGCCTTTCCCTACGTTCCTCCACGGCAGTGAGTGGTTTTAGCGGCCGGAGTAAACGGCTTTCTGGCTACCACCTGGCAGCTCCGACGGCTCCAGCGGAGCAGATAGTGATGGACAGGAAGCATCCGGAGACACAGGACGACCTCCTTTACCAGAGTCCTTCAGACAGGCAGCCTCTGGAGGGCTCGCTGATGGAAGAGCCTTCGCTCCCGCTCAGGATAACGCCCCTCCCCCACCCTCAACGCCCTGCCGTGAGATCAATCAGCTGAGACACAAACCCCTGCCCAGTCCTCCACAAAAGAACACAGTTCCTTCACTCCTATGTAGAGAGGCTGGAATAACCTGAGTAACCTGAAGCATCTGAGCTACGTCCTTCAAGAAGATCTTCGGGAAAGAGAGGCTACTCTGGAGCATTGATATCCGTCTGGTGGAAATGGGAGGACAACAGCTGATGGAGGGTTTTTCTACAGTAGTATTTACTTTAATCTGTTATTCAGTTCTGGTTAGCTATCAGAACTAGGTCGTGGAAGATCAGAGGAAAATTATGCTAGATTCACACAGAAGGCAGAAAATTGTTTGCCTCTCCAGTGCTGCACAAGGGCACATAACAATATTTATAAGTGTACGCGTGTTGATCTGGGGCTTACCCCAAAGGAAAGCCAAACCCCCTGCTATCGATTTCATTACATAGACACATTCCTCTCTGCCATCTCAATGCAGCATGTGCACACACACACACACACACACTCCCCACCACCGTCACAACCACAAGCTTCTGTGAACAGTTGGATAGCCCTTCCTGATTTACATTTGCAGGGAATTATAATCAAAGAGGTAAATAAATAATGTAAGAGAAATCGGCCAATGGCAGGTGCTTTGATTTTGTCTAAGCATTCTATTATCCATGCCTCCTGCATTACAAGTGAAGTGATTAAGAGGGATTTTCTTTCCCTAAGCTGTTAAGAAGCCTTTGCTCGTATTGTGAAACGCTGAAAAGCAGGGAATGAAGGCCTTATTACTGGATCAATCCTCCAAAGTGTAGCTTCAAACCAATCTCCATAAATGGCACCAAAGAGTTTGTTCTGTGAAACATCTAAACCCAGTGGAGGCATTCAGTTTGACAAGAAGCAATTCCCAAGAGGTCTATCATCCCTATGAAAGTCATGTGGAGTGGGCTCCAGAATTATTAATATAAATTTAGGAAAAAAGGCTACATATAATAAAGAACATTGACAATGATGTATATTTTCCGCTCAAACATACAGAAAAATGGTACATATTTATTTCAGTACATCTCATGATTAAATGTTTTCTATTTAGTAAAAATTTTTTTCCTGAAAACCACAGGTGCTAAACTTATTGGCACCCTAACAATTATTGTCAATCAAATCAAACAACATGAAATTGGCAAAACAAATTTACTTCAATTTAGTTAATATTTAGTTAATTAAGTTAAGAACTCTATTGTGTCATTTCATCACTTCCTGTTCCACTAGAGTAGAAAAATGAAGTAACAAGCATGCAAAATCCCTTTGTCAACCATCAGCATGGGAAAAGCCAAAGAACTGTCAATTCATAAGACACAGATGGTAATTGACCATCACAAGTGGGTGGCCTGTAGCGTAGTGGTTAAGGTATATGAATGGGACCCGCAAGGTTGCCGGTTCGATTCCCGGTGTAGCCTGCACAGCCGTTGGGCCCTTAACCCTGCATTTCTCCAGGGGGGGATTGTCACCTGCTTAGTCTAATCAACTGTACATCACTCTGGATAAGAGCGTCTGCCAAATGACAATAATGTAATAATGTAATGTAACAAGTTGGGTAATGGGTAATGGGTAATGGGTACAAAAACATACATAAACAGTTAAACATAAATAATTACTCCTGTTTCTTAAGGTCTTCTTTGAAATTACAAAAGGTGACGCTGACCTGGGGGTAAAACCAAAATGTGTAAAAATACCCGTACTTGCACCATATGACAATTGTTTGATTACAAATCTAATGGAGCACAGAGCCAAACCAATGGTTTGTCCCAAACATTATGGAGGGCATTGTATATACTGTACCTGTACTGTATACACACGCACAAAGATATGAAAATGGAATACTGTTTTCTAAGCTGAAGTCAAGCTAAGAGTGAATCTATTAAAACAACATAGAAAATGCATGCTACCCCAAATATCTCCATTTCATTCTACACTACACAACTAGATCATGGATCTGCGTCCAAAATGACCATGTACAGTAACAATAGTACTCATCATTATTATAACAAATCATAATAATGATTTTGATTTAGGCAGACCCCCCTGCACAGAAATGACCTACCGCATACAATGGCACTCCCCATACACACACCTGGCAAGCAGGAACTGTTTATTCTAGAAGAAACAAAAATAGCTCTCAGCGATCTCCAGCAATCTTTCCCCCAGATACACTGAGAACAGCCAGATGGGGAGTCTCCCAGCACCCCATGTCCTGTAGAGCATCTCCCACTGTGGGGGAAATAAGCACCGCAGAATCAGCCCCAACATCACACCCACCTAAAGAGACTGCAATCGCAAACCCCGCTGTCCCTCTCTGGCAACCCACACACGTATAACAGCTTTCAAACACAAACCACGTAGCCAGATAGTGGGCAGACAAGGTTGAGAGATGGATGGGGAGATAGGCAGATGCATTGATATAGAAATGTTGAGACAGACACGAAAATCAGACTGGCAGTATGCATAAAAACACATTAATAGGCACCAAACAATGTGGCAAAATCAATCAAAGTCACCATCGAAAGCGCTGTTCCGACACAGAAAACAATAAACAAGCTAGCAGCATACAAACTTCCCCAGCTTAAGACAAAGGACATTTTATTAAAATAACATAAAAGAAGAATTTTTTTTAAAATAATAAAACAAAATAATAATATAAAAATGGGTTTGATGTACATTCAGTGAGCCCTATATTAAGTAGACCTATACACCAGACTGCAAATAAATAATTAGCCAATCATGTGGCAGCAACTAAAAGCATGCAGATGTGGTCAAGAGGTTCAATTGTTTTTCAGAAGAAATGTGCTCTAAGTGACTTTGAAAATAAAAATAGGTCTAATAAAAATACCTAATAAAGTGCTCACTGGGTGTATTGCGCAGGCATTAAGCAAGAGCAACCCAACCTCCCAAATACAGGTATGGTTTAAACTTTAAAGCAATGAACCTTCAATGTGACACCACCATTTCTGCAGCAATTTGAATCATAAAGCATGAATACTTTTAATACCAGTTAATCTATTTTTTAAATCCTCTATAACAGACACAGAAACTCAATTATTTGCTTTGAAGGCCCAGCGCAGAGATGGGAGCTTAATTTATTTTCCTCAGACAGTAAATAAAATATGCTGATAGCCTGAGGGAAATTACTGCTATAAATATAACCCACCGAGTCCATAATATTAACAGAAACTCCAGAAACCACTATTCATCGAGTTTCACTGCCAGGGATTGATTACCTTTGCTGCTTGCTTTTCCTCTCTTTTCTTTCCCTTCCCTGAAGGAACCTCCAGCCCAGGACCCACATCTGTGGGCAGTTGGGAAAGGTACCACAGTGAATTATCCATTTGAGCAGACAAACTACCCCACAGCGGGAATTGTACTCGGCACTTTTGCATATAGGGGGCGACATGGCTCAGGCAGTAAGAGCAGTCGTCTGGCAGTCGGAGGGCTGCCGGTTCGATCTCCCGCCCGGACTGTGTCGAAGTGTCCCTGAGCAAGACACCCAACCCCCAAGTGCTCCTGACGAGCTGGTCGGTGCCTTGCATGGCAGCCAATCGCCGTCGGTGTGTGAGTGTGTTTATGAATGGGTGAATGAGAAGCATCAATTGTACAGCGCTTTGGATAGATAAATGCCAACCATTTTACCATAACCCGAGATTCTAAAATGAAAGTCTCCATTCCAATTTTCCCAAAGAGGGAATGTGTATCGCGCTTCACTTTGACAGCACATACAAAAAGAAACCATCACATTTTACACTTCTTCTGTGAGTGAAACATACAGTGGGGTCCGAAATTTAGAGGCCACATGCAAAATCTATGGTGGGCGGGTTTCATGTAATCCTGGAAATAAACAGAAAGTTTTAGGATTTCGAAAGTTAATTCAAAGCTTTGCAAGAACTACTCGAAGACCAAAGAAGAGCAGGGAGTGCTGGACAATCCACAGTCACCTGACCTCAACCCCACTGAACATTTATGGGGGCACATGAAGACTGACGAAAGCCAAGCATTCAGCAACATCACAAGATGCTCTTTGGCACATTGAAAAAATAATGCTGGGATAACATGAATCATCAGGTTTTGCACAAATGTGGAGTGCATGCCAGCTTGAGTGCATGTTGCCATTAAATAGGTAGACGCGCCTAATACAAAGAAATTCTTACATTAATGTAACTTTTCACGCAATTCTGTGGAAAGATGCATATAAATTATATCTTGTAACCACATTGGGTTAGGTTGGGGAACAAAAGCAATGATGGCCGATTTTACACATACAGTCTGTAGTCCAGTACAAGATGCTCTGACTGAGAGATGATTGATGATGATGGTTGTAAAGTGCTAATGCCACTGTGTATTTGAGGGGAAAAAAACATTACAATACCGGAACATTATACAGAATACTACCAGAAAAAGTATGCCAAGAAAGAAAGGAAAAACAGGGAAAGAAGCAAAAAGCAAAAAGGCTGCCAGCTGTTCTGGCCTGAAAGTCTAATATGCAACTACCAAAAAGGCAGAACACAAAGAGTGGACAATCAAAGGTGTATTTGAAAGAAAACTGGAACCCCGTAGAACTGAGCACAGTGACACACACTCCTGATGAGGACACTGTATCTTTCAGTGCTTGAGGTGGATTGTGTGAATCAGTGCACGCCCTTGATTTAACTTGGGCTGACCATGGCTCCAGAGAAAACAGTGAGGAAGGAGAAGGCGGCACATCTGAGTGAGCAAGCAGGGTGTCGCATCATAACCTATTTGTGTGAAAGCCTAATCATTTTGAGGAGGGACACAATTAGAGGAAAAGGGTGAGGTGGGTATAATATCTAGTGTAATTATTATAATCTGTTTCATTATCTTTCACGGTTTAAGTGCAGTTCATCAGTAAGGTACACAAGTTAAAAGAGATATTTGAAGCTGGCAGTGTGTAAACACACCTGACATGGTGCAGTACCCTCAGACTTTGAAATGCATAAACATGTAAATGGGTATTTACAACAAACAGATCCATTTCAGGATTTCCTGTCAGCTCCTGCTGTTGAGTATTTAGGTCAGTCATGTCTTGATCTGACATTTTATTTCATGGTCAGCTACATCCTCAGCAGTGCTCTTTTTACTGTCGTCCACTGAGTCTGCTCCACGATTGGTGCATGTTCAGAAAATGAACCTGGGTAAGTCGTTGGAACAACAACCAGCACATACACACACATTATGCACTCGTAATCTAAATGTGCTGATGGGGTTTGACAGTCGGGCTTTGCTGTGTTCATTATGAGTTGATAAATCCAAGTAAGTGGGACAAGGGAATAATTCGCAGCCAGAAATTTCAAGGACTTCCCCAGGTCTTGTCCCCATCGCAGTTAATTAGCATAAAACAAACTAACACTTACAGAGGTCCTGTGTAATAATGAATGTAGCCCCTTAAGATAATAATAGGATTACAGGGTTTTTCAAGGTTTGCTTGTCACTGAAGGTTTCAAATTCACAGAGATTAATTCATCTAGGCTCTGTTCAACAGTGAAGGGAAATAACTGCTACTGCACACAAGTAAACAAGTACAGACAAAAACCAAGTTCAGCGTTAATAAGCAGTGCCTGTCATATTGCTCCTTCTCTATTTTTACAGGGTATAACTCTTGGATGACTATTGCTACACTAACTAAGAAGAAAAACACTGAGAAAACTTTATTTTAGTAAGAAGGATGCAAGTAGGATTATGAGCTATTGTGTAACTGAAGCAGATTAATATTTCCAGATATTATTTTCGAAGTGACAGATGGTCTTTCTTGGCGATCTTTGTCTGCCTCTAAGCAACAGCTTATAACTTCAAAATATGTTGGAGGGATGAACGGATTAGATATCATTTCAAAGGACACACTTTTAGGATTATAGATGAACAGAACCAAGAAAAGCATGGCTGATAAAGATATTTTGGAGCAAGAAAAACGTTCATATCAAAATGTCATAATTTTAGTAAACGTGCTTTCATCTGAGGTCCATAACTTAGTGTTGATACACAAAATGTACTTGCATTGTGAGTCTTGTACTGTGCATGCAAGTTTGCAACTAACTGCACTCAACTCTCAGATTTTTTAGTTGCATATACGATATCTGGGTACAAATTACTCAATCACTTCCCAAGCACTACTAGTCTGACAGCAGCACAGCACGTCTGAAGAAGAAGCATGCTTCTATAAATACTAACCATCAGTCTACATTCTTATACAGTGCTGTGGAGAGCCAAAGACAGACTGGTCCAAATATCCAAATGTAAAACTTGAATTCTATTTGATAGAAACACTCTCACCCACCACAAAACATGGCAGTGAGAACAATGCAACATTTCTTTTCAGAAGTATTGCCAATTTCACACATCACTTGCTAGATTTGTACCAAAGCCCTCCAGTGCTTTTTTTCCTGAAAGTGCCAAGTCACATATCTGAAGTTTTAAAAGAATCAATTTGATCTCTTAAACAAATTGCTAAATGGAAACGGCACAGATATTTTAGTTTTCCATGATGCATGCACTGCCTGCTCCAGCGTCGTGTTCAGACGGATGACTGACAGGCGTGATGGACAGCAACACAGCCGGTGTGACACCTCGTCACAATGCCTCGACATGCAGCACGCTTAGCGATAAAGCAAAGTTATGCTTTACCTGGATTTGTGCTTCACAGTGAAGTGGTGTGGGGATTTTGGATTGAGTAGCTTGCTCGGAGGTCCAGGAACGGAGCTCCACTGGGGAATCAAACCTGAAACTCCTGGGTTAAATGGCCATATACCCACAGTGACAGCCCTATATATAAATAAAACAGGGGACCCAATTACCCCAGCCTGAGTAGATCAAGATGTTACATGGACAGCTTGACTGAGTTAGTATAATGGGCACAGGGCCTTTATGGCCTCATCCAGAGTGCTCCTGAAAGGTGTTCCTTAACTGAAGAAGCTGGAAGCCTGCATCCACGGACAGTGTATGCAAACGGCTTTTATTAGCATTTTGATGGACTGGATTTTCTCAGGGGGAAAGCACTCAAAGTGGATTTACTGTAGATCATAAACTTTAGAAACAAACACACTCCTGTCACCTTCCTCTACAGCCAATTTAACTGTGCGTTTCCACCTCATATATTTCAATATAGATCTCTGGCAGGTCATTCCTTCTCTAAATCGAGACACCCTTTTTTTCTGTTGCTCTCACTCGAGCAGTGATCGCGAAACAATTTACCCTGCCTCGAAATTAATTATCCTGCATTGATAGGGCCGACTAGAGCAATTGGGTTGCTTAAACTGACCCTCGCAAAGTCATTAAAGCGCTTCTCGAGCAGAGCATGAAAAATGAAAAGCCTAACTGTGAATATAAATGATTACAGTGAAGGAGCATCATTTGTTTTAAATTCTGTACCTACAAGTTACTAACGATTGAAATTTCTAGTGAGCATCACCCGGTGCAAGATTCTGTTATCAACAGCACTGCAGCTGATTCATTGCCTAATCGAACAGAGGTGATGTTCCATACCGTTTAAACTGAAAATAATGTGCAACACGGACGCTCCACATTCATTAAATATCCCTTCACTCAATTAGCAGAAAATGCACAGAGCACACAGACCGTTTTAATTGGCTTAACGCACGGCTCCGAATGTTGTCGAGAATGCACACATGCCGAAGGTTCCTGAGGTCAAAAGCATTACACGGCTGCCACAGTGCTATTGGTGGAATGGGGGATGGGTGAAGGTAAAAGATTTAAAAACACGTCCTGCAGGCTCCAAAGCCAACGGCACCAATGCAGAATCCACAGTCCTGAAATAATTAAGCCTCAAGACACAAAGAGCATCACATTATATTATATTATGAGCAAGGCCATGAAAAGCAACTATTATTCCTGGCAGCTTTTCATTTTATATGTATGATATTTTTATACTTCAAGAGCAGAAATAACACCCCTGTTTCCATGCAAGACATAGTTCCTCGTAGGTCAGACATGGCGATCAATGAGATATAGACCCCTCTCTTCCTCGTAATATCGCTAACATCCTTCTTCTCCTGCTTATTCACCACAGCAGGGTACCTTCATATGAAACCAATGAACAGGGAATAAGAAAGCCATTACTGTGACACATACTACCCTACCTCCGCTCCCACACATGACCGCATGAGCCGCATAATTATCTCCTGGAAATAGAAACTTACGGCATGTATTATGTTTCATAGCTCGGCACACCACATGAGTAAGATGTATTATAAAGTCAAGAATCACAGAAAAATGACAAGGAGACTCAGATTAAATAAGCCTCAGTGTGTCTTCGAAAATGAGAATTTAAGCACTTGTTTCTGTTTGGACCTGAATGACCTGTGCAATGACTGAGGAATTTTGTTAAAACTTCAAATTGACTGGAACATTCAGATTCAGGCATACGTCTGGCATTACTGTGATGATCTGTCTGAATATGGCACAGACAGTAAACAGAACTTCCTGTGAATGCAGCTACAGAACACTGAGCACCACAGAGATGGCCCAGAGGTAAGCAAACAACTTGCCTAATAAAATGGAGGATCCAATTACCCCCACCTTGAGGAGATCAACTTCCTTTTTTTTTTCTCAACTCGACACACAAATTTCACTGCCGTTTCCTCGTCCAGTGACAACTTCCTTTCTATTTGCATACAATTAAGGGGAAGGTTGGGCTGTGCTCAAGTGGAATATAAATATTAATGGAACGCGTGTAGCTGTCACTGAAAGTGATTGGCAGCAGCGGATTCTGCCGAAAGCCAAGGAGGAGAGAGAAACACACCGAGGCGGCTGGTGTGTGATTAGTCTACCACTCCGGGTCCCTTCAAACCTCTCCACTGTAATACCGTCTCTGCTCGGGAAACACAGGGACTAGGGGGGGAGGTTATGGGCCTCCATTTTTGTTCGAAGGGTACGCAGCGCTTTCGCAAATACAATAAATGGCCTAAGTTTCGTGCGGAAGACCTTTTCCTTTCTACGTTCTTGCGAGGAATCCCAGCGGAGCGTTATTTAAAGCCCTCCCCCTGCCACCGGGCGGGCGTGTCTCCCAGGTGTGTGGCGGGGCTTGTAATAAGCCGCGTTGAACCCCGCCACCTGTGGGCATTCCAGCGGCTGCTGCCACCCCCGCCATGAGAAACGCCGGCCCAGGCTCAACGCAAGACTTCTCTCCATGGCAACGCGCTGCCAGCAACTTACCGATCGCATCGAAAATAAACCTGCGCCGCCCCACTCCTGCCAGGTACTTCAAACGTGGGACACTTCTGCTTTAAGATAAAAAAGCTCACCCACCACTAATCACAACAAAGCAAGGTCAGACTCTGACTCAAGAGCGCGCAGAAAACAAGGAAAAGACGTCCAGTGCTGAGTATGTAGGTACCTATGGCTGAATCATTCGGTGGCTCTGAAGTGCAATACCAAACACAAAAATAAAATGTCCAAAGTGCAACACACAAATGTACAAAAAACCAGCAGCATACCGCACAAAAGCAAAAAAGGTTGCTTAATTACCTTAAGATTCTTCATCTTCGTGCTGGAGTTTGCATCAGTTAAATCCACGGGGGCTACCAGTGAATTCATGTATGCATATCAACTCATTACTCATCAGAAATAGTTATTCATCATTAGTTATTGGCACTATATTGAGCTACATAGCCTTTCTGTGAAAGGGTATTTTAACATGTTTGGCTTCACAGGTGCTTCCAATTAGTCAGGTGTTTTCAGCTTTCATTATCTAGTCTCCATTCTAGCTTTTTGATTGCCTTTTACAGAATTCTGTAAAAATATATTTTGGACAGATCTGACTAAAATTCACTTGTATTAGAGTGATGGCAAGAGCAAAGAGGCCAAAAGGAACTGCCCGAGATCCAAAGCATACCACTTCATCGGTGAGACATGGTGATGGGAGTGTTATGGTTTGGGCATGAACTGTATGTCTACCACTAGTGGCCCACTTTTCCTCACTGATAATGTAATTGCTGATGAATTCTGAAGTGTACAGAAACATCTTATCTGCTCAAGTTCAAGCGTTTCTTCCTACCTATAGACAGACAGTCAGAAAAACAGACAAACAGACAGAGATGTAATTATTTTGTACTTGGATGCACCTGACGGCTCACAGCCTTGATGAAATAGTCCATGTGACTCCCTGGTACAGCTGCAGTGCCTGGCCACGGTGCACCACAGGGGTTCCAGAGCCTGGTCTCCCTCTCTTTCAACTCAACATGGTTAAAGATTAAACCCCCCTCCCCCCCCCCAAAAAAAAAAAAAACCCCAAATGATTTGGAGACTTTGCATGCCAAGTAATTTGTATTTGTAATCTGGAACCCGAGGGAATGGGACCGGCTTGCTTCCTTTTTGAATTTGCCATCGTCATTAAAGGGAAACCAGGGGGCCATGGGGTGAGCGAAAAATGGAAATACATGGGGGAAAAAATTGCTTCTATTTCAGACTTCGTTTTTATTTAGGTCAGAGGCAGCTACCTGTTAAATAATGGAAAACTCTTCATTTTTCAATCACGGCAATAGTGAAGTGGTGTGTGGCATAAATCTTCTGGAGGCTGCATTAATCACGTTGATCGGCCGCCCTGGTCACGTGGGCTCCGGGCCTGCGCCCACAACCCCATGGGGCGTCCAGCCTGGGATTAGTCACGAAAATATATACCGCACTTATGGCTGTGCTGTCATTGAAATAATCAATCAAGCCTGCAGGAAGCCCTGTTGGTGTGTTGCTAGGCGAAACTACAGTAGCTCTCGTCATGTGGTTATCGGCATTGACACCCACCCCCCACCCCCTCCCCGCCACCCGTTGCCATGTCAGATTGCCGTAGGAACACCAGACTTGCTACTTGTTCTGACTGGCTTTACAACTTTTGTTGATTTTGGAACAGTGGTCAGAATTTCATCAGAATGTTGTCAACAGCATGTAAGCAACTGCCAGAAAGAGGAGCAGAACTTGGACCTGTATTGTGTTTTATATGCCGTCACATTCACCCACACACTATACATATATATATATCGCCATTGTATACACCTTCGTTTAATTGCTAAAGCAACCGTTTTATTGGATGTAAGTGGTGTACTTTTGGACTGTGCAGGAGGCGTGGTGAGTTCTCTAAGTGTATCATGATTTGACATCACCTACACAGTTATTGTGTGGAAGTGTGGAAGGTATTTTAGTGTGTGCTTTATTTGGACCTGCATTATTACATTTGCACAGGAGAGTTCTTTTCATTTCTTCTACTCTGTCCATAATGTCAGATCCTGACACCCAATGACAGTTGCCCTCCACAGACTCATCTGTTTGAGTCTTGCTTTCGACCATAAAATAATTCCTTAGAGAGAGAGAGGGAGAGAGAGAGGGGGGGAGAGAGAGAGAGAGCGAGAGAATTTCTCATTTTAATTATAGTAGTATTTATTCTTGTTCATGTTTTACTTGTACTGTTTAGTATACGTTTCATGTTTGCTTTGGCAATATTTGCAATGTGTATTTCCTGCCAATAAAGCTCACTAAATTGAATGGAAAGAGAGAGAGGGGGAGAGAGAGAGAGCTAACAGAGAACGCATATTTGACGCCTCAGTTTTTGTTTTATATTTTTTTTATTTACTGTATGTTAACTCTGGCCTGCAGTATAGAAAGGATAGCCCACTGATTCGCTAGTCCTGGAGGAAGGGGGCTCCTTCCTCTAACCTCAGCTCTCAACCCCACAAGTTATTATTTCTTGAAATATCACGCTTAAAAAAAATACATTCACCTGATCATTTTTCATCACAGCAAGTCTTCTTGGTTACCATAGAAACCTATCAGTGATTTGAGCAGCATTCTATGTTGCACGTCTTATTTCTCTTTTGTATAAGGGGGCCCCTGCATGTGACCCATTTTGGAACAGCCACCAGAAGCTGTGCTGCCACCACCTCCAGTCAGCGAGGCTGCCGAGATCTCCCTTCAGCCAGGGAAGAGAAGCACTGCAAGGACGCTTCATGTTCACGCTGTTTTCTTTAGTCAATAAATTACGTTTATTTTTCTTTTGTTAATCATTACCTGGGCACTTATTCTGCTTCCAAGAGTCAGTTCAGTGTGGAACGTGACTGCAGATTCAGGCACCTCAAATGACTAACACCTCACAGGTCCTCATGTTAAATGTAAATACGTTGTAAATATTGTATACGTTGTATACCTGTAACGATTTAAGAAAAAAACATGCTACTACCTGAAATAGTTAAAGAGTTAAGGGTTAAAATCAACGCATTGCACAAAAAAAAAAGTTTATTTGGATAAGCCATATTTTTTATTTATATATTTTTTTAGGTTCTCTCAATTGATAATGTTTAGGTTCATTTGAAGGTACAAAGAGTAAAGATTTTCTATGAAGCAAACCAAAGGGATTTATTTACACATATGTGTAACAAACTGAAGTGAAATGTATAGGTTGATCTAATGAAGCATTTCTTTTCAGTGCAGTTTACGGTGTGCAATGCCTTTTTGCTGTATATTTACATCATTTAGTTCTGACATTTGACCAAACCATTGTTTTCCACATTCTGGGTGCTCTCTGCCATTATGCAGTGCAGTGAAAATGTTAATTTATTCGTATTAATCATACATTGCATTGATGACTATATCCACATTCACAGTGATTTAAGTACTGTTTATAATTACCATGTCATGAAAAATGGAGTGTGGGGATTGTAATAATTCACATTTGATTGCAATAATTGAAAAAATAAAATAAAATTTTTAACCAAATCCAGTCCAAACCAATTTCACCGTTTTAATGCGCAGCAAGCCATGTCGATTTGTACAGTAACCTTAATGTGTTGTTCCTGCCCTTTCTGCCAGAAGCACACAAATAACACAGAGCTGCACGCACCAAACGCACCGTGCTACTGTGATGCATAGCTGTAACACCGAAGCCCCGTTGTCAAGCTTTAATGCAGACACCCCACTGCGCGAGCAACCTTTCTCTGTTAATGAGGAATGCAGCGCAGACACTCAACTGGAGATCCCCCACTACCCTCCGTTCTCCTGGAACCAGCCTAGGCCACAACTCACCACCTTCAGCTGGGATGTGGCTACACCCTATATCACACTGTGAGGCTTCAGTCCAAAACTGGTGGAGCGTTAACACTCGACAGCAATGGCGCAAAGGAAAGCTTCTAGTTTTGTATTGCACCGTTGTGCTCAACTGCAAGGATGCATTGTTTGGACAGAAAGGTAGACAAATAAAAAATGAAGAAACTATCAATAAATTATGGAGAAACTAGTAACACTAGGTAGCTATGCTAGCTACCTACCATAGTGTCAGTAGTTTACATCTTTTATTTGGCTACCTTTCTGTCCAAATTATTTATTCTTAGTTTGGCGGACAAATTAGGCTCCTAGAAGGCACAATTTAATTCTTCTATCACGGTGAACCTATTGGATAGGATACCATTTGCCAAAATCTTCCATCTAGGCATGACATGCTATGAACAGGAAAATAAAGGTTAACCATGTGATACTTATACACTAATTTGCAGACAGGGGGGTTGTCTGTGAACTTGCAAACTGCTTTGTTTGGTTTTTAAGAATACTGGAGCCTATAATGAGCACAGATTGGCCCGTCACTGTCAGTGAATAATCTGTCTAACTTGTTAATTAGCTAGTTAATTAACTCAAGGACTGGAAAAAGATAAGCAATGAAATGAAATTTTCATCAGTGTAATTAGTCTACATGTGAATCTTGCCAAGACTATTGTTGCCTTTCAGTAGTACTTTTTCACATTTGCCCACAAAAAACAAGAGCTGTGAACCTACAAATGCCACTTGTTATATTTTAATTAGATTATATTTCCTGCATAAAAAACAAAATGGTTAAGGCAATGAAGACCAAAACCAAGAGTAGCCATTAATAACTTATTAACTTATGAATTGTAAATATATGAACCTACAAGCAATAGTGCCATAGCAGGTGCAAGAGTGGTTCTGAATCTACAGCCACGAATAGCGAATGGGTTTGAAGATATTGTTTTAGGCGGGTAGCACAGGTGGGTTTAAATTAGCACAGGCAATCAGTTGCATCAGTCAGGGACATGCAGAGTATCCATGGTAACAAAAAGACACTGATGTACTTATTCCATACAGTGCCATATAAAAGGATTTTCCCCCTTCCTGATTTCCTCTATTATTTTGTATTTTTACAGACATGTAGAGAAACTGTAATATTAGAAAAAGGGATCCTGAGTAAACACACAACACATTTAAATTAAGTTATCAAACACCTAAATGAAAAAGTAATTGCCCCCTGAATCTTAAAAATTGGTTACACCACCTTTAGCAGGAATAACTGCAATCGGATACTTCCCATAACTTTACATTAGTCTTTCACATCACTGTGGAGGTATTTTAGCCCACCTAGCAGAACTTCTTTAATTCAGACAAATGTATAGGTTTGGTATGCCATGACCATGATTAAAGGAAACTCCAGAAGAGATGAAAAAGAAAGTTGTTGAAACACATTAGTCTGGAAATGGTTACAAAACCATTTCTAAGTCTCGGGCACACCACCAAATCACACAAAAGCTAATTGACGAAAAAATAATACAGATGTAAGTTTTGTAGTGCTCCTGAATAGAGATGGAAAATAAAGTTGAAAAAAGATGATGTGATGATGTGTCAGCAACTGAAAAGGGCATGCTCAAAAACCTATCAATTTGTCTTTATTAAAGCAGAAGAGTGGGTTAGAAATTCATCAACGGCGATATGAAAGATGCTGTTGTATATGAAATTATAGGAAGTGTTCGGTCGCAATTATTGCAGGTGGAATCAGTTATTACATTTAAGGGGGCAACTACAGTTTACTCAGCTTGCCTTTGCCTAAGATTACATTTCGTCTAAAAATCAGAAAGCATTCAAGTGTGAAAAATATGTGGAGACGGTTACTGTGGTAGACTGATCACCGATTAATTCACTGCACACTGCGATCATCTATTTCATTGTACAATTGCGCAGGTAAGGACAAGGCAAGTAGACACTGCTTGCAGGGGAAGGTTCTAGACCCAACAGACTGACTGGCAGAGGGATACCTGGCTCAGGTACCCGGCTTTTCTGCAAACTGACAGCCCAGTTTCACGTGTATTCACAAGTCAAGCAGAAAAAAGGCCTGCTGCATCCGTGGCAGCACTGTGGTGCTGTTGTCAGTGTGCACCTGCTGGCTGTGTGCATCATCCAGGCTGAAAACAGTGACTGCTGACCAATATTCATTCCCCTCTGCAGCTGCATGAAAGCACCAGAACTTCCTCCTCAGACATAAGTAAAAAGTGACATTTTCTTCATCCAGATTTAGAATATCCAATTGTATATGAACAGTAAGCCCGTCAACCTGAGCTTTCTGAGAGAAATAAAATAACCCAAAAGGTAGCAAGATGTCTTATAACAACCAAATGAGAGCGGTTTCCTGTCTAGGGGGCCTTGGTATTTCAAAATGCATCAGCATTCACCAATCTCAACCTAAATATGCAGCAGGAGAAGGCGAAAACAAAAAGACCTACAACAAAAATGTGAAAACTTTTATAGACAGAAAAGAATGAAATAAAAATGGTTTTCTATACACATTCATAAACTGGATAACTACAGTGGCACGCATACATAAGAATTTACCAACTGGAAAATGCAATATGATGATTAGCATATAGCATCATTGGTAAAAAACCTTCTCACTTTAAATTATCTTCAGATGTTTTACAGAAAATAAAGCTTCCTTCAATTGACCTTTTGGCAGCCTTTGAAAGTGTAAAGTCTTATTAAGAATTTATCTTGATAAAAGATAAGTGACCAACATCAACTGAAATACTTGATGTTTGATGTTACTTTAAATTAGTTTGTCCAACTTTTTTTTAATGAAATTAAATGTTGAAATTAAAATGTATTTCTTGGGGGTCAACCATCTCGAACATTATTCACATTGTTAAAATTCCTGCATTAAACAGTTTAGAGGACACATTCACTTTTTGGGACAGATACATAGACATTGTTCTTTTGATATGGACCAGCTATGGTCCTGAAGCACGTGTGTGACACAGAGTTATTCAAACCCCTGAACTGAGTCAATCAAATGTACCTGCTCAGCTAGCAATGTAATTTTTATTGTACAGTGTTCTATGCAACCATTGTTTTTGGTCCCTTAGCTAAATTCCTAACCTTGTGCCTATTCATCCTCTGATTCAATTGGCAACAACATTCTCTCCCTCTCCACCTCAGCTGGTATGTGCTGAGCATTCTTGTGCAAAATGGCAGCCATGCATTACCCAGGTGGGAGCTATATATGGTGGTGTTTGAGGTGAGTTTCCCCCTCAAACCCTTTGAATGTCTAGAAAAGGTGCTATATAAAAAGTCAGCAATCAATACCTGTATCATATACAGAATGTGATACCAGAAATGTGACTTGTTGTCATGCTTCTGTGGCATACTGTAGGCTATGTATATAGCATGTAAGACCGCAGGAGAGTTCAAAACAAGGCTAGCAGGGAACAAAATAAAGAGTCGCTTTGGATGAAAGAGTCAGCAAAATAACTGTACCGTAATGTAAATCAGAAACTTGATTGAGCTTTGAGACTGATCCAAACTCATAAGCAATTATACTTGTCCGTGTCCTCAATTGTCACGGTGGTACAATTCAATTCATTACATTCATCACATTAATGCCATTTGCCAGATGTTCTTATCCAGAGCGACGTAGTTAGACTAAGCAGGAGACAATCCTCCCCTGGAGCAATGCAGGGTTAAGGGCCTTGCTCAAGGGCCCAACGGCTGTGCTGTATTGTGGCTACACCGGCGATTGAACCACCGACCTTGCGGGTCTCAGTCATGTACCTTAACCACCACGCTACAAGCCGCCACATTCAATTGGATTGCTTTAGGAGTGCTTCTCTAAACACAAAACATGTTGAATCTTGAAGTGGATGGGCGACAGCAGCAGAAGCCCAATATGACAAGTCTAATAAATAGTACCTAATGAAGTGGTCATTGAGTGTAAATTACACTACCTAAGGGAGCGATTTACGAAAGTACTAAAATGAAATTCTGTCAGCACACATATAAAAACTTTTCCTCAAAAACAATGAGCTCTTTTTCTTTTAGAATAGGCAACTGCGCCTTGCACTGCCGCTACACTCCTCCAGTGCAATCCCTCAGTCTGGCGCCTCACTGGGAGGAGCAAATGCAGTAGTCAGCCAAGGAACTTTCACAGTCTTAAAACCTGCTCTACCGTTAAACCAGCTGTGTGTGTATGATAACGACGGTCTAACACAGTCGAACAAAGGTCTGAAAAGAATAAGCATAATGAAACTGGAAAGAAAAAAAAAAAAAAAGGTAACAGCCAGGGAATTCACTCAGAAATGCAAAAGACCGAAGCACAGGAACATGTTGGAAGAGCAGACTGGCCACAAACGATTCCTGCAGCGTTTGGAAAAGGCCTCCAAAGGATCAGTGATCACAAGGGGAAAAGCCTCCAGATCTATCCACGCTTTCTGACCAGCACAGCAAATTCTGCTAGCTGTACATACTGAACAGGAGGAGAGAAGCTGTTTCCCCTCTCACACTTTAAAACTGCCCTCGTCAGTCATGTAATACCCTACACGCCAGCCTTCTCCATAGGCAAACAGTTCCCTCCAAACAGGTGAAGTGCCGGAGTGTTTACATTTATCCAGTCATCCCATCCCTAAACGGCTAGAATCTCCATTTTGAATTGCTACACATAAGTAGCTTCAGGGGACTACGAAATTATGAGAATGCTTGGTTACTGGTTATTGCTCAATTCCTCACTGCCCATGGTCTGCCTCCAGTCCACAGCTCAATCCACTGCAGTTTGCATATGCTGCTAATTGGTCCGTTGCTGATTGTGTAAACAAGGGCGCTCATTTCATCCAGCAGCCTCTAGTGTCTTCCTGGCATGCATGCACAAATCCTATTTCTGGATCTCAGCTCTGCCTTCTGCACAAGCTTGTGCATCTCAATAATTCCATATGTCTCTGGTTGGTGATTATTTTATTACAATGCTAAGCATCTAACCATAAAAATTGTGAATATCCAAACTCCTGGCTTGAACATACAGCAAGTGTGCCCCAGAGATGCACTGTTTTACCTCCTGTAATGATTGAATTTCCCAAAGCGACTCACTTAAATTGCCTACATTTTCTAATGACCTCATACTAGTGGGACTTCAATAGGGAAGAATCTACTTCCAGAGACAGACGAGGTGTAGGGGATGGTGACTCAGCATCAATATTCTCAGAAGAAAGAATTTTGTGGCTGACTTTCTAAAAATGAATACTGCGGTAACTGTTCAAATACGAACTGTTCAAATCATTTCTTGAAACGACTTGCTAAAAACTTGCACGCACAAACTAAAGACTTACTTAGCATTTCGGAATTCACACTTATTGAGATCTCCGGGCGAAATGCTGTTTCTGCGCGGCCTTTCTCAGGGGATGATTGACAGTATCAATCTTAAAATTGTGTTTCCGGCAGACTGATCCCACAAAGCACCATTTTCCACCTCCGTATAGCGACAGCATTTTTGACTTTCAAGGCCAGGAGTTTCCCCTGCCCTGATAAATGTAGATGACTGCAATAATATCCCAGTGTTCCACAGTCGCTGCATAAGAATGAGAATGCATAATGAGAGCAGGCCGTTCAGCCCAAGAAGGCCATTTGCTTTGCCATTTTAGTCTCCATATTGTGTTCACATCTCTATATTTGGCTTTCCTGAAGCATGCAGTTCTCTTATTTTAAATATAAATCAGAAATATCCCTCTCTAGTATGGAACCATATATGCAGCTTCGGTGTGTGTATTAGAATCACTACACGATGTACATTTATCTGTATGTGATACCATATCTTACAGCATTCCCATTCCATCTGTGGGAGAACAATATTTATTTTCCTAATTCCAATTCTGATTCTATTGTATTTGTAAGTAATAAAGAATGTGGACAGACCTGACTGAATTATGTATTCTGAATGGACACAAGTCTTTCATGGTTGCACTGTATTTTCTTCTGCTGTTGTGTAAGCAGAACATGTTTCAACACAGGCAAAATGGGAGCTAAAGCAAGCAGCCTCTGTCACTTTCCATAATTTCTAAAATCATAAATAAGACTACCATTGTAATAAAGATCAGTCCGAGTTTAGAATCCTTTGGTTAATATTTTATTGTGAAAGTACTCTTCTTAAAAGGTCTTCTTAAAAGGTCTTCTTAAAAGTCGCTACAGCGGTGTGCTAAAATGTGGACACCCCTGGTCAAAAATTAATATCTAAGTGAACAGAAGCGAACCTGACGTCAAAATGGTGCAATGTCAAACATAACACATTTCTTCAAATTTTAAAGCAAGACTAATTTTGGGAACCCTGTCAGTAAGTACATTGCAACTCCTCCTCGGGCAACTATAAAAGCTTGTAAATGCTTCCTGTAGCCAACTAAGAGTCTTTCAATTCTCGCTTCCGATAATTTTTCCCCATTCTTCCTGTCAAAACACCTCTAGCTCAGAAATATTCTTCAACCTCCTCGCGGGTATGCCATGTTTGAGATCTCTCCACAGATTTTCAATAATATTCAAGTCTGGGGACAGTGGTGGCCATTCCAAAACCTTCCTGGAGGCACTTCATGGTTGATTTCGAGGTATGCTTTGGAACATTGTCTAGCTGGAATAACCAACCTCTCTTCAACTTCAACGCCTGGACTGACCTTTGAACATTAGCCTCTAGAATTTCACACAGTATTTCCTGTGCCCCCGGCTGCCATACAACCCCAAAGCTTAATGGATCCACCTCCATGCTATAGCGGAACATCAAACAGTTTATTTTGCAAAATAAGAACTATCTCTGGCAGCTGGCAGATTGCTTATTTTCGTCTTTAATCATACTTGATAGGGTAACACATCACCAAACTTCAGGGAAATGCTTCCGGGGGAGAAAAAAACATCACTTGTATCTATTCAATGTTGGCTAATTTACCTATTCGTTTTGAAAAACACATTGCTTACATTTTCACTCTTTATCCTTGTAGTCATGTTTTTATCTACCACATTTATTTATTAACCTATATTTATACAGGGTAAGTTGGCTGAACACACATGCTCTTTTGCAGCAACGCCCTGTTAATGCCCCCCTAAGTAGCCTAACATGCACGTGTTTGGACACATGGAAACAGCATGGCCCTGTTGCTATCATATCAAAATTTAAAATCCTCTGGAAGCATTTTACTTTGGCTCAGAAAATCAGAGGAGTGCTACCGCATCAGGTATGATTACTGAAAGAAATCTAACACCATGTGCCGAAGATTACACATTAAAAATGTTAAACTACAATGGCTATATCGCCCAGCCCTAACTACAAGTACAGTATTTGCAAAGCACAGGTGGCCACATGGGCACAAATAAAATATCATCCCAGTATGCATGGTCACGCCTATATGAAAAATTCTGACCAGGCCCGGTTGTCTATAAACATGGCTGGCAACGTCACAACAATGTTTGATGAGAGCTTCAGAAAAGAAGAAATCTAACATTCTGTTGGTCCACAAACAATAGTGCCGAGAGTGATTTTAGCACAGAATCAAAGGGCAACCACGTGATTGAGCATTCATTTCAAGTTTGACACACGGAAGACAAACAAATCAGTCCTAGGCAAAAGAAGCTTCATCAAAATGTCATGAAGAATCATGCTAGTCCAAAACTCTAGATTAAGTCTAGGACTCTAGGGGGCAGATTTACAGACACAAAACTCAATTTAGTTCAGGAAAAATTATAATTTTCACTTCCTGTAGTAATGCAACTTATACATCCTTATACTTGTATGCTGCCACCAAAGTAGAGACCACAGCTCAGCAATCTAGCCAATTAAATAGAGCATGTAAATGACCTATTAATGGGCAAATGACATCATGCATAGAACAGCGCTCTTCTAACACGGGCAGACTGAAGAGATTTCAAACACAGGAAGCAGAAACAAGCAGCAGAGCCAGCAGTTACAGTACCTTGTGAGTTCACAGCGATAAGATCTTTTTCTTTGTTGTCATTTCCACAACATGTCATTTCATACGACCTTGAAAATCTGTCATCTCTAACAGCCACATGTCATGAGTCTAGATGCAACAGACCGTGATATTTTTCTCTCTCTCAGCAATTACATGATGCTACTTCACCTGCTTAAGACCAATTAATGGCTGGGTGTTAAATATTCATGTGATATTCCATGCATCACCTTGCTGAAAGGCATTTCATTCTGCCTTTCATGTTGTATGTCCCATTAAGCATTTGCTTTAACCCTGGCTTTCAACTTCTTTGTTTCCAATGTGGTAATTTTGAGCACCCAATAGCATTCATCTCTCAGGCACAGCTGTGGAAGAGTACTGAAACACACATGCCCTCCTCTGAAGAGTGTTGTCTAGCGATGGTCGTTCTCTTCTGAAGGCTTAGCTGCACTTCCACTGTATCACAGGAGGACAATTAAAGCACAGCTGGAGTAGGCAGACCACAGCAGGCACCCGGTCAACTAAAATCACCGATGTACAATGAGAGAATCCCCACCTGCTGTGGACAGTAATGCGCTGCAGACCACAGTCTGCACTTGCCTGGTGCCGATTCCATACCAAATTCTGGGTCACATCAATACACTGAATCCCAGTGTTCTGAAAGGCAGCCTCCAAGGTATACATTTGAGCATCCATAAATATCCACTACAGTGTAACTGCCTTTCTGTCAGGGTTAGTGCCACAATAACCTAATAAGAAGGCTTATGCCACAGAGTCTGATATAATCTCAGTTTGTATCCGCATATATTCGGAGACAGCATTCATTTGAAAAAGGTAATTCAGCAATTCTTTTTTTTAAGTTATTTTATTTTCAATATCACCATGTTCCATTCAAACATACATTAATGTAACTTTCAGAATTGCGGTTTGACATAATGTATGTTAGATCTTACAACAAGAGCCAGTACTGGCCAAGAAAGATTTCTCTGGTCATTAAGAGGCAGAGAGAACACGGAGAGCCCATAGCCGCGAGTGTGACTGAATGCACACTTACCCGCCTCCCTCAGAAACACCACTACAGTACGATCCCCCGAGGAGTACAGAAGGGACCGTTAATGAGGCGGTGTGGGTGGACTTACGAGAGGGTCCTTTCCAGCCTGCTGCCTGTGGATCCGATGATCTCCCCCAGGGTGCAGAACGTCTGTCCCAGAAAGTCCTGGGGACACAATCAGGTAAAAGTCTGAAATCACTAATGGGCAAATTTTCCACTAAATGCAATGGAAAATTATCACCTAGTTTGTATTAATGTACAGTTTTATGACAAGGTGCCCTTATGCCATGTTTGTAGTGAGAACACCGTCTTTTGATAACACAGACAACAAGGGATGCACATTTGTACTATATGCTGCATGTGGCTCATTTCATTAATAAAGCAATGTTTTTCTTAGATGTGTGAACCTGCACCAAGCATTTAGTTACAGTATAATAAACCATATTGAGGTATGGCACTGAAATGAAGAAATATCAGTATCGGCATTGGAAGACATGACAATGTTAATTATCAGTTATCGGATATCGGCCAATATCGTGCATTGCAACAGACAACTGCTGGATCTAGCACAGAAAAGACAGGCACAGGAACTATATGCATGAGATCTCAGAATCCCGTCATCCCGGAGATGGACTTCATCCCTGTCCAACACCATGTTTAGCTCCAGTGACGCATACGTAAGCGTATGCATGGTCCCCAGCCAAGGGATTCCATCTTTTATGCATTTGGTTATGCATTATAGTCACCACATATTCAATGGAGATGAATCCCTCTTGTCACAACATACAGAAAACACCTGATCATCTCCAGAGCTATTTCATACTCTCTGTAAGGCTGCGGTAATTTTTTTTTCTCTTCCAAATATTGCCTGAGTACCCTGCCTGTCAGATTGCATTAATCAGTTTATTAAAGATAAGAATAATGTTAATGAATAAGAATAAGAATAATTATGTGGGAATAATTTAAAACTAACACAAATAACTATTGCATAAAAAGGCCCAGTTATTTCTCTACATTTAAATGTAATAGTGATTGCGCCCATATACTTTCACAGCATATTCACTCAATCTTTTTTCACAGCTGCACTCAAGTATCAAGTGTTGTAATATTACAGGTACCCAGCCACGCATTAAAACTATGATTTTTCAAGGAGGGATGCTAGGACCTATGATTGTACATGACACATATCCATTAGTCTCTCCACCCTCAGCTCCTCATACAACCACTTAGCACTAAGAAGAGTTACCACTACCAAAGATGTCCATCTGAAATTCTGTTACTGAATTGTTTTCCTCCTCTGCACAGTCTGAAATACAAACAGTGCGCATTGTACCACAGTTTTACATCTGGAGAACATCCATTAGGGGAGAGAAAAAAAAAACAACTAAATTGCTCCTCAGAGATGTGTGCTTTTAACTCTGGGACAGTTGTCCAGATAAATGGTCACCAATTACAGCAACATCCTGGAGAGCGCTGAAAAGGGACTTCATAAAAGAAGAGCCAACATTTGCCTAAGAAAATTATATGCTAAGAGAAGAATTATGTTAAAAGGAACATGCAGTTCCATCAGAGGGGATATTGACTGGAAGCCATTATCAGAATCCAGGAAGATTGCAATGTACTTCTCACTGAGTGCGAGGTCAAAACGGACTGCTTTAGCTTCACATAGAACCGTGGTGTACAATAGCAATAGACATCTTTGCTTGACCATGAACTTGCTCAATGAGCATTTCTCCAGAATGCAGTATTCAAGTCCATGGGTATAAGCAAACAATAATTTATTTCTGCTAGATCAACAGAACAGACAGGCGGGAAGCTGAGGAGGCCATCGGTGAAAACACACAGAGGAGGGGAAATAACATCGGCTGGCATCCGGCCATTTCAATTTCATTTCAATCTTCATTTAAAAACACTTGACTGAGAAATGTAAGAAAATATATCCATGAACTTGTTTCAAACTGAAGGGGGACTTGAATGACAGGACGGTTAATCATATAATCTATTGTCTAAAATGGCACAGTAAATGGCATAGTCAACAATAAATGATGGAACAGAAAAGAAACAATGGAACAGTGTCCTGTAGGGGAGCCACAAAAATCCAGAAGATTCCCAATGGATTAGGTGGAAAGGGTGTCACCCTTTCATATTCACCCAGCCCGTTCTTAAATTATATTGTATAATAGGTCTGTATTGTAGCATGAAAAGTTACTTACTGTATTATCATCATAGTCATACTTTACAAGTGCTTTTTCACATGACCAATGATGTCAGAACTCCAAAGTCAGTCACACACATGTTATGTCTGCATATTCTGCCTAATTTATTTCACTCAACGCACTCTTCACCTGCATGCCAGCCATGGTTAGTTGTTCATATTGAACATTCAAGTCCTGTTTATAAATTGCTGTGAAAATCAGGAATGTAAGAATGATATTTTGAGTTGAGAGGGAATTTGCTGGTGGAGTATGGACAACCGTGACCCTACTTGAATGCAGAAATATGAATTGAGTGCAAGGAGCTCTCTGTAAGTACTCCGTGGCTGCATTAACACAGGGCTCTGCAATTTTTACACAGAAAAAAGGGCTAAATTCAGAGGGAAAACCATGGCATTCTATAAACACGGATGTTCTTATTTTTTTAAGTGGAAAAAGTTTGGGTGATGACCCAGATTTGAACTACAACAAAATAATTATTTGAGCCAGTCATCTTTTAGTGCCTGACATTTCTGTTGTTTATTGATCATAATATTTACACAGCCATTGGCAGCTGTTTATATCATTGCCAGATTCAAAAGATTTCATTTCACGCTTAATTTGCATGAATGGTACTACGGTTTAAAAAAAATATATATATTATTAGCCTGTGTGGCAAAAGAAATTTGTGATCAGATTGGCAAAACCCGACCCAGTAGCCAGTACCTAAACAATTTCTGTTGGACTAATGTTGCCGCACATTACAACATTAGGCCAGCATCCTGTTTGTTCATCAGCATTACGCTGTGCCACCATTGGCTGCAGGTCGGACCCGACCGTCCTGTGACAATGGCCCAAGCCATTACCTGCAGGGGTGGCCCAGTGTTGCTCGGCGACCAAGAATAGTTTATTTCCATTGTTACCACAAAGATGGCCCAATTGTTTATCTGCATGGAATTCCTATGTACAAAATGATTTGTATTTTATTCTTTCCTGCTAAACCTCCTATTTCATCCTGCTTGGGTTAAAAGGACGAATGACTCGTATTATTATTGTGAGTTTTTCTTGTTTCCACAGTAAGCTGACAGAAAGACATAGGCCTTGAATGTTAAAACCAGATTTGAATATTGTTTCTCTAAGAAAACATTTTCACCAAGAGGAATCCATTCAGAAGCATCAGGTTAATGTTTCAGAAAACATTTTTCTACAATTGTGTGAAATCTGACAACATCTTACATAATTTTTAACAATAATTATTTTTGTACTGATTAATGTGCAAAACACAGATTTTGAAATGTCCTGCATTCCATGTCCTAGCATGACCACTGGTAGTGGCTGTAATGTAAAGTCACAGTTGATGGAATAATTTTATGATCTGAGGAAATCACAAATTACTGACCTTCTGCTCATCCATGTTCGTCCAGCAGGGGGTAAAAAAACAAAAGCATTAGCCATAACTCTGTAAAGAGCACCGCGAGAGAACTATTGTACTATATCTATCCCACTCACTTCTTCCCAACCCGATATTTAATAATGCAGTACTGCACTGTAAAAACCTGTGCTCTGATGAAGCAGTACTGTGCTGTAAATGCCCTGTGCTATGATACAGTACTGTGCTGTAAAGGCCATGTGCTCCGATACAGTACTGTGCTGTAAAGGCCCTGTGCTCCGATACAGTACTGTGCTGTAAAGGCCCTGTGCTCTGATACAGTACTGTGCTGTGAAGGCCCTGTGCTCTGATACAGTACTGTGCTGTAAATGCCCTGTGCTCTGATGCAGTACTGTGCTGTAAAGGCCCTGTGCTCCGATACAGTACTGTGCTGTAAAGGCCCTGTGCTCTGATACAGTACTGTGCTGAAAAGGCCCTGTACTCCGATACAGTACTGTGCTGTAAAGGCCCTGTGCTCTGATTACAGTACTGTGCTGTAAAGGCCCTGTGCTCTGATGGTAGCAGCATACTGAATGTGGAGAGGCAGCTTCAGCACATAGCAACATCACTATTCACTGTTCATTAAAGTTTTTTCCCCCAAACAGTAATAGCTTCCTTTCGGCTCATCCTCAATTTAAGTTCACTGTTGTTATGGCCCCCTGCTCCCCCTACCAGGGATACTTGTTCTGGTGTTTCTTCACAGGAGCCTGGTGGGCAGAGCAGTGGCTCGTTGGTGTAATTGGGAGTACCCATGTCTAGTGCTCCCAGATGTTAAGATGTGCCTGTCTGCAGTTTCTCTCCCCATATTTTGGCTTCTTAGCCACTTTGTGGGTTTACCCCATACAACTTTGCAAACACACACTCACCTAAACTACTGATGACACAATTTTGTTTTGCAAATTTAGGTTATTTAAAATAAATTGTAACTTTCTTTTTAAATGTGTTTGCTTGTGTCTGATCGGGACAAAGTGGAGAAATCTGGTGCCTCAGTATTTCCAAAGCGTTTACGAAGCTTCTACCTCAATAAAATCCTGTACTGTAGGGAAGTGAAAGTGATGGTTTGGAGATAATAGATTGTATTTGTTTCTGAGAGAAATTGAAAAACAGATATCAGACAGCCAGATAAATACATTTAGAAACAGATACATGAGATGCAAAGTATAATTGAAAAAAAAAAAAGAAGAAAACAGATGCAGAAACAGAGTACTTGCATGTTTTGAAATATTGCAACTTCTGGAGTCCACATTGTACCTGCAAGAATAAAAAAACAAATACAGATTACAAATGTAGTAATACTAAAGCATGTCACAACTTAAAATAACTTATTCAAATAAATAATCATGGAAGTGTTGTTGCCACAATTCTGTTAAACAACAACGAAGCCAGTGTGGGTATAGCTCTCTCACATACTAATGTGTATTGCAGTATGTCATAAACAGAATGTAACAGAAAGGAGTGTACCACATTCATCTTTTCTGTACAGAACTCACTGCCTGGCCAGACAGTCCAAAAGTTATAATTGGTATTGACATTTAACAAGCTCTGATGCAGCCCAAATAATAAATCATGGCCAAAATAGATACGCTGAAAAATTAAGACTGAAAGGATTGTGCACCCAAGCTATGCTGTAAACAGGAATATCTCTGCTCTCTCTTTCACACCAGATTATTATAAAAAATAAGTATTTATTAATTACCGCAAACTGCGTGCACTCAAAAGTATATACAGCAACAATTTAATGCCCAGTAATGGTAGCCATTTAATCCAACGCCAACTGTCAAAAAATCATCTTTAAAATGATCACTTCCCCCAAATAGATACATCATAACCCTATCGAAACCCTCGTCTTATCTGAAAAGGTCACGCAGAAATTAATTTAAAGCAATAGTGTGGAAAATTCTCTATTGGGCAATTATATCCGTGTACTCTTGAGAAATAACCTTCAAATGCAACACTCAGATAAAGATTACTTTATCATAAATGTTATAGCTCATAATAAGGAAGAGGCAGACCATGACAGATAAGCAGAGACTGGGATGGAGATAAGAATGGGAAGCCTAAGCAAAGATGAGATATCGTGACTGAATTTAAAAATGCATGATTCAGGGGAAACCCGAATGTAATTGCAGAGATACACATTGATCATTTAAACATTATTGTTCCTGTTCTGCTAGGATAATCCCATACCACCATCCCCAATTCATTGCAATCTTTGATTATTTTCCTCAATAACAGGCAGTCTATTTTCTGTAAGTTACTCTCATTCTGTTTATAAGCATAAAGTGTGATGAAGAGTAAGCTGTGGAAACACAGAAAGACACAGGTCCCGAATGTCAAGACCAGATTCAAATAAATTCACAAAAAAAAACATTTTCACCAATGCAGGAATTTTTTCAGAAGCAAAAGAAAATACAAAAAACAGCTCGTAAAAGTACTTGCAATACAACGACCTGACTGAATATTCAATTCTGATTGGCTGGTGTGGGTGTGGGTCTATAAGGTTCATCACAGTTCTAAATGAATGTGTCTTGTAATTGAAATTGGTTCCATATTGAACTCATAATGGACAGGTTCATTATGATTATGCTTATAGCTTAGTCTCTGTTTTCAATATAATTCAGTCCATTATTGCAAACATGCTGTGATACTATTTTGGGGTAATTCCATGTCATTTTAACACACTTTTGGACCGCATTGTCACAGATTTTAACGTGATTAGGCATGCTGATTTGGCCTGGTAAGAAACCCCTGGAACTAAAATTACACTTGTCTCAGAGAGTCAATCTGGGAGATATGGGCCAAGAACCATTTATCTATGACCTAGAGTAATGGAGATAGTCAATGTCATGGAGTCATGCAAATTAGTGCAAACTTTGTCAGTTCATATCTCCCAGATTAACATGCTGAGCGGAGTGTAATTTTGTTTCCAAAAGCCAAATCAGCATGCTACATCTCCTCAAATCTGTGGTGATGCTGTCCAAAAGTGTATGAAGCTAACTTTTGGTCAAGAGGGACAAGAAATACACATCCCTTGCCAAGTGCTAGGGTTTGGGATATTTGCTGTAATTCTTAAATAACGTTTCTATTGCATTAGAGTTGCATATTTTGAAATAAATGTTTAGATTATATATATACAATAGTATGGGATTATATATATGTTTTGGTTGGCCAGACATTATAATGTCTACGTTGGGCATTCAAACTGCATAATGCACAGCCCTTGGTCATTATCTCTCAAAAGACACTGACACAAAACATAGTATTTTGGGTACGTAGCCAATTTCTACAGGGAACAATAACAAAGGCAATAGCTAAAAAAATAAAATATATATATATATATCTTTTCAATTCAACTGAATGAGTGTCTGCCCTACAAAGGGAAGTATAAAAATGAACAAGAATAACAACAATACCCATTATTTTGATCAATCTGACGGATTTTTAAAGCACATTGAAATGCATCCAACAAAACACAGCTGAGCACCATCTGTACTTGGTGGAAGCACAGGGGTGTTGATTGACAGGTGTTTATAATGATAATGTGCTCTGATGTGGGTGATAGAAAAGTATTTACAGATTATTGCAGCAGTTAAGGTAATTGTTCTCTAAGCCTAAAACTCTGGATAAGTCACATGGGAAATGGGTATGATATAATGAAAACAGGATTTCATGATAACCATCATCACACATCCCCAACAACTCTCTCTAGAACACTCTTTAGAAATTATAATGGAGACATACAGATCAAATACTGATAAGCACCTCAGGCATGATAAATGAATGTTCCTGTTCGCAAACTCTCTCTCTCTCTCTCTACACACACACACACACACACACACTCAATGAACATTAAACTCCATGAAACTAAACACTGGATCTGGTCCATTAAGGTGCAGGAATAGTGACATGCAAGGAAATCGCTCTGTCAATATCGCAACACAACACCAGTGTCAACCATAGGCTGATGAAAGGGAAACGACTAAATAATGCAGAGCTTTAGAAGCAACTTTATATTTTCACAAGAATGTATTTATTATTAACAAACTTCCAATAACAATGCATGTGCTCACAAAACGGCTGAGAGGCATTTAAGTGAGCTATTGAAGCCATTTCAGTTTGTGTGTGTGTTTTTTCATTTTTTATATTTTGATATTTTACGAGGTCAATATCTCTCCTCTCTTACTCCTATAATTCTCCTTCCTGTGCACTTGGCTTGCCTCTACCTACATCCCCTACTCTTCTCCCCTGCTCGGGAGAGGCGTGCAATAAGCGAGCTCTTATGGTATGAAATTAAATTACCCAATGCGTGCTAGGCCTGAGAGCATTTGTAAAATGAGATTTACCATAGCGGAACAATAAACTTGGTGCCTAAAAATCTAATAAACTGACATACATTCCTAATGATAATGTGATTTAGGGGCAGGCTCTGAGAGTCTAAACAAACGACCCACACACACTGGATCCACTTTTCTACCTCGAATCGTATAACGCATGTTAAATTATGGCACCGTATAAAATTGGAATCATCGGCAGTAAACAAAATCCTAATAACAGTAAAAGAAAGCAGAAAAGGATAGCAATAAGCAGGCGAAGAGTTTGACACATACATGCGTGCGGTCTTACCACAGACTGTAAAAAAGGCACACACAAAGAATAACAATTTCCCACATCAAAATAAAGTTTTATTTATAGGTTGATCTCATCCATGATTCTTGGCTCCATGTACAGCTTCAGACCGAGAGTTGCCTTTATATCATGGATGCCAGTAATAACTGCAGGATATTCTGCCATCTGTCTGCCTCCCACGTGTTTGGACTCGCAGAGCAAAGACTGCAAGTGTGATATGTGACAAACTAAACAATGACAAATAGCCCTACAACTCGTCGCCACTGTTAGCAACAGCTAAGAAGAAGGACATAAACAACAGACACAGGGAAGTCAAAGGGAAGGTTTATGTGGAAATCACATGCCCTTCAGTCCAGTTTTCTTTTCTATTTTTTACAAGCTGAAGATCAATTTTCACATCTGTCCTCCAAGTCACTCTGTGGACCTTGAAGTGCTGCGCACTATTCAATTAAATGTAATTGCATTTGTATAGCTCTTTTTATAGAGACACTGTCACAGAGTTGGTTTACACAGAAAATTGAAAGGAAAATAATTTGAACACTCTAGAAAGGTTGGTTTTGGATGAAGGTCTCAAACCTTAACCTTAAGTGGGGGGGGGGCAGCACATTTTCACCTGTCACGGCCAATACTCCGCTAAACACTGTTCCTGTGTTCCTCAGCTTTCCCACCAAAACACTCACCTATAGGAGTTTTTCTAATATTATATATTATAATCTAATATGAACTAATATTATTAATGAAACACACCACAAAATGTCCACTGTTTAACTGTCCCAGTAAAAATAAAAATAAAAAATAAAGAAAGAAATCAGTTGAATATGAAACCAAACTATCACTCTGATCCTTTATGTACAATTGCAGTTACAGGTCAAGATGCTGATACTCCCTGGTTATGGGTATGCACTTTGTTGTACGTCGCTCTGGATAAGAGCGTCTGCCAAATGCCAATAATGTAATGTAATGTACTCATAGTAGTCTGGTGGAAACACCTCATTAGGTTATTTAATTACCTTCAAGTTACCTTGGATAAGAGCAAATGCCGAGGAATAAAGTGAAATGCATTAATTTGCTCTTAAATCATTTCACTTTATAGTATTTAAAACATACAATGTATAGACTTAATACTGGTTTTGTTTGTGCATCACACAGTTTGTGCATTACACAGAACCAGCATTACATCAGCATGCTGATCATAAACACAATGACCTAATCTTTGTGTTGATGTATAGTCACTTGCGGCAACAAAAAGGCTTTACAACTGGACCTCAATGTTTTTTAGTCTATGCGGTGAAATCAATGACGCCATGTCCGGCATTGACAGTTGTTTTTTTCCTGTGACTCACGTCCTCTGTACACAGAGCAGGTTTCTGTCACTGGGGTCCTCAGCAGTTTCCTGTTCCTGCTACAATGACCTTGACTCAACTTTTACTTTTATATTAAACTGCTACATGTTTGGAAGGTCTCTCTCTCTCTCTCTCTCTCTCTCTCTCTCTCTCTCTCTCTCTCTCTCTCTCGGCAGTTGTAGCCTGCATCCCTTTAAAAAAAATAAAAAATGGTGGCAGAAGGACTCTGTCTGCTGAATCCTGACTGGACCCAAGTGCGCCCGGCAGCCCAACAGCAAGGTGGTGAATATTTGGCCGGCAGTGTGGCCCAGGCACGCATGAAGCGCAGCATGCGGACTGCAAAGAGAAGAAGTGACAGCTGGTGCGATTGCCTGCACTCTGGCGTGCCGATGGACCACTGAGATAATGAATTGGGCCTCCAGAAAAAGATTCTCAACTAGGGGGAAAATAAAACTAAATAAAACTGGGGGGAAAACAAAGAACTTGAAAGTATGGAATGACGGACGGACTGATTAATCCTGTCAGTCTGATGTTTACAAAGTCCAACAGCTGTGCAGGTGCACAGCCAGGCAACACTTTAAAGAGTATAACAATGCAAGTGAGATTTAAAAAAACAAGGGAAACAGATGTTTCAGTACATAATGATGATGATCAGTTGCCAATGAAACACCTTGACTCTACTCTCAGCCTGGATTCCTACAGAACAGCCGCCAGTATCAGCACAGATCCAATCAGCAAGAGCGGGCACACCCACGAAAACCTCAAACCCTCCAGGCCCAACCCCTTATGGGGAACATTTGTTTCCACTGAAAATCAATAAAGCTCTCGTCTAGGTATCTAGGTATATTCACCAAAATGATGGTGTGTTCCTTTAAATTAGGACAAAATCCAGTCATCCATTAAAAGCAAGGGATTTTCTAAATGGCAGAGAGCTGCCATGTGGCTTATTGCACAACAAACATATTTACAACCCCCAGACATGAACTTTGATTTAATTGCCAAGAAACCCTACGTGCCTATGCCACGTTACCGACTGGATCTACAGACACTGTCACAACGTGCCCCATCGCCAGCTCTGATTCAGCTCTGACTGCTACAATGTTGTTTGGATCTGGAATAATTCCCTTTCCCTCTTCGCCTGGGGCCCTCCCCACAATCATACTTTCATCACTTCACCGCAGAGAGACCAATCCCTGGCTTATTGAACCATTCTGACTTTAAGTCCATCCTTGTGCCAGGCTTTTTTTTCCCCAGTGGTCCCCGGAAATGAAAGAATGCGTAATGGGCTCATTCTGACAGCGTGGATGAAGCCACTATACCCCCTGCTGAGAATTCTTCATCTAAAAGGGATTTAACGCAGCACCATACAAACACAGCTCTCATTATGTATATACAATGAGGCTTCCTGTTCTCACTGAGGAAAAGGATTCTGCCCATGATTTGAAAGATAGTTTTTCCCCCACACTGAGACACTTCAGTTGTGTGATACACAATGGACAAAGCAGGAAGAAAAGAGAAACTTTACCAAGTCAGCTCAATGCGAGAGGTGCTAGTTATGGAAAATTACAAGGACGACTCGGTCTCATCTGCTGTAAAGTGCTCTTCCGTCCTTTGGAATGTTTGCTGGAATCTTTGGCCCCTGCGATGAATGTGGTATTGATTCCGGAGGGCCTTAGACTAAATTGATTCTCAAAGTCAAGAGGCAGTTTGTCCACGGATGAAGAATCAGCTTGCTCCCTGCTTGTGTTCCGCCTACACCGTACTAGAACTCCCTGTGGTGGAACCACTGCGGATCCGTGCTTGGGATTTGGAACACATGGAACTGAATCGCTCGTGAGAACCTTGGGGTGGTTTGTGGGAAATTTGGGGAGCAGAACTCACTTGTGGTTTGCGGGAAGGGTTGGGATGGGTCACGGAATGATGTGTGAAAAAAAGAGCTCCAAGATTATTAAATAACCATTATTAAATAACATTCAAAGATTAATGTTAAACACTAAAATAGTTACATGCACTACACCAGGCATAATGAATGGTTGAATGTGTTAAAATTAGGTATAATTGCAAGCAAAGACAGACTGAATCATTGAATATTATGCTCTTATTGACAATTCAGGATGGGAAAGGGGGAAAATAGGACTCAGCAATGTACCTTCACCGTTGAAAGATAGTGCTTCAAACAGTAGTTGGTAGCTTGGTGGTTTTCAGCTAAATGAGTGTGCAGTAGTTCGATAGTCCATCCCTGGTCAAGGAGAGCGTCATACTCACACGTCGAACCGTAAGTTCTGTTTCTCTTCAAAGAAGAAATCCAGGACAAACTTCCTGACGAAATCCGGGTTCAGCGTGTTGTCAATCACTTCCGTTCTGCCAAACTGGGGGGAGGACAGAGAAAACATCATTATCATATTTATCAACTATCTGCAATGTGTAATTAATCTCCTAACCATGCCCCCTCCATTGCCATGCCCCGTCCCCCATGGCTCCGCCCCCCACGCACAGCGGACAGGTCTCTCCGAGCGTGTGTCGGCCAGTTCGAACCCCTATCTGCCTCCGCATCAGACATTAATCCCCATTGGCCAACATGTCCCCAGGGAAGCTCTGACAGTTGTAATGAGCTATTGATCCCGGTGTCGTTTCGATACCAGTCTGTGTCCTTATCACACACTGCACATAATCCCCTCTTTCAATTCTACACCCCCCCAATCCATTATCGCCTCTTATAGGTGGGAATTTACTGGACGCAAAACCAGCTTCCATCAAGTTGTATCGCATTTCGTTTTTGAGATATTATGATTTTTTTTTTTTTCACTCTCTCTCTTTACCATGTGATTGGTTCATGTGACTGAATGAAACCTGCAGGAAAGGGAGAGAGACTGTTTCAGAGGCAACTCAGACAGGTATAAATATCTCTTATGTACATAGGAGGATTGCACAGTGAAATCATAAAATATCCAAACAGCTTTTAAGCATTCATAATGCAGTACAGCACTTCATAAGAACAAGGAGGAATCAGAGACGTCACTGATCATTTATGAGCTTTTTTCCATTCAAGTCTGAACTTTCACAGAAGCGATTCATGCTAAAGGGCATTCCGGAAGATTCCCATTGAAGTGACTCCCGGAGGAGCAGGCTTACAGGAGACCCCAGCTCTCCTTTGTGTTAAAGACAGCGGAAGGCAGCTCTGCACGGAGGCGAGTGACAGCCAGAGGCCCTCAGGGACGAAACTGAGGGTCTGCTCGGATCCTACAGGAGGTTCAGAGACCCCCGAGAGCTCAGCCAATCACAAAGGCGCACCGACACCGACCTCTTTAAAAACAGAGAGAAAGCTTTCATTTGAAATGTTGGGGTTTTTTTTTCCAATGTGCTCTTCTTTTTCCTGCAAGTGAAAATATGTTATATTATTCAGATAATTTCCACTACATCATGTATGCCTGGGTCTGTGCAAGGTTCCCCCACAGATCATACCTCATCACCATGATCACTTGAAACACCATCTGTACAGGCATCAGGGGCAGCTGCTGTAGCAGCAGGGCAGAATCAAACAAAGCTTGATTGATAGATCGATTCTGAAGCACTCCGCCACAACGCCCGTTCACTTTATTCCGACACGTCTTCCGCCCTCAGAGGAGAGTGGAGGGCCGCTAGGTGCCTGACCTTGCCTATATACCCCACCTCCGGCAGCGTGCGGGCGTGGGCCAGCGATACCCCACCCAGACCGTGACGGAGCTGGCCGCGAGCGGCCCGGGGGAGGGGTTCTCTCCGCCCGCACAACCGCGCGTGAAGGAAGAGCGTTCCCCCGTCACAGTGGGTGCGTGAGCTCAGCGGAGCGCGGAGAACGGCCTATGGACGTGTGCGTTTCGTGAAGAAGGTGGCTGAGGAAAACAACCGAGTACTCCAAACAACTGTGGGGGGGGGGGGGCGATGAAGAAAGTCAGAGGAGACGAATGGCGCAAGATTGCATCAGTGTCATTGGATTTAGATAAATGATGATCAAGGGCTGTTCATATCAGCTAAAACAGGATTGTGCGGAGTGTGGTACCAGATTAATTTTAATTACAGAACAATTCTGAGGCAATAATGCCTCAACTTTCATTTTTAAGAACAGCGCAAAAAAATTGTTTCGCTGAAATGAGTATTTTATCATTAAATAATGATAACATTAACACATAACACATCATTCATAAGCATGGCAGGCCAAGGCCCAACATGCAGTCAACAGAAGGCATTAATTATCCTTTTATTATCCTATTTTTTTTACATGACACTTCATCCTCAATCTTTAAAATTAAATGAACATCAATGTCTAATCTGAGTAATGTGACATTTACCCACAGTACAATTAAACCAAACAATCTCTCTGCTGTGACATGCAGAAACAGTGGCAATTATAATGAGATATATTTCATAAAATAACTTAATTCAAATAAAAAACCCTGTAATTCATTGGGTTACAGAAGAAAATGTTCAATAAACTTTGTTGTCGGGCAGAAAGCAGCTGCCTTTCATTGATCAATAGCAGCCCAACAGATTTCCACTTAGTTAGTGCTACCTTGTGAATTTCCTATAACATCTAATAATGAGCATGGCTTACTGCTTCAGTGGGTCACAATCACCCATCACCCTCATTAGGGTATGCTCAATATCCAGACCCATGTAGCTAGGGGGTAGGAGCGGCTTTAGAAAGACTAAATTCAACACCACCTCTAAGGCTTTCAGTCATAACACTGTTGAAAACAACTGAATCCCTCAAAGCTGAATGTCAATCTAGCCAAATCTTTATAGATTTACAGTATCTAAATGCAGTGTCAAAGTCAGATTTACCAGATCAAACCATACACAAGTTCCCTGGGACTGTTATCACTATGAAGAACTGTATTCACAAGAAAGATATTTGCAAGAAAAACACAAATCCACAATCACCTTATGGATATGGTGACCAGATAGAAGGTACATTTGAGGGGTTGCATTAGGAAAGAAATCATTCACCGACTTGAATTTGAATCATGTCGTTTAGGCAGGAGGATCATGATTACTGCTCCAAATTTTGTAAAAGTAGGTTAGCGTCCCCATTACCTCCCACAGAGATATGCATGGTGCACAGCTGAGAGCTTTGGAGATGGGCTAATGAACCCACTCTAGCCACTAGCGCGAGACAGGGGGGATTTTGTAGCGCCTCTTGCCGACACTCGAAATGACAATTACCGCAGTTTGCAAAGCTTTTATCTCTTATTCAGTTCTACTCCCCCTTGGAGATTTATCTTCACTGATTTATCATTTTGTCAAATGATGCTCAGAACTGTCCAAATTTCTCGTACCCTTGATTTAGATTCCGTTCTGAACTTTCCAACCTTCTCGAACAGGCTCCAATGACTTTGTAAAAACGTGAGAACAGGCGAACTCTGTTCAGACACTAGCATGACTCCCTCTGCACTCATCTTATCAGTCAGCTACAGCTAACAAATGTGCAGAAGCCTCAGGATAGGCTGGAATGGGGTCTTCTCAAATGGAAGGCGATTTTTGAGCACCTCCTGAGACACGATTCTCGGATAGCTGTGGCAGAACGAGGCTTCAGAAACCCCCGAATGGGTGAAGCCATACTGGCAGAACTCTGAATGAAGCAGAGTGCCTTGAACGGAGAGGAAGACCTCCGGGCTGAGAGGAGGGGCAGTGGCTCATGGAGTCTAAACATCTAACCATATCATCAGCAGGCTGGCTGAGCAGACTGCAGCTCTGCTCTGCACATCCATTAAAGGGCAATTCTAGAGCCAGAAATTACATTTTAATTGATATGTAAAAATAACGTTTTAAAATTCAATCTAGAAATGGCACCAGGCATGCTCACTGTTCTGTGAATCTTATGTTAGCATCATAAAAGATTATGTCACAATAATCTTGCGACAAAACCTCCCCCTTTACATTGTTTTGGAGTATTATTGTGCATCATTTGTTTTATGCGAGCAGACATCTCATAACATTTATGTTCCCATTGTTACTGTACGGATTAGAAAATAGTTACTTTTTAGCCTTAGGTAGAACTATTACAAATGCAGTCTACATCAATTTATCTGTCATTTATCCATTTAATGTGAAGGTTTTTAGCATCCAAGATTACAGCCGTGGTCTTATACAAGTCTCAGAGGTTACATATTTTAATTTCAAATGGTGGGCCTAACTTGAAGTGATATGAGGCTTTCACTGAACCACTGTAGAGTGTAGGTGCCTATGGTTACATGTTTTGTCCTTCACACGTTCCACAGCACAATATTGTTTCCATGGCGCTGCTTATCAAGAGAACTGTTCTCAAGAATAGTAACGTCAATCACCTTCATCATCAGATTTAGCATGTTGGCGTGAGCAGGCACTGCCTCCATATTGGACTTTAAAGGCAAGTACCGGGCTACCTGTTCTGTGTTTTCTGTTGCTCATGTGCCCCTCGGCAGGGGAAAATGCACCTCTGATAGCTGTGTGAGGCATAAATTAGACTGTACGCATGAGAGAGTGAGTAGAGAGACAGCAGGTAGAGGCCAACTCCACAATCAAAGGCTTGGCACAGACATGTCAGTGGTGTCATGAGTTATAAACTAATTAGGTAAACTAAGCAGTGATAGTTACATTACATTACATTACATTACATTACCGGCATTTGGCAGACGCTCTTATCCAGAGCGACGTACAGTTGATAAGACTAAGCAGGAGACAATCCTCTCCTGGAGCAATGCAGGGTTAAGGGCCTTGCTCAAGGGCCCAACGGCTGTGCGGATCTTATTGTGGCTATACCGGGATTAGGACCACCGACCTTGCGTGTCCCAGTCATTTACCTTAACCACTACACTACAGGCCGCCCATAGTTGTATTTTATTCATTTATTTAACCGGGCAATAGTGATTGAGAACAAATGTCAATCTATTCATACAATACATAAAACATTTTCAAAAGGCGGCACGGATGGTGCAGTGGGTAGCACTGCCGCCTCACAGCAAGGAGGTCCTGGGTTCGAATCCCTGTCAGCCGGGGCCTCTCTGTGCGGAGTTTGCATGTTCTCCCCGTGTCTGCGTGGGTTTCCTCCGGGTACTCCAGTTTCCTCCCACAGTCCAAAGACATGCAGGTTAGGCTGATTGGAGAGTCTAAATTGCCCATAGGTATGAGTGTGTGAGTGAATGGTGTGTGTGCCCTGCGATGGACTGGCGACCTGTCCAGGGTGTATTCCTGCCTTTCGCCCAATGTATGCTGGGATAGGCTCCAGCCCCCCTGCGACCCTGTTCAGGATAAGCGGGTTCAGATAATGGATGGATGGATCCTTACACACAGAGGATGGCAGACAAAGGGCAGTAACAGAGATGGGGAGCGATCAGGCCGAAGCAAAATGAACAGGGCACGGTGGGTGCGGCACACGCACCCATATGATCAGCCAGTGTACCCAAATACACCCTAACTTAGGCCTAATTCATGACAAAAAAGGTTTCATGAACACTGAGAGAAGCAATATTGTCTATCGTTTGCATTAACAAAGCACATACTTCTCACATGCCCCCACACCCATGCGTATGACAGACAGCTCAGGCCCTGGGCTCAGTGCTCTTAAAGGAGTATACGAGAGTGCTGGGATTACAGGGTTTGAGAGTGTATCGGAGGGTATTCCAGTCATGTGCAGCAGAGAAATGAAGAGTGACCAAAGGTCACATTGCTGTGTGGATGGCCAGGGCGATGAAACTGGTGGCTCTAAGCCAAGCAGTAGAAAAACTGCCACTAAAAATATATTTCTCCATGACATTGTGAATCTGTTAATGGAATACTGTCCGACAGAACACTGATATATAATTACTGATACAGCGCATCCATTACGTTGAAGGCACTGAAAGCATAATTGATCTCTTCATTTTTTTTCTTTTCAAATTGAATCTGTAGACGAGTGGGACAAGCATTCCTTACAATTCATACTCTCCATTCCCAATTCATACTCTCCATTCCCAATTCATAGCTCCATTCCCAATTTATACTCTCCATTCCAAATTCATACTCTCCATTCCCAATTCATAGCTCCATTCCCAATTCATACTCTCCATTCCCAATTCATAGCTCCATTCCCAATTCATAGCTCCATTCCCAGTAAGTGAGGCAGGACAGAAGGAATGTGAGAGTTTGATGCTTTCTGACTTCTCTGAAAGGCCTTTGAAATTACAAGCCAATACCATTTCACCTTTAGGTCTGATCAATCACACAACATGTAGTTTCACTGTTTTACTAATCGGGTGAGAAACCACACACTTCAGATTCAGCTGCTGCACTGCAGTTCTCAGCAGCTGAAGAGAGAGCTCAACCAAGCCCAGAGACACTAGAGAGGAGGTAAGATGCAGCAAGGCTTGACCTGTCAGTGGGTAAAGCTAGACCCACTCATTAAGCCTCTCAGAAATGGTCCCTCGCGGGGGAGAGACAGCTTCATGGAAGTAAATCGGGTTTTTTTAGAGACAAAGGAAGGAAGGGAGAGGAAAGAGGACCAAAGGTCAGTGGAGCAGTAATTCATCAAGAAGCTAAAAACAAACCCTGTACACACACATACACACACACACACAGCTACACACAGCTACACACAGCTACACACAGCTACACACAGCTACACACACACACACACACACACATCAGGAACAAGCTTCTGACACATCAATCACTGGTCGATGGCTGCCTCCATTCCAGAGCCAGGCTGTTGTTTGTCACTCATGTGCCCAATGTGTGCACCAATAACAAAGATGTGTTGGCAGGTCATTACATTTACGCTCATTTTAGCCTAATGTCCCTTGGAATTGAAATATTTTTCAGACACATCAATAAGGGTGATCAACTGAAAACCCTGTTATCTGCCACTTTTTTCCACATATTACACTCACTCAAACTTCAGAGCTCAAATCATGAGACTAGACAATGCAGAGAATCTAAATGAAAATCAGTGAGTACAAAAGAATCAATGAAGAAACATTCCTGGGTAAACCATATACAGTGCATCCGGAAGGTATTCACAGCGCTTCACTTTTCCCACATTTTGTTATGTTACAGCCTTATTCCAGAATGGAATAAATTCATTTTTTTCCTCAAAATTCTACACACAACACCCCATAATGACAACATGAAATACGTTTTTTTGAAATATTTGCAAATTTATTAAAAATAAAAAACTAAGAAATCACATGTACATAAGTATTCAAGTATTGCTCAATACTTTGTTGATGCACCTTTGGCAGCAATTACAGCCTCAAGTCTTTTTGAATATGATGCCACAAGCTTGCCACACCTATCTTTGGGCAGTTTCGCCCATTCCTCTTTGCAGCACCTCTCAAGCTCCATCAGGTTGGATGGGGAGCGTCTGTGCACAGCCATTTTCAGATCTCTCCAGAGATGTTCAATCGGATTCAAGTCTGGGCTCTGGCTGGGCCACTCAAGGCTGGGCCACTGAAAGATGAACCGTCACCCCAGTCTGAGGTCAAGAGCGCGCTGGATCAGGTTTTCATCCAGGATGTCTCTGTACATTGCTGCATTCATCTTTCCCTCAATCCTGACTAGTCTTCCAGTTCCTGCTGCTGAAAAACATCCCCGCAGCATGATGCTGCCACCACCATGCTTCACTGTAGGGATGGTATTAGCCAGGTGATGAGCGGTGCCTGGTTTCCTCCAAACTTGACGCCTGGCATTCACGCCAAAGAGTTCAATCTTTGTCTCGTCAGACCAGAGAATTTTGTTTCTCATGGTCTGAGAGTCCTTCAGGTGCCTTTTGGCAAACTCCAGGTGGGCTGCCATGTGCCTTTTACTAAGGAGCGGCTTCCATCTGGCCACACTACCATACAGGCCTGATTGGTGGATTGCTGCAGAGATGGTTGTCCTTCTGGAAGGTTCTCCTCTCTCCACAGAGGAACACTGGAGCTCTGACAGAGTGACCATTGGGTTCTTGGTCACCTCCCTGACTAAGGCCTTTCTCCCCCGATTGCTCAGTTTGCCAGCTCTAGGAAGAGTCCTGGTAGTTCCGAACTTCTTCCATTTACGGATGATGGAGGCCACTGTGCTCACTGGGACCTTCAAAGCAGCAGAAATGTTTCTATACCCTTCCCCAGATTTGTGCCTCGAGACAATCCTGTCTTGGAGGTCTACAAACAATTCCTTTGATTTCATGCTTGGTTTGTGCTCCAACATGCACTGTCAACTGTGGGACCTTATATAGACAGGTGTGTGCCTTTCCAAATCATGTCCAGTCAACTGAATTTACCACAGGTGGACTCCAATTAAGCTGTAGAAACATCTCAAGGTTGATCAATGGAAACAGGATGCACCTGAGCTCAATTTTGAGCTTCATGGCAAAGGTTGTGAATACTTATGTACATGTGATTTCTTAGTTTTTATTTTTAATAAATTTGCAAAAATTTCAAAAAAAACTTCTTTCATGTTGTCATAATGGGGTGTTGTGTGTAGAAGTTTGAGGAGAAAAATGAATTTATTATTTTATGTGGGAAAAGTGAAGCGCTGTGAATACTTTCCGGATGCACTGTATAATGCAAACTATGAACCAAATGTATGTATTTGACATTTGTTTTTTTTACTTCTAAAGTGTACTCCTAAACAGAAGCATGTCAGACAGGCCATACTATAAGGTGCCAATTTTCGCAATCGTGTTCTATCTTAAACATAAAGCTTTGTTTCATAATAAGAAAACTCAGGCAAATTGTTTGATTGGAAACAGTGAACCTTTAGATATTCTTTGCAAAGGGCCCAACTTCGTCTCTGTTTGATATGGCCAACTAAAAACTGTCCCTGGGGTCTCCAATGACTGCTTTCCGCAGAAATTGAATTTTATGCTGCATTTGGTTACCAATTAAATTAAATGTATGAGGTAAACTGCAGCTAATTCGTTTAAGCAAGCTTCTCCCACTGTCCAAAGCGTAGGTACGGGTATTTATAACCATTATAATTCTGTAGTGTCCTGTATCATATTACTGCACTGTGCTTCAGTGAATAGATTAGAGACAACCAATAAAACAACAGTTGTTCAAAAACATGCAGTGTGCTGCTTTTCAAAGCACTTTTTTATATAAAGGGAAGACCTGTTTCAAGCTAATAATGTGGTTAGCGAACAGACGAGGGCTTTGCACAGTGGTGTGTGCTGCGATGAGCGCCTCTTTGCAGATCTGTACTGTTCTGTACCCTGTGATAAATGTCACTATGTAGAAAGGGGATCTGTACACTCACCTCCCTCCACTCCTTTGTCCCGATGGCCTGAACATAGAGCACCACAACTGTAGAGAAACAGGGAGATGGGAGAGCTACAGGTTATGCAAGGTACACATTTCAAGCACTCTGAGAAAAACAACGCTCCCTTTCATTATTTTCATCTTAACTCTCACAGGGACAAACACAGAGAATAGTTATTTTCACTCTCATAAGTACATATCCAGGAATGCACCTCTTGTATCACGATATAGATTTTTGTTTTATTTATTTATTTATTTATTTTATACCCTGCCTCCTCAGAATCTCTCATACGCAGACTCTCATACGCACAAACAGCCCAAAAATAAACGGGGAACGGTGGGCAAAAAGAGCATCATAGGAGGTGTCAGGCCCAAGAATACAACATATCAATGATTTCTCCACCTCTTGCAAACAAAACAAAGAGAGGAATGTGCAAACGCAAGCAACTGAGCTGCGTACAGCAGGCTTATGCTAGAGGACATACTGGTACAGGACTCCTCACTAAACTTATGGCGTGAGGAGTGCCTGTCCCGTCTCACAGCTGTGTGTGGCAGTGTTCCCAGCTAGCGCAGTGCTCCAATGCGAGACTCAACTACACGGGGTTTAAATCTGAATGAGTGAGGTAGCAAACCACATTCAATGGGTGTGGCACCAGTATGAAGTGAACGTACTGACCCAAAGCTAAGGTTAGCTCAGCTTTTAGAGCAGCCCATTCATAATATTATCTAAAATGATCTTTATACAACGTTATGAGGGTTCTATGACTGATATTCTGACCCCTATGGGATTCCCTTCATTGCAGAATGCAGCAAAACTATTTTCAGCTCATGGGATAATGTGAATAGGTACATGTTGGCCAGTGTTCAGTCACATGACATTTTTGGCCCAAGCAATAGCACTACGGTTAAGTGCAAAACAACGGCCAAAGCCCTCTTATCTTTGATCAGTAAAAGCACAGGAATGAAAAGATCTCAATTTATTTCTAAAATAAACAGCTACCTCAACATCATGATACTTTTGTGTCAGGGCTAAGCAATGCCCTGAAACATGGCAGGTTTGAAGGGGGCTATGGTTGTGTCAGACACAAACAATATGGCATCCACTTGGCCATATGTATTAGTATTTTGGTAATTACATGTTTATTAAACAGACATAAATACCTGGCTTAGTAGTGTCACCAAATATGGCATTAGCGATGCATTCACTCAACAGGGGCAATCATTTTAACGGTAGACAACTCAGACAACCACCGTACATTATCACAATCATTGATTCATGAGCCATATTGATGCCTTTTAGCCATAGGTGAACTTTTTTGAACACAGAGCTTTTTCAGTGGTGCGGGATTCACAGGAGCTGTTCAGAACGATATCCCTCCATTTTGTAAGATTAATTTAGAAATGTGCGCATTGCTGCAGCTCTGTGTCAGATGAAATGAAGAGCATTCATCAGACACCAGACTTAGCGCAGTGCGTCCTTTTGTACCGCACTTCCACTGCCCTATGACAGAGCGCGCGCACACGCACACGCCCGGCCAGGCCTGGTGCCCATCAACATGCACACATTTCACCTGAATTGGCATTCAGAGGCTGACAGCATGCAAAAAGGCACATTCACAAACATCCCCTTATATCCCGTTACCGACACAAATGCGCACGGCTGCCCTAGTTTACAACCAGGGAGATGAATGCCAGTCCCCATCATGGTGGTCACTGCAAATCATCTTCAGGGCGCCAAACATTTTCACAGTTTTGTAACGCTGTTTAGCGAGTAAAAAGAAAATGCAATGATATCACTTGAAAAAATGTGGCACTAACAGGGGTGGGCAAAAAGCAGGTTAGACAAATTTTAACTTTCCTGAAGTGAAATTAATTGCTTTCCATAGCAGAAAGTGCATTGAGACACATAATTAAGTTTTACATTGAGAAATACTGTTTCGTAATTCAAGGTGAGAAAAATTATTAAGACGGAAGAAAAGAATGAATGGCAATGGTGGATGAGGCTTACATTCATGCAAATATAATGCAAATATTATTATTAACTCATTTCAGTGCTTAGTTAAAGGGGGTGGTGGGTAGGAGCACGGCACAATGACCATTAGTCGGACAATTTGCATTTATAGAACAACACATATATCACCACATTTTAATATATAAATGTTAATGCTCACATTTACATTTAAATTTCCTGTTAGGGAATATTTTGAGCATGAGGTTATACAGTAATATCATTGCCTTGTGCAACAGCTGCTTAAGAGAGCACACGGTCCTATACATCAGCAGACCTTTCTGGTGGATTGCGGCTTTTAAAAGGGGGGTGTTGCTCCTAAAAGGGCGATGTTCACTCCTAAAAGGGTGGTGTTGGGCCGTGTTTGGAGGGCGGTGTTGAGCAGACGTTGCGCAGATGTTGGGCCGCGTTTGAAGGGCGGTCTTGGGCCACGTTTGAAGGGCAGTGTTGGGCTGTGTTTGAGGGCGGTGTTGGGCTGTGTTTGAGGGCGGTGTTGGGCTGTGTTTGAGGGCGGGGTTGGGCTGTGTTTGAGGGCGATGTTGAGCCGATGTTGGGCAGATGTTTGAAGGGTGGTGTTGGGCTGGGTGTTGGGCTGAAGGGTGGTGTTGGGCTGAAGGGCGGTGTTGGGCTGAAGGGCGGTGTTGGGCTGAAGGGTGGTGTTGGGCTGAAGGGCGGTGTTGGGCTGGGTGCTGGGCTGAAGGGCGGTGTTGGGCTGAAGGGTGGTGTTGGGCTGAAGGGCGGTGTTGGGCTGGGTGCTGGGCTGAAGGGCGGTGTTGGGCTGAAGGGTAGTGTTGGGCTGAAGGGCGGTGTTGGGCTGGGTGCTGGGCTGAAGGGTGGTGTTGGGCTGAAGGGCAGTGTTGCGCTGGGTGTTGGGCTGAAGGGCGGTGTTGGGCTGAAGGGCGGTGTTGAGCTGGGTGTTGGGCTGGGTGTTGGGCTGAAGGGCGGTGTTGGGCTGAAGGGCGGTGTTGGGCTGGGTGCTGGGCTGAAGGGCGGTGTTGGGCTGAAGGGCGGTGTTGGGCTGAAGGGCGGTGTTGGGCTGAAGGGCGTGTTGGGCTGAAGGGCAGTGTTGGGCTGAAGGGCGTGTTGGGCTGAAGGGCGTGTTGCGCTGTCACAGGAGAGAAGCCTGACCAGGTGAGGCGCGGTATCACACACACCGGAGTGCACACCAGAGACTCCCCCTCACAGGGCTCTCACAAGATGAAAGCCCTGATTACTCCCGCGCTCCTCTGCTCCTCTCCTCCTGTGCTCCAGATTGATACGGAGCCATTAGGACAAGAGCCGTCACAGCCAGTGGGGAAGCATTTAATAACCGCCGTCTCCCCCGGCCCTGTACCCAGCTCTGCCCGGCACACAGGCAGGGGGCCTCGGTCGGCTCGAACCAATCAAGGTAATGCGGACACCGATAGGACACATTCACCGCCTCCAAATGGGTCACTTCTATTTCAAGGGAAACAGGAAGAGACCACATGAATCCGTATGGAGAGAGATGAGATGTCGTCTATGTCTAAGAAAGATCGTGGGAGCGTCTCTAGCCGTAAGACTGCATTCATCATGTGGCAAACAGAGTCCTCGAGGCAACCGCTGCATGTACTTGCATACTGTATTGGTAATAGCCCTTTTTTAAAGTTGGGGGGGGGGGGGTTGTTAAAGCACTCAATTCAAGACTAATAGCAGTTGTCGTGGATGCCTAGACTACAGTGTGTATTATACCTGTTGTGATTAAGGAGCAGTGCTGAACTGGGTTATTTCAGCCGTTGTGAATAGTGGATAACTGTCCAGTACAATCAAATTCTTCCATGTTGGTGTGCGCTAAGTCAAAGGTGCGTGGTGCAACCTTAGTCATGCGACTCTGTTCTACTGCAGTGGCTGTGCTGGGCTGGTTTCCTCCAGGGGAAAGGGGGGCGTTGGTCACAGTGGCTGTGCTGTGCTGGTTTCCTCCAGGGGAAAGGGGGGCGTTGGTCACAGTGGCTGTGCTGGGCTGGTTTCCTCCAGGGGAAAGGGGGGCGTTGGTCACAGTGGCTGTGCTGGGCTGGTTTCCTCCAGGGGAAAGGGGGGTGTTGGTCACAGTGGCTGTGCTGGGCTGGTTTCCTCCAGGGGAAAGGGGGGCGTTGGTCACAGTGGCTGTGCTGGTTTCCTCCAGGGGAAAGGGGGGCGTTGGTCACAGTGGCTGTGCTGGGCTGGTTTCCTCCAGGGGAAAGGGGGGCGTTGGTCACAGTGGCTGTGCTGTGCTGGTTTCCTCCAGGGGAAAGGGGGGCGTTGGTCACAGTGGCTGTGCTGGTTTCCTCCAGGGGAAAGGGGGGCGTTGGTCACAGCGGCTGTGCTGGTTTCCTCCAGGGGAAAGGGGGGCGTTGGTCACAGCGCCCGCGAGATCAAAGCCCTCGGCCCCCGCGGACGGCAGGCTCTGCCTTTACAGTCGGTCCGCCGGGCTGTTTTTGATGTCCAGAACGCCTCCATCCGGATCAGTATCGCCCCAGGCTGAGAGGCTGACGGGCTAATCCCTGGGCTTTGGAGACTCCAATAGGCCAGTGATCTGATACTTCTGAAGGGGCCCAGAGTAAGGTCAAAGCACAGTCATCACATCATCACATTATTTATGCGCTTAGTCTCCCCTGCTGCCCAGACGTACTGCACTTTAAAGGTTTTTGCATCGCATCCCTACATTTGCATATCGGTAGTTTAACTGAAGCAATTCAGGTTAACGGTTGCCAAGGTTACAATCAGGCCAACCAGGCTGGGATAAAACCCTCCTGACCAACCAGGTAAGACCACTAATTCGATTACAACACAGATGACATATTCTTCTCCATTTTATCAATACACACGTTACATCCTCTACACATTTTCGACATCCCTCCTCTTCAATTATGCGGGGTTGTCCAGTTGATGTACCTTTATTTTAATACATTCACTTTATTTTCTCATTTTACGGTGTGTAATTAAGCACCTTATGTTCGATTCCCGCCGTACGGGCAACCGCCCACGGAGACAACCAAGGTCTATCGATCGATTGATCGATGAGCTTTCTCGAGCGACTCTAACATTTCCGACTCATAAAGTCGCAAAGCTCAGTTGACATACGAGGAGCGGTAATAACGTAGGGCGTTATACGCTGAAGGGGACTCCCCCGTGGTATTTTCAGCGCGGCTGCTGAAGGTGTTGGGAGAGCCAGGGCAGCGTACGGACAGCGGGGCGCGCAGCAGAACTGAGCCCCGAAAAACCGCATCTCACGGACCGCAGCCCCGCCCCTCCCGTAAGGCCACAGACGTTCCCGCCGACAGACCCGATCAACATTCCTCCCTCCACTCCAAAACAAATGAACGGACAAATTAAACCCGTTGTTCGGTGCGATAAATTACACAGATAAAAAATTTAGCGGCGCTTTTCGGCCAACAGACTTTCTGAAGAAAATTATTCTTCGCAAACCGGGATGCAGAACACCTGCAGCCATGGGAGATAAAGAAATATTACACAAATGGCATTCCTTCAATTACATTTTCCCAGAGAAAGCACGCACAACATCGCTCTTATTACAATTTGACCTTTGCAAAATACCTTGTGACTTAATTAGTTTTAATAAATGCTCACAATTACAATCTGTGAAGCGCACAGAGGAACAGGTTCTCAGAGGCAGTGCATGAATGAATTCATCGAAGGTGGCTTAACTGGCATCCGTTCAGAGACACAGACCCGCTCTACTTTAAATAACTCCAGACGGGTGTTTTTTTTTCATCATAGGGTATCATAAAAATGCATAAGATGGTTCCTGTTCATTTGCTGTGATAATATTCTACACCCCGTAGCATATTGAACAACTGTGCTGAATCACAATGCATAACTTGTTATTGCAGTAACCTATCTCTATTCTATGGTGGGGGCAGAGAATCTAATGTAAATACTGGGCTTCCAACTTGCAAAACATTTTCATTTTTAATATATACATGGCACTATATTTCAAGCAGCGGTACTGACATGTATACAGTACAGCTTGTTTAGTTGCATCATTATTAAATATGCTTGTTGACAGACTGTAAGTTACACATGACGTGTACAGTATACAAAATGTTGGGATTCCAGAATTGATTTCTTAAGAATCAGCTAAATAGTCTCAACACAAGGCATAGAAGCCGTGCGCACACACACACACACACACACACACACACACACACGCACAGCAACAGCTCACTCTAATCCTTTCAATTCATTTCCTCACTCTGCCAGAACGAGGTCAGGAGGAGAACAAGGACAAAACCAAATTCATTTTAAAGTTATCCTTTAACAAAGAGTGGCAGAGTCACACAGCATTCACCCCCTCCCCTCCCGTCTCTGCACTCAAAGGAGGACGTGTCACTGCTGCGCAATGCCCTATCCTCACCAGAGGGGGCGCCGGCACGGCAACAATGGTCTTATCTCAGAAGGGACCCGAAAGTACTGAAGTAATAAAGCAAACCACAAGGGAGGGAATGGTGGAGAAATTGAAGGTCTACCACTTTTCATTATTAGGCCGGGAACCCGGTCTATCAGGAGTAATTCTGTGCCACCCCGCTGAGACCTCCATGCATTCTTTGTTATACAGAGGCCTCTCTAGCTAAGATAAGGGTTTATTTTTTCTTTTTAAATAAGACTCAAAGATGAAATGTCTAGAAAACTTGTATGTTGGAATATAAATTTGCCAATTTGATCAGGCAATCAGAAGGCAAGTGCAATAATCTCCACCTTGGTACTGCCATTAGCAAAACGTTAAATGCAATAAAGGTTTGTGCATTACAGTTCGATTATGTGTTTTTCCATCTTCTGTTGCAGACACAAAATATTTCTGACATACATGTCCATCTTTATAAATGGTAAATGGTTGGCATTTATATAGCGCCTTTATCCAAAGCGCTGTACAATTGATGCTTCTCATTCACCCATTCATACACGCACTCACACACCAATAGTGATTGGCTGCCATGCAAGCTCGTCAGGAGCATTTGGGGGTTGGGTGTCTTGCTCAGGGACACTTCGACACAGCCCGGACGGGGGATCGAACCGGCAACCCTCCGACTGCCAGACGACTGCTCTTACTGCCTGAGCCATGTCGCCCCATATAGCTGTAAAGTGGATTGCTAATAGGAAAATGTTATTTCTATAAACTTCATTTCTGCATGCTTTTCTTTAGAAAGGCACAGTATGTTTATCTGGAGTTTTTTTAAATGATGATGCGATGCAATTTTCCCACATAAGTTGAGCCTCAATAAAATAATAATCTGTACAATGTCTTAATAGTATCATCTGCATTTCATCAGTGCATTCTCTACATGTAGCACTCCTAGTGAAGCAGGAGGGGGGAGGAACCCACCTGGGGGGTCCAGGGCAGTCAATCATCAACACACATCTGTAATTCAGCCAATTACCCAAGGACACGATTGAATGACTGGACTGACAAAGCCAGACTCAGAGCTCAATCAAGACATCCCCTCCTGTTGTTTGCTAGCGGGAGACTGCACACTGTCGGTACTTGAGCTAGAAAACTTACCCTTTCCCAAATTTCAATCTAAAGTTTCAATCCGAGTCTGAAACTCAAAACTCTGAAGGTGGAAAAAAATAGTACATTAGGGTCCATTCAGGTGCCGTGTTTGATGTGCTCAGTGTGAATGTAAATATTATGGAGGAAGTCTTTTTTTTTTTACGTGTCAACTTGAGATCCATCTCCACCTCTCCCCAAGACATTTTAGTCAGTCCCAACTCAGTTTTGGAAGCACTGCTTCATAACATAGCATAATATAGCTCGTGGAGTCCACAACATACCTGGATCAGACTTTGAAAAGGTGTCCATGTCCAGCAGGTTCCTATGGAAACAAGAGAATGAGAAGGTTCACAACGGGGAAGGGAACATTGACTTAAGAAACTGCTAAAAATGACGTAATGTTTGATAGACATAGTTTGCTGAAAGCTGACTATAACTGGCTATGTTCTGCCAGTTGTGAATCACACAAAATCTGATGATCTCATTGCGACATTATCTTTTCAAATTCATTTTCCTCAGCAAGTTATTGCTTTAATATGGCATCTTCCAAGCAAATCCTAAATGTTGTATTTGATAAATAGCTTGAGCTTGAAAAAGAGATGCAAGCCAGGGTCAGACAACCTGATCTACAAATAAGAATTGTTTGTAGCAAACCCGCGGTCAGAAATAGCTACGAAACATTTCCAGGCGACACAACGTAATGGCTAATATATGCCACACTACACAACGCTGCGATGCATCAATCCACCGGCCAAGTAGTTCCATCCGGCTGGGCTGTTCAGTCACCGATGCCTCCAGGATAACAGCCATTGCCTGGGTGTCTTTACTCACAACATTAACTTCCATAATGATGCAACAGATTGCACAGCGGTAGGAAGGCACTGAACACACAGGGCTCTGCAAAGAGATTGAGCGGCCCTATTTAATGTGCAAACATTGAAATGGCCCTTCCAGCGATGATAACGCCGAGTGCCAGGTCCCCGCCACGCTCGGCCAGGCTAATAGGATGGAGCGCAGCCTCATTCGGGGCCCGGCCCCTCATACGCGGAACCGGAGCGCTCTCTCTCAGGAGGGGTGTGGGGGGGGGGGGGGGGGCTAAGGCATGCATCTTAAAGTCTGAATGAGGAAGCAATCAATTTCACATCAGCTTCTGCCGGCTTTGCCGCCAGCCGAGGGGAGCAGGGAGGCAGCCGAAGTGTCGCTCCAAAATAAATTGCAACGGTGAGAATTAGGCCTTCTCCCGGGACCCGTTATTTCAGAATGTCTTACTGTGGCTGGGGTTGTGGCTGTGGCTGTGGCTGTGGCTGTGGCAAGGCCTTTATTAGCCAGCCGGATTCAGCCGGATTCAGCCGAAGCTCAGTGGTTCATTCGTTAACAGCGGCAGCCAATCAAAGTGTATGAATTGCATGTGTTGGTGAGTGAGTAGCCTGAGTACACTTGAGATTGGGAAGTGACAAGCAACGCTGGAGTTCCCGGGGACCCACAGCGGGTAGTGGAATTAAACGCCTGTTCTAAGGGTAATTGCTGTGGATGGTTTCTTAGGAAGCAGGACTGCGAGCAGGTCAGGCATGGCCACGGAGCCCGGCTGCCTCCCGACGGCACGATCAGTTTCCCCCCCCCCCGCCTCCACTCACCGCTCCCTGTCTCCAGCAGCAGGGCTGGATGCGGCCGCCTCCGTGCGCCTCGCCCACGGTACCGCAGGACGCCCCGCTACCTCCGGCCGCGCAGCGGGAATTCACCTGACCCCAATCTGTCAGCGCATCACTGCTCTTAAAACCAGCCCCCCTCTCCCTGGTCTCCGTCAGCCAGCCGGGCCTGACTGCGGTAAATACGACTCAAACTGCCCCTTTCTGATCAAACTCTCCCATGTCCCGTTTCATGCGGCTTTCTCTCTTTAATTTAGCTAATTTTCCATCGCTCTTCTCTTCAGGAAATGAATGATCGTGTTAACTCCCACATGGAGCAGGCCAAACAAAGGGTGGCCCTGATCCCCTCCTCTGGAGCTAGGGAGGCAGCTGAAGGAGAACCACGCGAAGAGAAAGCAGTCTGAGGGAGGAGATTTAGGTCATGTTCAAACAATCAGTTTTGGAGGGAAAAATGTTGGAAATTATATTTTGGAATGTAATTGGGGATTGTAGCACTTGGGAGCTCTTTTTTTTCCATACTGACAAAATATAATTTTCAACATTTCTTTCTCCAAACAACCAGTTTAGGGGGAAGAAATGGTGACAATTATATTTTCGAATGTAATTGGGGATTCCTGCACTTGGGAGCTGACAAAATCAGACTGACAATCTGTAATTGGTGCTTTTTTTCCCCCAAGAACCCCTTGAATGGCACTTAAACGATGCTGAGCTGTAGAATAAGCACATAAAGAGACTGTCCAGGGCCTTCATATCCATGGAGGAGGGAAAGCACGATTCCACAAGGCTGTAACTGCAGGGTGGGTGTAGCCGTGCGCTTTGATGATGCCCGATGGAACAGTCCGGAAAATACACCGCGCTGAAAAGCACAAGTCAATCTCTGACACCTATACATAACTTCACAACGTGGATCGGAACTGTGAAGAACTGAAACGTCGTACTAGAATTTTCTCCCATTGTAAACAAATGCAAAATAACAAATCAGGAATGACAGCGTTTGCCTTCCACAGCCTTCTGGAACGAACACTTTGCAAAAAGATACAATAAAACCGAGTGAAAATACAAGCATCTGAACTAGAGCAGCCTCCCAAACAGGCCTCAATGAGAGCCAAGCAGCACCGTGGACCCTTTACAGGGTTTAGTGTGCTGCCCTGCATCCAGTACATGCATCTGCTGTAAGGGCTCCACATAACAGCAAGATCCGTGCCTACTCGCCCAAAACACGCCTGCAGCAGTTCTGCTCTCTCTGCAGCCGGACAGTGCGTAGGGAACAATGTAAGTGCCTAACATTTCAAAAGAGCACCAGTGTAAGTGTCAGTGGAGGGAGGGGAGGAGGAGGAGGATGATCGAGAAAGAAAGTTATAAACCTTTATTCATGTCATATGCGGTTTTAACTATCTAATGAGCCGGAACATGGCATTCGTACAAGTATGAAGCGCAGCTCTGATTAAATGTGGCAGGCCACTGCACACGTTATAGATGGCAGTACAAAGATCCCCCACCCCAACATGAGTCGCATCCGCCAGTGTGAAACACAGTTTCTTATAGCAACCACACCTTGTTGCATGTATGCACGGTAGGGAAAGTTATGCATGAGATTTAGATCAAATGTTGTGATCGCTTAATGGATTTTTTTAAAGAATAAAGCCAAGAGTGTCAATATAAGGTGCACATGCACAAACAAACGCCATACATGTTTGTTGCAGACACCATGTCCTTTGATACGATGCAGTTTAGAGAAGCGGTTCTCAGAGATCCCCTAAAGTAGGAATGTAAGAAAATATACGAACACGACCAGGCGAGCCTGGTTTAGCCTGATGTAGCTAAGGAGGAGTATGTGTGGCAGAAGCTATATGGGTTGAACCATTCCTGACAGTGCAGAAGTCGACTTGGACACACTCTCACTTTTATTTATTAACATTTATAGAACACTATATCTGTGATAAAACAGCTCTCCCATGAAACCAGCAGGGATCTTAAACATAACTCCCATTTATAGGCTACATTTACTTCCTCCGTTGAGGCATTTCCATCTCAGTAGGCTACTTGTATTACTACAGAGTTTTAGAAGATGTATTTTGTGGCTGTGAGAGCATTGGATTTTGGGTTTGGCTGTAGCTTTGCGATTGCCTTGGCAGAGTACAGGTTGCTGCTGCATATGGTTTTGATTGAATTGATTCTATCAGTTATATCAGGAACACTGGAAACAAGTAAGCCACCAAATAAATACCATCTGCTTCAGGGAATCCACGCCACTCGTCTCTTCAATCACTTAACACAAATGAATGGACATTTTATTCATGGAGTTACCTCAGAAATGAGCTAGGAATCACGGGGTTCTGAACCTGGCATTTCTAAATCAGTTGAAACTTCCTTGAAGATGACAGTGATCAGGAAGCAAAAGGTAACAAGATGTCGCAACGTTACTGTACACATAGTACCGTTAGAGATTAAGTTCATTGGGGGCTTTAATTTTGAGGGAATGAATGGGAATGGATAACCTAATAAGCAAGCAATAAGCTAGCTAGCTAAAATTTGCAACAGCAAACTCAATGGCACATTTATTTGTTTAACCGAGCTACCTGTGGGCTGCAGGAAAACAATGGCAGCTTTTCATAAAGAGAAGCATTCTATAGTACTTGGTGTTCAAATTAAGACTGCCATGTCATTTTAACTGAGATGCTGATACGTTTTTACTGCAATCTCCACTTCTATATGAATTGCTTGCTTTCTTCTAGATAGCATAGACTTGAAGTGTAAACCAACTCGCCATAGCCATTCGTCTGCCATCTTGCTACAGTGGTCTGTATCTCTGTACATACTGCGTAAACAATCTTGCGCATGCACGTACAACTGGCTGTATCTTTGTACGTACTACACGAGCAATCTCACGAATACACGTACAGCCGTCTGTACCTTTGTACGTACTACCTAAGCAGTCTCACGCATGCACGTTTGAACAAGGTATGTCAGTCACTCGATAATTGAAAACACGATTCTTGCCGGGTCCCTACAGGACCAGCAAAAAGAATAATGTAAGAGAATGTAATATAATTAAAGAACTGCAGTGAAAGGTCTACTGAAAAGCACAGACACATCATAGTGAGAAGTAAATAACACTGGGAAATCAGAGAGGGAGAGACTCCAGCCAGCTATCCCCTCTCAGGCATACGCACACACACACTCCCCAAATGTGTTCTGAAAAACAACAAAGTGGTAGAGCAAATACGACCGAGGGACATCTTAACCCCATGCTGCGCAGAGCACATGTTCAGCAAGCATCCACAGAGATGCAAGGCAGATACGTAAGCAGGTTTTAATGAACTGCTTTTCAGTTATGTGTTGTCGAGCAGCTGCAAGAAGAGCAGAAAACAAGTAAACCGGATCATGAATTCTCCTTCACAGCAGTGGAGCCTTCATGCACGGCCCCAGACTAAGCGGAAGACTTGGCAAATCACCTTGAAGGGCGGAGTTTTGCAAAGTCAGCTTCAGCTGCACCCGACATTTCACGGCGGGCTATCAATTGCTTTTAGCAGCAGGATTAGAATTGGATAATTGCAAAGAACCAAAAAGCCCCATAATTAAAATACACATGATTACAGCAACATTGCTGGGTCATAGCCATTCCAAGTCTTCTCATTTTAAAAGTTTGTAAATGATTTCACCGGGAATTTCTGTTTCGTTCTTGCCTATGAAATAATCATATTCACGTGTGAGACAGAGTTCATAGAAAATTAATGAAATGAAAATTAAATCAGTGACTGTGTGTATGTTACTTTACGTGACTTATTTTTTTAGATGTATTCACAGTGTCTATGAAACAGCTCTTCGGATGACCTTGGCATGAGTGCTGTGAATTACAGGCCTATTTCCACTCTATTGTTCATCTCACTCATGGGTGTCTACTTGGCAGTCATTTTTTTTCTAATTAGGCCTACATGCCAAACAAATCAGTCAGTATATGTTTCTAGATGAATCATCAAATGAAAAAAAAAATGTTTTTATCCATTGTGTTTTTAATCAGAAAATTATATAAAACTGCAGCTGATGTGTTTATGGGAAATACATAGTCATGGGTAAATTCTAAATACTTTGTGTCATAGCACATACCTAATGATATGTACTCAAGTGAATGATCTGTATAGCTAGCATACTGAAGTTTACGGAAAACGTATGATTGACAATCAAATAAGGTGGGCCTTAATTACATGGGGGCTCTTAAGCCAGTGCAGGCTATTGAGGTGGATTGAATGACGAAGATATTCGTAAATTTTACCCAAATATATTGCTTCAACATCAATTAATACACTGTGCATTGGATAACCAAATACGATAAATTCCCATGTAAGACACGTCATGGTTCTGGACATTAAACACAGATTAACGGCACTCTGCTCACACTTTTTGCTATGATACTGAAAGCAATTTGTATGCGTTGGCAGCCGTGGCACTCAGGCTATTTTATTTATGTTTCAAAAGATGGAATTCTGTTCTTAATTTCCCCGACAAATGCAACATAACCAATGTGAAAGCGTGGCTTGAGTTTTCCTTCACTGATCATCCACAAAAACCGGTCGAATTCTAAACTTTTTGGAAGTATCAACACCTGGTATATCTGCGAAACAATAGTATACACCGGGTTTCTACAGAGAAAAATCAGTTTCGCCCACTCCTTCCTCTCCGCCTCCACTTCTCCCATATTTAAAACTGTTGCAAGAACCCGTGTTGCGCTCAATGCTTGCCTACCTGCCGCCCTATTTGGCAGCAATAGATAGAAGCTGTGAACGAGTGTGGACGAACTGCGCGTTATTGAAATGCATTCGCACAATTCTCACTCATATCAATTACAACGGTTAATGCAGCTTAATTATAAGCAAAGCGGTGCTGTGTGTAGCAAAGCGTGAAACCACGGTACTAGTCCCAAAAAATAAAGCATCAAGCATATAATAAAAAATCAGATACTTCACATAGCCGGATAAGATGTAACCTAATGCCGGACAAGATGGGCTACCCACGGAACTTGCATCTCATCTCGATTTTAAATCAGTCTGTGGACGTCGGTATTTCAATAAACCAGTGTACCAAGTTCGGAAATGATTCTTGAAAATGATTGTTTTACATTTCCAATCAGTATGCCGAACATTTTAAAACATAAAACGTGCGATATACAAACGAAAAACATGTGATTACACTGTAAACTCTCGTACATACCTGCAGGAAACTGTAACTTCAATCTTAGTTGCAGGTACGCTGGAGTGAAGCGGATCGAAGTCTCCAATAGACGCCATCCTCGGTCTTGTGTTAATCAGTTTGCTTTTAAATATTAACTTCAGACCACTTCGCCTGTATTACGTTTGTCCAAAAGGAAACGGAGACAAACTGAGAAACGGGAGATGAAGCCCGCGCGCCTTCTTGGGGTGAAAATCAAGTCAATACCTTTAGGGGAGGCCAGCCGCAACATCCGACACGTTCGTTCCATGAACAGTATCAAGGTTCGGTAGATGCCGTTTAATTCCGCGCAGGGAGTGTGAGAAGCGCGCACCTCTGTTGAGGGTGAACGGGAGTATCTTTCTTCCTCGCCAGCAGGTGGAGTCCGCGTTGCAGTTAGCAGAACTTTGATGGGGGTGCGCCCAATGCAAAACCCTTTGAAGACGCAAACGGCAGTTTGTGTTGACCTAACTGAGGAATATGCAAAGTTATCAGAGAAGGGCAAGCGCATAATTTGAAAACATTAAATTCAACAACGTAATCTTGACTTAAGACCTTTCTTTAGGCCATAGCCTACTCTGACCAGACCTTTTCGGCTACAGCAGTTTTTAATTCTCAAAATACTGGTTTGTAACCCTTGAACTGTAACAAATGGGTCATCCTTAGGCATGTTCCACATTTATTTATCATTTTATCATTTTAATATTGATGGATTGAAGTCCCACATCCAAGGACTTTTAGTCAGTCAGTAAACTATATGATAAATGATTCCACTAAAAATAGCTTAGACATTTAAACTGTAATAAATTATAGACTGGCAGGTAGGCCTAAATAATTGGAGTTAAATACTGAAAGTGCCACCTGCTCACTGAAACTAAATACGAAGTTCAACGACAGTAAATGGCAACAGAAGGTGCACAGGAGACAGTATGGTAAAAACGCAGTTTTCAACAACCTTAAGAGATTGGCTGTAACAAAAATGAGCTAGCACAATTTGTCATTACAAACATTGTGTTATAACAAAACCAAAACCAACGTTTTTGTTTCTGTATGAATATTTAGAGCAAAATACGGAATTTTGATTGACCACAACCCATTGCATTGTTGTATACAGCTTCAGTAATGAAAACGCATTTATGTTGTTTACTTTTTAACTTTTATTTTGAAATTTCATCTACAATCTTATCAAGCGTTCTCCACCAACAAACTACTTATCCCTGACAACAGTGAAGAGGAATTTCGATAAAGAATCAATAAAATTACCATACTTAAAAACCATTTACTGTACAAAGGAAAATAAACATGTCACACTTTATACATAACGTGAATGTAAGAACGATGAGTGCAACGCAGTTTTTCAGCATTAAGAGAAAAGAATCATAAAACATTCCATCTTAAAATGCCTTCTTTCATCATCTCGCCAAGCGCTTCTGAGTAATGCTTTTCATTTAATATATAAGCCTTTAAAAGTTTCATTTCAGCGGGGACAAAACATGCAAAATAATTATAAAAACATGACATCAGTAAGTGCTTTATGTCCCGTGTCTGTGACGAAACACTGGCAATGGTTAGGGCAACGTGCCCCGATGTGCACGCATAAACTGGGCTCCACTCGCATTTGCTACACTATTGCAGTGTCACACAGTATAACGAGGAAACCAGTCTTGCATGGAAAGATTTCCTTTTCCCAAAATGACCCGGTAACCACACGACCTTGAGCATACCCCGCTCCCGTTCTACTGCCCAGACACAAACGAAAGCGTGAGATGGTAAGACAACTAGCACTGGTTCTGATTAAATTAAGTGAGAGAGAGAAAACAATGCTTTCCCGAAGGTGAATTGAAAGCAGAATCGGATCTTTTGTCTTCACTCGCGGCCAGCAGATATATTGGGCTGCCGTTCTCATTCGAACGGACAGGGATGTGACAAAAGATAAAAATGACAAGAGCCAAATGTCCAAAACTGACTCATAAACTGTGGAAGCCAAAGAAGTCCGTTCTACTCAAATTCTACTTCATTATCCTGGCTGCAATGCACTGCACTGCCATGGGAGTTGTCCAATGTTCTCTTATGTACTTTGTTCAACTAATGTAAATGAAAAATATTGTGCACGTCAATATTGTGCAATGGGAGTGAATACAATCTTACTTGATAAACGATTTTAAAGAAAACTGCTTAATCAATGTTGTTCATCTAAAGACAATGTAAGAGACAACACGAGGCGAATTAAATAATTAACCCATGACTGAATCGTTTTAAAAACTCGTCTCACACCCAACCGTTTAAATTACAGGCAAGTTTCAAGATTAGGCCTCATGATGAATGTCTAAAACCTGAAGGAAATATAGACAGGAAAAAAATTAAATAAAATAAGGAAAAACTCGAAAAGAAACTTAAATTTCACTGTCGCTAAAAAAGGCACTGCAAATGGTGCAGAGGTATGAACAAGCCATCACAAACGTGACGTCACGAAAACTAAGCGTAGGCAGACTTCTTAATCGGGCGTCCGCGTAAATTCAGACGGCCTGGCTTCACCGTCCGCCTAAAGTCAGGCTTTAATCCTGAGTGCAGGGCAAAGAAAACCAACATCAAACAAGAGAAAATCATACAGGGAGAAGTGGTATTATGACAGGAATCATACTGCTTAAAAACCATTGACTGATGTCAGTACAGAATAAAAAATAAACATTTCAATAAGGCCGTTAGTGGCTGAAAGTACAAATAACTACAGATTAAAGAGGGTGAGACGTCGTGTGCTCAACCTGTGGCACCAACCTGCTATTACCGTTTCCACATATAAGGGCATATCACTGAGATTTGTCATGTTCAAACAGGGATTGACCAAACGTATAAAAGGTGACTGGATACAGGTTTGTGCTTGCTACAGTGAGGAAGCCCCCATTCCAGCTGTGCACCAAAGCCGTTCACATGTTTAATGCCGTTCGCCTACCTCAAGCTTACTGAACCGAGGATTGACGGTCAGAACACAGTTCTCCCTCCTTAAGCTCGGTCCTATTAGCAGCTTGTTTTCTTTTTGACCGAACTAAGGAGAGGTTCTGTGTTCTATATGAAGGAAGCCCATCAATTTGAAATATCAACAAAAAAAAAAGAAAAAAAAGAAAAGAAACATTGATCCTGTTGTTAGCGACCGAGCTGCTTCCTTTGCCTTGGTTTATTTCACTCTTGACAAATATCTTTATCTTATACAAACATGTGTGATTTTGTTCTAAACATGCCTTTCCCTTTTCAGGCCTTCAGGCTGACTGGCTGACTGACCCGCTCGCTCTCCCCACCGCTCCAGCACATACACACACACACTTCGGTTAAAAAAAAGTCAGACCAGCGTAAACATTAAACAAAAACATTGCCAGTACTACCGTCACATTTGGCATTAAAAAAAAACAGCTAGGAAACGGGGGCCCCTGGGTGATTGGCACTTTGTCGCAGAGCATTCGGGCGCAGGTACACCGCGGCTTCCGCTCAGTCCAGAAGGGGGCAGCGTGGGGAAGGCTCACACAGGGGGGGGGGGGGGCTGTGTGCAGGAAGTTCTGGGATGGAGGCCGCGGGGCGTGGGAAGGGGCGGCGGTCAGACGATGGAGTTGGTGCCGCGCAGGCCCACCCCGCGGGCGAACTGCTCCAGCAGGCCGGAGATGGCGCCGGAGGGGCTGGGCGCGGAGGACTTGAGCCCCACCGTGGAGCTGTAGGCCGCCAGGAACACCTCCCGCACCGCCTCCAGCCGCACCTGCCGCTCCAGAGGCCCGGACGCCCTGCAGGAGAGAGGGGGGGGGGGGGGGATGTGGTCAGGCACGCGGCTTTCGTCTGCTCCTCCACAGGCCCATCCTGACTCAGAGAAGCGGTCAGCACGGGAGCCAGAGTATGCCGCAGTGCCGTTACATCACGGAGCTTCATACAGCCTACGATCGTCAGACGGTCAGGAACGTGGAGCGGCCTGTAGCGTAGTGGTTAAGGTACCGACTGGGACCCGCAAGGTCGGTGGTTCAATCCCCAGTGTAGCCACAATAAGATCCGCACAGCCGTTGGGCCCTTGAGCGAGGCCCATAACCCTACATTGCTCCAGGGGAGGATTGTCTCCTGCTTAGTCTAATCAACTGTACGTCGCTCTGGATAGGAGCGTCTGCCAAATGCCATTAATGTAATGTAATGAATCTCTCAAACATTGAAATAAATACTCTTGCTTGGATTCTTTCCCAGTCCCCAATGAGGGAACATTTTCATTAAAAGGCTTACTATGCAGGATTTATTTCCTTGCATCCCTCTTGTGTTTAAGTAGTCACTTTCCACACAAGCCATTTACCTAGCCATTTAATTGACATTACTCGTGTTTGTATTCAGTTAGTAGCTATACTTAGAAAAGTTACTGCAATCGCCTTTTAAAAGTAGCTCATTCATGCCAGTCAAGCAGTCACTCAAGTCTAGGCTCAACTGATATTTCCAATAGCAAAAATTCCCACTTCACGGTCAGATGCAGCAAAGTTTTGGTACAGCCACAGCTTTAGCTCAGTGGGTTTGGAACAGATATTTTGCTCCGGCTCGCTTCGTCAGGCAGGTTCGTACTGTACTGCAGACTGCCAGAATAAAACATGCAGTTATAGCTGCATTCATAGCAGTCAGACAGTCAAAAGTATTCCAAAATGCTCAAAATGTGCACAAACGTTAGGGGGTAGGCATGGATTAGTCAAATGTTAGTGCCGATTGAATGGACCAATGCTAGCCACTGCTAGCACAACACCAGTGGATTTCAGTCTCCTCTAGCCTGCCTGGCAGGAAGTATTGCGAAATTGTAAGCATACTCACGAACACATCAATTCATTGTCACTCTTATTTTTATCAGACCACTCAAGCTTCTGAAAGTCGGGGAGTCTTTTTGATTTAGACATGAGCTCCCCCACCCAGGAGAGGAAATACGGCAGTAGAATCTCCCAAAAATTATAGTGCAGCGGGGCCCAGCTATCACGGCCTTCCAGCTGATGTACAAAACTGAATTTAGTTAGCTGGCTAATAACGGTAGCTACTTAATGCAACCAAACACTGGCCAGCCAGTTGCTTAACAGTTAGCCACCAAGGCTAATCTCTCACAAACCCAGCTCACCACAGCCAATCCATACACATCTCCTCCCCTTCCTCAGGGTATTGGACACGTGCTGTTCAGCTACAGCACAGAAAGAAAAAAAGGGCCAAGCCCAACAGTTTTTGGAATAACAAATCCAAGTAGACAAGCAAGGAATTGGACCGAAGTGAACACACACAGGTTGCCAATCATGGACATAACTGAGCATGTTTGATTTAGAATATGCGTAGTATGCCTTTAAATTATCCCCCTGTATTTGGACCCACTAAGGCATTTTTACTGGCAGACAAATTTAACCTACTACAGGAGAGAAATGAATGTCAATTAGCACACCGATTGACTATTTATTACAAGTGCACCTTGAAACGACGTCAAAGGCTAATTCAGGTAGTTCATACGTTACTGCCAGAGAGCTAAGTGACACCGCTGGCCTCATTTAGAGATTTCAGATAATGTCTAATCAGGCACAGATGTTTTATTCTGGGTTGGTTTCTTCAGTTCTTCCTTCATCTTGGTGGCTCGGGTACCCCTTTGATGATTCACCACATGTCTGTTCCCATCCTTTAGTCTTTACCACTGGCTGTCCCAGCCTGTGCTTAACATGAGACACGAGGTAGAGATGAACGTTTGGCCCAAGAGCATCAATCATGGGATGTCACCGTGAAAGGGCAATGCTAGCGCGTGACAATCACAACAAGCTACAAAGCAGCTTTCATTGGGTTTTTTTTTTTGGTTGTTTTGGGGGTGCGGGGGGGGGGGGGGGGGTCTTATCCCTCGAGTTCTGAGCGCTAAATGGAATCTGGTGTGCGCTCAGTGAAAGAGTCCAGATCCATTTGAATGTTAAAGGGAACACCTGCCCCGAAATGGCAGGTGAGCCAGACTAAATTGGCCGTCGCGAGCGACTTTTACCCGCGCTTGGCGGACGGGCGGGCAGGTGCCGGCTTGGAGAACCTGCGAAACGTTGGCTGTATCACCTGAGAACGTTAAAGCGCTTTTACATTTAAAAACAATAGAGACTGTGAAAGTTGCGCAGATGGAGCGCGCCCGGGGCCTCAGGGGCCAGTGTGAGCGCGTGCGGGGCCTCAGGGGCCAGTGTGAGCGCGTGCGGGGCCTCAGGGGCCAGTGTGAGCGCGCGCGGGGCCTCAGGGGCCAGTGTGAGCGCGCGCGGGGCCTCAGGGGCCAGTGTGAGCGCGTGCGGGGCCTCAGGGGCCAGTGTGAGCGCGTGCGGGGCCTCAGGGGCCAGTGTGAGCGCGTGCGGGGCCTCAGGGGCCAGTGTGAGCGCGTGCGGGGCCTCAGGGGCCAGTGTGAGCGCGTGCGGGGCCTCAGGGGCCAGTGTGAGCGCGTGCGGGGAAAGTGACTGCATGCGGCCGGCCCTCTCGCTCCTCTCTCCTCTCTCCTCTCTCCTCTCTCCTCTCTCCTCTCTCCTCTCTCCTCTCCACTTCCTCCAATAAAGATGGATGGCCATTATTTGTGCGAGCCGGCTCCTTGTATTGTTCTCCCGGCACACTCCATTTGGCAGCGTGATGAAGCAGAAATGGAAATCCTTCAAGTCTACTGAGAGAGGAGGTCAGAGAGAGAGAGAGAGAGAGAGAGAGAGAGAGAGAGAGAGAGAGGGGGGGAGAGAGGGGGATAGGGGGAGAGAGAGGGGGATAGGGGGAGAGAGAGAGGGATATAGGGAGCGAGAGGAGAGAGCAAGAGAGAGGTGGAGAGAGGGAGCGAGAGGGGGGAGAGAAAGAGGGGGAGAGGGGGGAGAAGAGGAGAGAGAGAGCAAGAGAGAGGGAGCAAGAGGGAGGGAGCAAGAGGGAGCGAGCGAGAGGGGGAGAGAGGGAGGGAAAGGAAGGGAGATAGATGGAGAGAGGGAGGGGGGAGAGGGAGAGAGCGAGAAAGGAAGAGGGAGAGAGAAGATGGAGAGAGCGAGGGAAGGAGAGGGAGATTGAAAAGAAAGGGAGAAACGGAAAATGAGAAAGGCAAGAGATTAGATGAGACAGAGCAAGAGAGAAAAATAGTGAGGACAGTGGGGAAATGACAGCATGAAAGAGTGAGAGAAACAGAGAGCAAATCGCACACAATGAGACCGTCAGAGAGTCAAGGGCAATGAGGCCGTCAGTCAGACGCAATGAGACCAGAGAGTCAGAGACAATGAGACTGTCAGAGTCAGAGACAATGAGACCGTCAGAGACAATGAGACCAACCGAGAGTCAGAGACAATGAGACCGTTAGAGAGTCAGAGACAATGAGACCGTCAGAGAGTCAGACACAATGAGACCGTCAGAGAGTCAGACACAATGAGACCGTTAGAGAGTCAGACACAATGAGACCGTTAGAGAGTCAGACACAATGAGACCGTTAGAGAGTCAGACACAATGAGACCGTTAGAGAGTCAGACAGAAACGGAGAGCATGAGACAGAGCAGAGGATAGAGAGGGAGGAAGATAATTTTTGTGGTTCTGTGCAACCCTCCTCCATCTCTCTGTGGACAGGCTGATAAAGCAGCGAATGCTAAAACACTCCAATCGCTCCCTTAGCCAACCTGCACGTGTCCCTGCCCATTACCGCCAGGCCTCAGCCCGGGGGAACGGGCTGCTCAGACCATCACTTCACCCCTAAACCCACACGAACGCCAACGCCAGCGGGTTCACAAGCAAATGAACGGACAGACGGACGGACGGACGGAGGCTTCGGTACGGACAGGCACCCACACATCGCCTCAGAGGTGGACTAACCCCGCCCGCATCCTCCACGAGCCATCCCTACACTCACTGTCAATCACGATGACATCACATCAGAGAAAAGCATTATGACGCAACAACCGCCAACGACACTTTACCGTCCTCTGCACTCCTCAGCCGATTATAATGACGCTAACGCTAACAGTGAAGAGGGGAGTCCGCCATGAAACCCCAATGCGTACCCCAACCTGGGTGCTATCCAGCTGCAATTTTGCACAAGCATGCTCACCACTCAAAACTGCAGTCACACACATACGCTCCACACGCACACACACCGCACCTCTCTCTCCAAACGCCCCCCCCCCCCACACAGCCCCGCACTCACATGTGGGCGGCAGGTCCCTCGTCCTGGAAGCTGGGCAGGGGCGAGTCAGCGGGGGGCGGGGCGGGGTCGTGGATGCTGCCGCAGCCCGAAACGATCTGCCAGCTGCCGTACTCCGTGGACATGGAGGAGCCAGACCGCGCATACTCCCCCACCGACCTGCAGGGCGGCGAGAGAGAGGGGGAGGGAGAGAGAGAGAGGGAGAGGGAGAGAGAGGGAGAGAGAGGGAGAGAGGGAGAGAGAGAGACAGAGAGAGGGAGAGAGGGAGAGAGGGAGAGAGGGAGAGAGGGAGAGGGAGAGAGAGACAGGGAGAGAGGGAGAGAGAGAGGGAGAGAGAGAGGTATGGGGAGAGAGGGAGAGGGAGAGAGGGAGAGAGGGAGTGAGAGGGAGCAACAGAGAGAGAGAGAAAGGCGGGGAGAGAAAAGAATAGAGAGACAGAGCAAGAGATAGAAAGCGAGAGAGAGAGAACATGGAGGGGTGAGGCAGGGGTGGGGGTGAGAGGGAGAGGGCAGAAGCAGGGTTTGGTGTTGATGTTGCGGGGGACTGACCAACACTGCTACAGAAAGGCTTCAGAGGCTCCAATCAGGAAGGGACAGGCTACTGCAGCCTTTCTGCGCTTTTACTTACAAAGGTATTTTAGTTAAGTTTTGTTGCAATCCCAATATCGTATTTTAGTTGGCATGGCATGCAATGTTCTCCTTGTGAGGTCAACTCTGGCACGCTGTTGTGTGAAAACCAACAAAGCAGTCAGTGTTGGAGATCGCAAGGTCCCCAATTTCCCAGAACAAATACAAAATGAGAAGGTTAAGGTTGGTCAAGAAGGGCATATTTCAGAATTACACATCATACCCCAAGCTCTCCACTCACTTTAAAAAGGTGCGTGCACACACACATGCTCACACACATGCTCACACACACACACACACACACACACACACACACACACACACACACACACTCACAAACCAGCAGTCATGCGTGATTAATGCGCAAATCTCAAGACAGACCAGGCCACCCCCTTCACAGGCCAACCGCACAGCGAGATCAACCTCAGCACTGACCACAGACCCACCTCAGCACTGACCTCAGACCCACCTCAGCACTGACCACAGACCCACCTCAGCACTGACCACAGACCCACCTCAGCACTGACCTCAGGCCCACCTCAGCACTGACCACAGACCCACCTCAGCACTGACCACAGACCCACCTCAGCACTGACCAGACCCACCTCAGCACTGACCAGACCCACCTCAGCACTGACCAGACCGATCTCAGCACTGACCAGACCGATCGCTCCAAACAGCGAGAGCAGCAGCAGGCCAACGCAGAACAGGCAGCGCACGACACAGACTGAATGCCCGAGGGCAAAGCCTCCTGGGACACAACCCCCCCACTCCCTCCCCTCCCCTGTGAGAGCTGGCCCTCCCACCACGTGCGGCAGATGGTCTGAGCAGCCCACCCCAAAACCCCCCCCGTCTCAAACCCCCCTCTCCCCCCAGAACCACGGCCCAAGAGCCGGAGCAGTGCAGCCCCACGGAACGCACACTGCCATTCGCTGACGGACGGACGGACAGACGGACGCAGAGTGTCAGAGCTGTAAAGGACGGCTTACCCTCGGCCCGGCACAGCCAGCGGGCTGCTGCCCGTGCGGGAGAAGCCCTGCTCTGATTGGTTGGAGGAGGAGGAGCTGGAGGACTTGGCGTCGGTGAGGGGGTGGAGCAGGCGCTCCTCAGTGGGCGGGGCCTTGTTCCACACCACCATCTGCGGAGAGGACGTCCTGGCCTTCCTCCTGCACGCAAACACACACACGCACACACATCAACGCAGAGGCACACACATCAACACAGACGCACACACACACACACACACACACATATCAACGCAGACGCGCACACACACACACACACACGCATCAACGCAGACGGACACACATCAACGCAGAGGCACACACATCAACGCAGAGGCACACACATCAACGCAGAGGCACACACATCAACGCAGAGGCACACACATCAACGCAGAGGCACACACATCAACGCAGACGCACACACATCAACGCAGAGGCACACACACATGCGCATCCACGCACGCATCAACGTGTACAAGCAATACGTCATCAAGCACATGTATCCACCCATAGACACACACACACACACACACACACAACACTGTGAATGGGCTCATACACAGTTCATCTGCCTTCTCAGTACCCTAGCCTCCTTCACATTTCACCCTTACTGTTCAGTGCACATACTGGTACACATGGAGAAGTATGCTCGACAGCAGTGAGTGTGCGTGTGCGTTCTCTCACCAGGGCCCTGATGCTGAGTGTATGTGTGGTGAGTGTGTGTGTGTGTGTGTGTGTGTGTGTGGTGAGTGTGTGTGTGTGTGGTGAGTGTGAGTGTGTGTGGTGAGTGTGAGTGTGTGTGGTGAGTGTGTGTGTGTGTGTGTGTGTGTGTGCGTGTGTGCGTGTGTGTGGTGAGTGTGCGTGTGTGTGGTGAGTGTGAGTGTGTGTGGTGAGTGTGTGTGTGTGTGGTGAGTGTGAGTGTGTGTGGTGAGTGTGTGTGGTGAGTGTGAGTGTGTGTGGTGAGTGAGTGAGTGAGTGAGTGAGTGAGTGAGTGAGTGAGTGAGTGAGTGAGTGAGTGAGTGAGTGAGTGAGTGAGTGAGTGAGTGAGTGTGTGTATATGCGTGAGTGCGTGAGAGAGAGTGTTCTCTCACCAGGGCCCCTGCAGGCTGCAGGACAGTGGATCCGTGGCCTCGCTGCTGAAGCTGCAGGCTGCGACCGCGTCCTCCGTGATCAGGGAGAAGTCGCTGCTCAGGCTGGTCACGCTGCCTCTGTGAATGGGCTCTGCGCAAAAAAAGGTTCATTCCTCCTCAATCACAAACCGCCATCAATCACCAGCCAAGAGCACCAGCGCCCTTTCATCACCTTTACCCTGCCTGAGGGAAAACAGGTGCAAACTAGCTTGGCTATTAAAACGGATTATTGTGCTCCATGCCTGCCAACCAAATGACATTACATTACACTTATCAGAGCAACTTCCAACTTACTAAAGCATTTAAGCCTAAAACGGATAAAGAAATGCAAGTTGTACAACCACATAAAAAGTACTGCCTCTGTCAGAGTGTGCAGAGTGCCAGAGCCGACTGTGGGATTTTGGTGGCCCTAAACACGATCAAGCCGGGGGAAACGCACTGGAAAAGCCATTCACATCCTGTCAAGACGGCACAATTAAAATGTCTCGCACAAATACAAGAACATTTAAAACCCGAATTGTGTGCCTGGATGGTTGTGACTGTATAGAGCCTTTTAACAGCTGCAAAGCAAATAAACGTCAACGTCCATATACTTGGGCTGCCAATAGACCTGAATGTGGATGTCGCTGAGAGGGAGGGGGGCGGGGGGGGAGCTCTGCCGGAATATCAGAAATAGTTCGCTCTTCATCACCCCCCCCCCCCCCCCCCCCCGCCAAGCCTCCAAAACCCCGATTACCCACAACCCTCCAGGCTTCCGGGCTCCCGCCACAGCACACAGGCCCAACCACCACACGCTTCACTATGACACACAGCCCCCAAAGAGGACTCTCCATCCATCGACCAAGACACCTGGCGATTCCTTTAACCCTTTGAAGTGCAGGTTTTTTGGAATGTTTTTATTTTTTATGTCAATCACCAGTAGTTCGGTTAAGAACGTTGTAATCACATATTTGTGATCTATCACCTTAAAGGGTTCAGCACTAACTCTTCCCCGAGCTGTGCTGGATAAGCGCTGAAGCGGGGTATCTGGACACTGACGCGCAGAGCGATGAGAAGGGCAGGCCCTGGCGGTCACAGCCGGAGGAGCCCCCCCCCGCGCGCTCTCAGGAAGAGCGGCCGGCTTTAAAGCCGCGCCGCAGCGTTTCAAAGGCCGCGCCACTGCCTTTCATTCCCGGCCCCGATCGCGCGGCGGAGACCGGGACAGATGGCCGGCCCGCAGACGCGCACAACTCGGGCTTCAGAGAGGAGCGGGAGCTTCTCTGGGGAGGTTTCCCTTGGCGATGTGTGCGGAGCTGAGCTGGCAGCCGAATTACACACACCGACACCGCAGCGGGGAAACGGACGTGTGTGTGTGCGTGTGTGTGCGTGTGTGTGTGTGCGCGTGTGTGTGTGTGTGTATGTGTGTGTGTGTGTACGCGTGTGTGTGTACGCGTGTGTGTGTGACTCCATTCTGCCTGCCGTGCTGCCAGCACCACCCACTGCACACGGAGCAGCAGGACAGGAGACAGGACAGGAGACAGGACAGGAGACAGGAGACGGGACAGGAGACGGGACAGGAGACGGGACAGGAGACGGGACAGGAGACGGGACAGGAGACGGGACAGGAGACGGGACAGGAGACGGGACAGGAGACGGGACAGGAGACGGGACAGGAGACAGGACAGAAGCTCTCCCGACGGCCGTGCTGATGAGGGCCAGATGACGGAGGAGTGATGGTGGTGATAATGGCGCCGCTGACAGTGATAATGCTGATGACAGCAGTAATGATGGCCATGACATTGACAAGAGTATAATCATTACGCAGGGGCTGAGCGTTGGTAATGGTGACATCTGTGCCGACAGCAACAGTAAAGACCGGCTACATTTACATGCGCACGATTATCGGGAGGAAACATTCTAAACCAATACTCCTTGCAATAAATGTCTCAAATGAGCTATTGTTTTTTCGGAATAACTTGATTTCCAAGTTTAAATGGATTCTCTTATTATCTCTCACTCACAACAATGTTGTGCAGCCCTGCCATCTAGGTGATTAATACAACTATAAAACTAAATAGAACCTAAAACAAAACATAAAACAAAAGTAAACAGTGACAGGACATCAGCTTTAGGAAAATAATATGAATATGAATCTACACAGAATACATAAAATAACAATAAATGTGCCATGACTGCAAGCTACCACCCAACTTAATGAAAGGTTCTTGTTTGTAGCACTGGAATAGTGGCTATACTCTGTGCTTCAAGCAGAAGTACTCTACAGTTTTAGGAGCAATAACTCAAGCTGAGAGACTAAACTATTGTTATGAGCCCCTATTGTATTCCAACCAATAGACAAAGCCTTATTTGTTTTGACATCAAATTTTGAAGGCTTTACAGCAGAAGATTTAAAGAGCGGTTTTGTAGATAACCGCGTCCTAGATGATGGAGAATCTGAGCCTGATGTCTCCGTTGAGTTTGAGGAGTCAGATTGAGGAGACAGGAAAGTGCTGAAGATGACGAAGAAAACAGGTCAGCCAATTTCAACCACGTGAACGTTCAGCCAGTTCTCGAGGGTAGCGGTCCCACTAATATCATCCCACAAAGAACTTACTTTTAATGTAATGGTTTGCAAATACAAACCGACAACCTAAAACCAGTCTTTAGCGAGATAAAAAACTAGCTTCTGTACCGATATCTGCTAAGAAGTGGTGGTATGCAATAAGTTAAGAAGTGAGGCCCAGCCAAAATCAAACGTTGACAGGCAGGAAAGAATACCGGTGCTGAAAATAACTCAAGGTTCTCCAAAGAGAATGAGTGACCTTTTTTAAACAAACAGTTAATTGGTTTTTACCATCATAGGGGCATGTTACCATGGTTACTCGGTTAATCAATTACCAGCACAGCCGTAATGTGATGGTGAGGGAGATAATGATGGTGACGGTGATGAAGGCATTGACAGTAGGTATGGATTTATTTCGCTAGAAGTGGGCATCATTACAGGCACAGGCTGGGATAACCGATTGTCAGTCAACATGAACATAAACTCATGTGTGATTTCATCTAAGCCTCCAGAATGGACAACTCAACTGACCAACCTGAGGGCTTCAAAGGTTTCTCTGAAAAGAAGAGCACAACCACAGCAGTGGTGCATTCTGGGAATTAAAGGGTAGCTGAACTTACTCATAAGACAGAGGTCCTCGACTGTGAATTGGCAGTCTTTGAACTGGGAGTTCTTCCGTCTGTGTGTCAGGTGGGGAAATGGGGGGGAACAGAGTGAATGTTACTCCACAGCATCGGCGAAAACCCATTATTGTTAAGGATTGTGCAACCTGTAACCTAAGCCCAAGAATTACACAAAAGAACTGCTGTCATAGGAGAAAAATTCAAAGAAGTGAAATGACAGAACGTTCCAGAGAGCTTGTGTGCTTTAATGTGCGGACATACGCCCCCATCGGGGAGAGCCACAGGTACTCACCGCTGCCTCTTCACAGACGAGAAGTTCTCAGAGACTATGTGCTTCAAAAAATTGAAGCAAAAAAAGAAAATCTGCCACGCAGAAAGGACAGCAGGGAGGAATTGGAAGAGGAACAGAATGGGGGAGATCATTTAGTGAACACTGCCCCCTAGCCATTGAAAACATAACTGCACCTGAAGGGAAACCCCAATACAGTAGCAGCTTAAAAATAGTCACTGTGGAATCGGAACAGAAATGCTACAAAATACTACAAAAACCAAAATAGAAATTCAAGGAGTAAAATGACTGCATTTCTATTCTATATTGTCAGTTATCTATCAAGCAATTAAACTACTCATAATCTGGTCGACACAGCAGTTTGTAAACAGGGTTTGGGGGATACTACATGGGTGAATTAGAGGATTGTGTTTTAAATGAGGCAAAGGAGAGTTGTCGCTTACCTCCTCTCCTTTACTTAGTCTATCTGGCAGCATATGTCTGTGGGGCAAGAAATGAATCAGTAACACTACAGAAAGGGATCATCTGAATCCTAAAATCTGAACCCTCAAATCTAAACCCCAACATCTGAACCCTAACCCTCTGCAAAATAATCAATCCTCAATTACATATGAATTATGCATTCTCAAAACTTCCTTCAGCAGCAGACCTAGTGACGCTGCAATAAATAATCACACACATACGCATATGTAACATGTAGATGCATACAGACACCAGAGGAGCCAAATGTTCCCGCACACTGGTGCACTAGAGCGATGACGGTAAGATGGAAACGTCAAAATAAAAGAAAAATGTTACGGTTACAAGCAAAATGGCAAATCACACAACACAAAACCGCGTGCATGCGCGTGCGTGTCCGCGCGGGTCCGTGTGTACACAGGCCAGTAATGAGGGCACAGGTGACATTAAAAAAGCTCCCATAATGAACCCGTGTTTGAAGTGTATTTATTGATTTTGCGGGAGGACGGAGGGTCGCAGTCTGAAAATGACTCAGGCACAATCTCACTTCCCTGGCTGGGCTCCCGGGAGCTGGCGGAGATTTGCGAAAAATAATTACTCCAGCTATCTGCTGGGGCGCGTTTTCTGTTTGACGAGTTAAATTTAGAAACATGCCAAGCAGTAATTACATGAAGAAACCCTCCAGAGAAGCTTGGCACTGGGCTTGGCCCTTTCGCTTCAGCTAAATTTTAACGTTACAATGCCTGTTCAATTATTTATACGCAGAGAGCAGCCTTCCATGGCAACTCTAATTGCAACGTGTTCCAAGTCAAAAATGCACAAATACTTTTCTTTTATCGTTTAAAAGAAGAAATGAGAAAGCAGGGGTTGAATTCTTACCCGAAGAGGAACCAGTCGTAGGCGATAGTTAGGTAGAGGATTTCGGCAGGCTCCAAGCTGGCATGGACAGCTCCATCCTATTAACAGTGTGCAGAGAGAAATTAAGTTGACTTTCTTCCACAAAGTTTCTCACGGGCAATTAAAATCCAATCGGTCTTTGTAAGAACTTGCATGTCATGCATTTGAAAAAGTGGGGGGCTTGAATTCCTCTTTACTTGCATTTGCAAATCTAACTGTAAGGAATACAGATAATGATATACATGTGATTGAACGAACGAACACACACACACACACACACACACACACACACACACAGTGATGTATGTGGCTGGGTTTCTTTATGTGTGCGTCAGCACTTGCCTACGTGTGTGTTCATGTATATAAGGGCTGCCTGTAGCGTAGTAGTGAAGGTAAATGACTGGGACCTGCAAGGTCGGTGGTTCTAATCCTGGTGTAGCCACAATAAGATCCGCACAGCCGTGGGGCCATTGAGCAAGGCCCTTAACCCTGCATTGCTCCAGGGGAGGATTGTCTCCTGCTTAGTCTAATCAACTGTACATCGCTCTGGATAAGAGCGTCTGCCAAATGCCAATAATGTAATGTAATGTAATGTAAATGTGTCTGTGTCTAACCCAGGTTTTCAATGTTTTAAGTAGCCTTGCACCTGGTGTTCTGTAAAGTACAGTGACTGTGAGAACTGGGAACCAAAGAAGTCTGGATCAGTGTGGCTGCCATAACACAGCACAAATGAGTTTACACCACTCTGAGGTCACCTCGCTGCTACCTGAGAGGAGCGCCAGGAATACAGGGGGAGGGAGAGAGACAGAAAGAGAGAGAAAGAGAGAGAAAGAGAGAGAGAGAGCACTCACCGCCCATAGGGATAGTCTCAAGAGAGAGACGAAGAGGGGGGTCCTGTCCCAGCCAGATATGCAATGAACCAGCAATCCACTCTCATCTACAACAGAACCGTAAAACATGTCATCAACACCGTCAGTCACAATCGGACTCATCAACACCGTCAAGAGTCACAACCAGACTCACCAACACTGTCAAGAGTCACAACCAGACTCACCAACACTGTCAAGAGTCACAACCGGACTCACTAACACTGTCAAGAGTCACAACCAGACTCACCAACACTTCCATAGTCACAACCAGACTCACCAACACTGTCAAGAGTCACAACCAGACTCACCAACACTGTCAAGAGTCACAACCAGACTCACCAACACTTCCATAGTCACAACCAGACTCACCAACACTGTCAAGAGTCACAACCAGACTCACCAACACTGTCAAGAGTCACAACCAGACTCACCAACACTGTCAAGAGTCACAACCAGACTCACCAACACTTCCATAGTCACAACCGGACTCACTAACACTCTCATAGTCACAACCAGACTCAATAACCCACACAGCCATTCCCCCCGGTTGCCTTCACATACCATTTAACCAAATACAATGGCACTGACAAGGGGGTATAACGGCAGAAGGAAAAAGTGGCTAAATAAATGAACAAACTGAAAGGAATAAATAAATAATCAAAAGGGGGAAACGATCAAATCCACGCAGCGGCGTGGTTTCTGCACGACACAGCCGGTCTCTCGACATCTGTCAGACTCCAGCCTGTGTTTGTGTTTACTCCGCCAGGAGATCATGGCTTTCTCCCGCGGGCATTGCAATCCGTTTCGTCATCCACGTCACCCCCCGCCTGCTGCCCCGATGAGGGGGGGACGGGGGGGGGGGGGGGGACGGGGGTTTGTGAGACAGATCAAACGGCAAGGCCTGTTTAGATCCCCCCCTCAAAAAGACCGAACATGTTCTTCCAGCAGTTCTAAAGGGCTTCTGAAGGTTGCTCATAAATTAGTAGCGATCTGGGCTTCTGGGATCGTCCGGGAAATGCTACTCCAATTAACGCGGCCGAGCAGAGATGTTCGCTGGGACTTCCGCAGAAACGGGCTGAGAGCTTTGGCACCGGGAGGATGTTCCTCTGCCGCGGCCCCTGACTTCAGCAGCGAACCCAGGGAGTACATCTGTACATCGGTACGCAGCTCACTAAAGTGGCCCATAGAAAGGCTACATGCAGCACCATTTAACTATACAGGAACTGCGGCATCAGCGATAGTTATAATGACTTATTTAGAGACTCACTGAGCACTTCATTAGGAACACCTACATATTAATGTGATTATCTAATCAGCCAATCGTGTGGCAGCAATGCAATAAATGCATAAATGCATTTATGCATAAAACCAGGAGCTTCGGTTAATGTTCACAAAATTGATCTCAGTGATTTGACCACGGCATGATTGTTGGTGCCCGACAGGCTGGTTTGAGTATTTCTGTCACTGCTGATCTCCTGGGATTTTCATGCACAACAGTCGAGTTTACTAAGAATGGTGTGAAAAACGAAAAACATCAGTGAGCAGTTCTGCAGGTGGAAACTGCTTGTTGATGAGAGCAGTGAAGGGAGAATGGTCAGACTGGTTCGATCTGACAGAAAGGCTGTGGTAACTCGGATAACCACTCTGTACAAAAGCACCTCAGAATGCACAACACGCTGAACCTTGAGGCTGACGGGCTACATAACAGCAGAAGGCCATGTCGGGTTCCACTTCTGTCAGCCAAGAACAGAGAGCTGAGGCTGCAGTGGGCACAGGCTCATCCAGACTGGACAGCACAATAATGCACAATGTCACAAAGCAAAAGTCATCTCAAACTGGTTTCATGAACAGGACAATGAGTTCAAAATTCTTCAGTAGCCTTCCCAGTAACCGGATATGAATCCACTAGAACACCTTTGGGATGTGGTAGAACGGGAGATTTGCAGCATTAATGTGCAGCTGACAAATCTGCAGTAATTGTGTGATACAGTAACATCAACAGGGACTCAAAGGAATGTTTTCAACATCTTGTGGAATCCATCCCCCGAAGAATTGAGACTGTTTTGAGAGCAAAGGGAAGCCCTACCCAGTATTAATTTAGTATTCCTAATAAAGTGCTCAGTGAGCGTATATTCTCTAGTTATAATGTGTATGTTCAAACTATGTCCCTGGAAGAAACGATTGCAAATCTGTGGGAAACTACTACTTTTGGTATATTACACGCTGTGGTATATCAAACACTGCACTAATAAAATGCGCACAAGAATTTAAAATATATGTCCAGTTGTTTGAGACACGTTAAATGCACATTTAAATTCAATACTGGAATGTGTTTTAGGGTCACATAAAATGCAGTAAGTGAGATTTCGGCAACAAAACTGTGCACAAAACTGTGCAGGCCTCTGCTGTAAATGAGCTGGGAGGATAACGTCTCCTGAAAACAGTGACAACAACGCGAGCTGAGGGGTTTTCAGAGAGACGGGAGGCCGCTCACCGTCACTGTTGATGATGTGAATCAGCAGCTTCAGATAGTTCTGCGTCTGCTGGACCAGGTCCCAGGACTGAGGAGGGGGAAGAGAGAGCGCGTTACACACGTCAGCAGGCAGCGCTCCACACGCACCCTGGAGCTGGTTAACGGCGCAAGACAGGCCCCGTGTTTTACCCAGTGAGCCCCTTCCACAGACACGAGACACTCCACTGAGTATGTGCCAGTCCCGATCCTGGCCAGAGGGTGTCACTGTAGGACAGTAGTGTTCAGAAACACTGTTCTTTGGGCTATGGGGGGGGCCAAAAATAAAAAATAAAAAATAATAAAAAGGAAATTATATTACGTACCTGATATTCACTCCAGTCAATGTTCAAGTTCTTGGTAAAGGGAGGAGGGATTGTCAGTGGGGCGTCCACAAAGTCCTGAAGCGTGAGGAACCAGCAAGTTAAATTACAGGAAATCATTCAGATGGCCGCATTTCCTGCTGAAGTCATGACAAACCACCAAACATAAAATAACCACCAAAATCAGTTCTGAAGCGCTTGCACCAAATGTGCTTTCCTAAGATTTAGAGGAATAAATAAGAACAGTCATTGCTAAAAGGAAACACAAGAGTATAATATCTTCTGTAGCATTTCAACTGCTTTCATTACATGACTGCGATCTGTACTATTTGAGACAGTATTTATGGCCATACCTGGTTCCAGTTGAAGACCAGGCCTTCCGCTGTGTAGTCTCGATCTTTATAATCCTTAAAGAATTCACAGCCTGAAAAGAAATGCAGCGGATCAATAAAATATCCATCCCAAATGTACACTGTACCCTGCAGTGAAAACATTTCTAGTTTCCTCTTGCCAACCCTGAGTAACTAGTCCCTTAGGGCAGGGGCTCCCAGACTAGGGTGAAAAAATTCATAAGCATACTGTCTTGCTACACATAATATATTTCATACTTTATACAATATTTCATAATATTATTTCATGCCTTCAGACAAAATAGACCTTGACGGGTGTCTACATGCTCGGCAATGTTAAGATCCTTCACATTGCGCTAAATCGCTGAAGATCTTGAGTGCATCCAGGACGCAACTACATCAGCTTTGACCTGCTTCCTTGTGCTCGAGCTATCAAAACAACTTGAAACGCTTGTCTTCAGGACCTGCAACACCCACCCAAATAACCACGTTAACCAGAACCGGACCACAGAACGCAACGACCGCTGTCCTGCTGAGAGGATGCCACTACGCATCACTTAACCCACGTCAAAGGAACTTTTCTTTAGGAAAATTACATCACCAACCCTCTGTAGTCACAGTGAGCTCCTGTAGCATCTCCCTCTCTCCCTTCCGAACTACAGGAGATTGCAGTTGGCAACTAAAGTCCCTGGTATTTTTACAGGTTATGAATATTCATATTTGGGAAGATGTGTCCCAGAGGACAGTGTCCGTTGCCATTGGTCAGTCTACTTTGTCAAAACCCTTCAATGATATCAAAGAGATGCATTGATTTTAAACGTTTTGGACTAGGACTTTTGAGACAGTACTCCCAATGTTAAGAACACAAAACTCATGATCTGGATAGCCTATAAAAATCTGTGACAGTGTTCCTCAGTGACAGAGGGACCCAGGGCTGGAGTTTACCTGGATAAGGCACGGAGAGCAGGGTGAAGTCCGCATAGCGCTGGGCCTTGTCCACCTTCTCAGAGGAAGTGACACTGGGACAAAACAACAGCAAACAGTAAGACGAGCGGATGTCATGCAAATTTATAACAAATCCCAATTGCTCATTGGTCAGTATTAAACATTTTAGTCATGGGTGTACTTCAGGTGTGCAAAGGAGATTATCATTACATATCAATCAAAGCCATGTTACCAGCATTAGCTTGATGCTAAAATACCAAGTCTGATAACATACAGCCAGCAAGCTGCTCTTACAACCACAAACATACAAATTTGTCTCAATAGATTAGCAGCCTGAGATACTTACCTCAGCATTTAGTTGTATTCTCCAAACACTAATAATTTTCCTGTCACTATTCTATTGCACACATTAGGTAACTAGCCAACTAACTAACAGTTACTACCAGCTAAAACACCTTTTTCTTCTAAATCATAGTTCCTGTTCAGGAAAGTACAGACAAGTGCAGACAAGCACCGGCTCTCCTCTAAAGCAGTGATTCTTAAACTAGGGGTCGCGACCCCAAATGGGCTACTGGTCCTCTGATAGAAACAATGTAACTATCTGCTCCCACTACGCAAACTCAAACTCAAATTCTTCATGGTTTTTTCTTTTATAAAACAAAACGACACAGCCTACTAGCCACGTTTCTTGCGTTACTAGCCACAATAACTTGCATGGAAAATGGGACAGGTGGCAGCTAAGAAAAATCTGATAAAAGCTCAGAAGTGCCATCTACCAGTGCGTCTACTCTTCCGCGATCCTCAGATGGGACAAGTCTACAGGCCGGTGAGAATAAAAAAGAAATACCAACGAGGCGTCGCCACTATCAGAAAGAATTTCTGAAATATGGATTCACGTGCCAAGTTAAAAATGAGCTTGACCACCCACAATGTGTAATTTGCAGCGATGTTCTGGCAAATGAGAGTTTAAAACATGTCAAAATGAAACGACATCTCGAAAGCCGACATCCCGATGATGCTCAGAAACCTGTGACATTCTTTCTGCGAAAAGGGTGGCCTGTAGCGTAGTGGTTAAGGTAAATGACTGGGACATGCAAGGTCGGTGGTTCTAATCCAACTGTAGCCACAATAATATCCACACAGCTGTTGGGCCCTTGAGCAAGGCCCTTAACCCTGCATTGCTCCAGGGGAGGATCGTCTCCTGCTTAGTCTGTACGTCGCTCTGGATAAGAGCGTCTGCCAAATGCCGTGTATGTAATGTAATGTAATGTAATGAAAAGAAGCCGTGCTGCATGGGCAAAAGACTGTAGTGCATGGGCAAGCTACTATGCCCACCAAAGCCTTGGCAGCGTCATACGAAGTGGCCCACCTTGTAGCAAAAGCACAAAAGCCACACACAATTGCTGAAAGCCTCACCCTTCCTGCAGCAATTGCGATGACCACCGCATGGTAAAAAGATTGCAAGTGCGCTCAAACAAATCCCCCTCTCCAATGATACCATGTCCAAGCGCATTAACAAGATCGCTAATGACATGAAATGCCAGCTAATCGAGAGAGTAAAAAACTGCCGGTTTTCTTTGCAGTTAGACGAGTCTATTGACTTGATTAATGTCGATTAATGGTATTTATTCGCTACAGTTATGACGGGAAACTTCATGAGGACATGCTGTTCTGCTCTCCGATGGAAGGAAGGTGTACCAAGTTCACTCACTGCATTATCCACAGGGAGGCCCTGGCATCCAAGACACTTGAGCCCGATCTTAACGATGTTCTCCAAACAGCAATCAAAATAGTGAATTTCATAAAATCGCGCCCACTAAATTCCAGACTCTTCGCCCTTCTCTGTCAGGAAATGGGGTCTACACATGAATCCCTTCTTTTCCATTCAGAAGTAAGGTGGCTTTCACGGGGCAAGGTTCTTACACGCCTGTTTGAGTTGCGAAGCGAGGTGCGCAGCTTCCTCTCAGACACGCACTCCCCTCTTGCGCACCATCTCACTGATATCACAATGTATATCACGTCTTGCTTACCTGGCATGCATATTTGACAAATTAAACACTCTCAACCTGTCACTACAAGGCCTCAACAATAACATCCTGACCCTCTCGGACAAAGTGAACGCTTTCACAAAAAAGTTGCAGCGTTGGGCAGCGCGTGCGGAGAGTGGGGATTTTGAAACGTTTTCGGAGCTGCATGACTTTTTGGAGGAGAATGACATGAATGCCAATTCATTGAAAGCCTCAATTACCATTCATCTCCGAAGCCTCCTCGACAAATTCCATCAATATTTTCTCACGGAAAATGTAGAGCATTATGACTGGACACGACAACCATTCACCAGCTGCTCTTCAAACGACCTGCCATCTGAGCTTGAGGATGCGCTGACTGAGCTGTCCAGCGAACGCACGTTACAGACGTTGTTTGCCTCAAAAACACTGGATGAATTCTGGCTGTCAATTCCGCAGGATGCCATGGACATTCTCACGCCTTTTGGATCGACCCATCTGTGCGAGAAGACATTTTCGTCTCTGGCCTATATAAAAAATAAATACAGATGTCGGCTCAGCAGCATGGAGGAAAATCTTTGTGTCGCCGTGTGCAGCATCAATCCAAGAATTAACTTGCTATGTTCGTGGAAGCAGGCCCATCCTTCTCATTAACATAGCCTATGTATGTTATTAAAGCAAATAAACCAGAGGAAGAAACTAAAATAAAGTGAGATCGTTATAGCCGTGTTTCTGTCTCTCTCCGCCTCCAGATTAGCTGCTCTGGTGTTGTGACTCTTGGCTCCCGTTTTAGACCTGGACTGGATCTGATGATTTGTGCATTTGTTTAATCGAGATTGCATCGTTTGTTCCGGTTCTTGTTCGTTTTAATAAATTGTTGTAGCCTAGGCTATTTCTTACATTGCCTTATTCGTTTTTGCTTGATTGACAGTTGTTAACATGGGTTTGGAATGGGTTTTGGGAACAAAAACCAGACAAAAAGTTTAAGAACCACTGCTCTAAAGCAAGGGTCATTAAAGAGCAATGACATGGACATGCTGGTCCAGGCCAACTGGTCAACACTGCTCCTAATGATGAATCCCTCTGTGGGTCTCCTGGCCACAGTCAGGACTGGACGCCTGACCGTGAGGTCCATCCATGCACAAGAATGGTGATCCGGTTTATGATCACATTCACTGCATCCATACCCTGAATCTGCACATTGTAAATGTGTGCCAACCCTACAGTGGTGAGGAGGGTTACTGAAGTGTGAGGTGAACATGCTCACTTCAGGCCGAACCGTACAGTGGTGAGGAGAGTTACTGAGGTGTGAGGTGAACATGCTCACTTCAGGCCGAACCCTACAGTGGTGAGGAGGGTTACTGAAGTGTGAGGTGAACATGCTCACTTCAGGCCGAACCCTACAGTGGTGAGGAGGGTTACTGAAGTGTGAGGTGAACATGCTCACTTCAGGCCGAACCCTACAGTGGTGAGGAGGGTTACTGAAGTGTGAGGTGAACATGCTCACTTCAGGCCGAACCCTACAGTGGTGAGGAGGGTGACTGAAGTGTGAGGTGAACATGCTCACTTCAGGCCAAACTTGACCTTCTTGTTTTCCACCATGAGGTCACAGATGTAGCGCACGGAGAGGTAGCGTAGCAGCTTGATGTCCAGACCCCGCACTTTGTCGAACAGCTGGGTGTCGCCGTTCCTGCATGGGAGAAACGGCTCAGCTAATAAGGGCAAATACCAGGATGTACAGACACGTAAAAGGACATCGCTAGACCCGAACACAAAGCGGTATTCCCATGATAGTGACATGGGCAGACAATAGTATCGAAAATAGTATCGGGTGAAAAGCAGTAACACTCTCGATGAGTTAACTAAAAAGCAACCCAAAATGAAGAAGACACTACCACCCAAATACACCATACAGGAGGTGTATACAGGAAAGCAAGGAGACAGCTAAAAACAGCAAATATTAGGAATGCAACGGTACTTAAAATGTATGCCAAATGTAGGCCAAAAAAAGTCATGAAATACTAACATGAACCTTGAGTACAGCTTTGGCACTGTTTTTTAATGAGCATAGGAGCCCAGTGTGTTTGGGTTCTCACCTCCCAGCACCGTCGTCCTCTGGGACCCCCGCAGATTCCCCCACAGTGTCGTCAGCGCCCCCTAAAGAGAGGGCAGAACAACATCAGGATCCCGCACAGAAGAAGTGCCTGTCCTCAGCCAGAGCCCGCTAACCACTGAGCCCTGCCCTGTACCTTACCCCAATGAAACCCTGCCCTGTAACTTACCCCAATGAAACCCTGCCCTGTAACTTACCCCAATGAAACCCTGCCCTGTACCTTACCCCAATGAAACCCTGCCCTGTACCCCACCCTCACTGAGCCCTGCCCTGTACACACCCTCACAGAGCCCTGCCCTGTACCCCACCTCTGCCCCTGCACCTACAGCTTGGGGGAGACATCACCTCATGCTCTCCCACAGGAAAAAGAGGGGAGGAGGAGAAAAACATTGTGCTGATGGGGAAATCATTCACCAGAATAACAGCTGTGCAGGAATAACTAACATAGAAACATTGGGCTGTGTCACAGCAGGCATTCGAGAAAGCTCATAGGCAGAAAATGAAGAAGGGAAAAATCTAATTTAAAAAAAGGGGAACGGGAAACCACATCCTGCACAGAAAAACTATAAACGTCTGGAACACTGCCTGATTCAGAGAACACTTTTCTCCTTTTTGTCTGCAAATGGTAAAAAAACTATTAGTGTGAGCACTAGCCAGCCAGAACCGCACATTTTCCCTGGCTTTGACATTCACCATATCTTCCTGCACCTTGTACAACAGCATTCAAACGGGGAGATAACAAGAAAGCGGCGGAATCAAAGTGATACAGTGCTTCTACAACAAAGAAATGGACCGCTAAGTGTGCAACCACTGTTAAGCAGAATAGATTTCCAGAGTGATTCAGGGTTTTCAGAGTTTTTCAGACTGCCAGGGTGTTGAGGGTGAAGGAGAGCCCTGGTCGCCCTGCTCCCAGCCCCAGTGCAAAGTTCTGTGCATTCCAGTATTTCCAGGAGGACCAGTACATTTCAGCCTTCGTTTCATACTTGCCCCTGCTCTTCTGCTGCTTCTTGGTCCTGTCGTGGACTGATAAATAGACATCCTGTCACACGAAGTCACTACCTGCTTTTTACGGCTGCATTTTGTATATAACAGAAAAAAATGTTACATCGCAACCGTCCAAGTCCAAAAACTGGAGATGCATTTTCATTACAACGCTGTAGATTGAATGGATATCCTTCAGCGATAATGATTTCCCTCTGTGTTTACTGCTGCTCTTCTGCTGACCTTTGAACCTTCTGACAGTGCAAGGCAACAATCATAAAGTCCTCATCTAAGAACTGGGCATAATACTTATCCTTATCATTTCTATTGGAAGATATTATGGATCTGATCTCAAGAAGAAACGCTAATGCTTGGCCTCATCTTCAGTGTTATAAAGACATTCACCCAGCTCCCCATCTAGAGTAGTCTCAGGAGTCATTGGCCTTTCCATTAAGAACTACACAAATATTTAACTCCAGGCATTATTACTTTTAACAGAAGGCAAAAAAAGGGATGCTCAGCATCTTGATAACAATGGGCATGTTGGGGTGTCTCGGTGGTGCAGTCTGTAGAGCACTGACCGCATGCTCATTGCGAGCCGTGACGTTGGCGGTTCGAATCCGACCGTCCGACATTTGTCGCATGTCTTTCCCTCTCTCGCTCCCATTCTTCCTGTCTCTCTATACTATACTGTCCAATCAAGGTGAAAAAGGCCGAAAAAATATCTTTAAAAAAAAAAACAATGGGCATGTTATCCCAAGTGTTAAAAAAGATCCTGCTGCCCACCTTTGACCAAAGTGGGGGTATGGAAAAAATACCTTTCTGCAAGCGCCTCTCAGACTAACAACTTCTAATCTAAAAACAAATGTTAGTTAGTATTTAAGTGGACAACGCTCAAAGTTCACAGGTGACATTCCATGCTGGACCAGAGGGCTGTTGCTGCTCGTACAAGCTCGCTTATCTAATCTCCTAAAAGCGAGTGTAGGCCATCTGCACGGGCCAGGGGAGAGGCCAGCCACACATGGCAGTGGGGGGCAGGTGGGGACAGCCCGTGGCAGATGCTCCCCGTTTATTTGTTAAACCGTGCAGGTCTAATCTGTGTCCTGCTTTCGGAAGGAAATGCATCCCGGCACTAAACTTCATGACTGAGCCGTTTCTCAGGTGTACATTTAAAATTTGTGACTACTTATCTTACAAACAAAAGTACAGCCAACTACACATAAAGACCCATTTCTACAGTACTGAAATGTTGAGTAATAGTCAGTCTCATGTACCCATTCATACCTGCCATATGCTACCACTAAAGTTGACCTAATGCTTAGTTTGCCTAAAAACTGAATAGTATCTAGCACTGTATCATGCCTGGTCTTGGTCCATTATATTCTGCAACAAACAAAGCGATGCAGCCAGTGATAGTCTTAATCTTATGAATGCCTAGTTGTTGTTTTTCCTTGTGCATTTTCACCGGAGCGCAGTGACTCAGAGACTGACCTGAGAAGATGTAGTTATAGCAGGCGCATCCGTACAGACCAGGAGGAATAAATAAGAACAGTGTGACATAAGAACAATGTGTTGTCAGACATTTTCACCTGAGCGCAGTAACTCAGAGACTGACCTGAGAAGATGTAGTTATAGCCAGTGCGTCCGTACAGCTCCCCCCAGCCAGCCAGGGTGGAGGACCGGCAGATGTGCTGTTGGACAGGAAACCATTTTAGTTTAAACAAGATCAACCAAACGGTGTCCTCCATAAATGAGCATGAATGATACACACACACACACACACGCACACACACACACACAGAAATGTTAATAGCCAAGCAGATATAAAACATTCCAAAAATAAAACTTGTTTTCATTTTTAAAATTAAAGGTTCAACCTTTCCCTTTACATCATTTCACAGGACCACTGAAGCACTGAAGTAACATTTCTTAACTGATCTCAACCATGAAGAAGTAATGTATCATTATGTAAAAAGGCTAATAGGCTAATTGGCTAACTGGGAGTGAACTTCTATCTGCACAAGCACTCATTTCTAGCTAAGGAGTCCTGAGTTCTATGGTGTTGCAGGGGAAGTCACATGTTTCTCCAAGCACAAGATTGAGAACAATTCACATTTTTTTGATTATTTAAGGGTGTTAAATACATTGAGGAATGTTAAGACATTTGTTTTTTAAAAATGCCAAATTCAATATATAAATGCAATCAGTTATTATGGGGCCGCGCACCCATAGCCATGATTAAGCAAATGAAAACATTAACAATCTACTGTGCCCCAATGTGGAAAATCCGTCCCAGTGGACGTCATACCTAGGTGTTTTAAAAATGTACAGCAGGAAGGCATTTGACTGGCTGGTGGTAGCCATGTTGCTTGCCCCACAAATGTTCTCTTTAAAAGTTGAATACATAGTCTTAAGATATATTTCATAATGTTGCTCCATCAAACGGTTCATGAAGAAGCAATTAATTTTGTAAACATACAGCACTTTTACAGAAAGAGAACCCTGTATAATGGAGAGAACCCAGCAAAATTGAGAGAGAACCCTGCAGAATGGAGAGAGAACCCAGCAGAATGGAGAGAACCATGCAGAATGGAGAACCCAGCTGAATGGAGAGAGAACCCTGCAGAATGGAAAGAACCCAGCTGAATGGAGAGAGAACCCTGTAGAATGGAGAAAGAACCCTGCAGAATGGAGAGAGAACCCTGCAGAATGGAGAGAGAACCCTGCAGAATGGAGAGAGAACCCTGCAGAATGGAGAGAGAACCCTGCAGAATGGAGAGAACCCAGCTGAATGGAGAGAGAACCCAGCTGAATGGAGAGAACCCAGCTGAATGGAGAGAACCCTGCAGAATGGAGAAAGAACCCTGCAGCTCTGCAGGGCAGTGCCAGCCCTTGCTCACCTTGCCGCAATACAGGATGACGGGACAGACGAATCTCCCCCTACAGCGAGCCATCTTGCTGCGATTCACTAGGTCCTGCAGCTTACCAATCTGCACTGTGCTCTCAAACCTGGCAGGGGGACAGAACGGGTTACCTTACACTTCACCACAGTACTCTGAAAAACACTAATTACCCACTAGGGAGGAACCTTCTTGCTCAACTCTCACCTTACAGGCCAGGAGAAACACAACACAACACTACTCAATGCTTAACTATAAATACTGCCATTTCAGCATGTACGTTCTGTCAACAGCTTTTAAAAACATGTTACCAATGCTAAAGGGTAGTAATGTAACGGTTCTACAATCTTACAATCACAACATTAGTATCCTTAAATAAATGGAGCTCAACTCCGGACAACACTTTAAGGATGAGGTGTCACACAGAATGAGTCTGTAATAACCGGATGACGGAAGTCCTCCCTCCCCGAATGACGGCTTCCCTGAGCACACTACAGCCAATTACACCACCCGTCGCTAGACGCCCTCAAGCTCGTTTGTCACTGTGTATACAGCACAAATTATCTAAAGCAGAAATAGCTAAATAGCGGAATTGAGAAAACACTGAAACCTGAAGAGAAAACACTGAAACCTGAAGACAACAGAAACTGCCTCAGCTTTGATGTTCCGTATACAGATTATATAAAGATATAAAGATTCGAAGCAACATTTGTAAGAATTTGGGACTGAGATTTAGGTTACCTGTATTTATGATGATCCGTGCTCTCATACTCCAAGAACACAATCTGTCTGGGATAGTGTCCGCAGACTTCGCCATTGGTATTATATATAACACTGTACTTGTAGTCTCTACCAAACAGCTCCAAACAACGCTTTTCGATCTTCTCGACCTAAAAACAAACATAGATCGAGAAAAACAAGACGGACCTGAAAGATGCGTTTTGCCACAAAACCTGACACTCTTACAACAGCTTGACACATGACATGAGATGCAAACAAGAGGGGGGCGGATACTAACTCTATAATATTATTAACTACTATTATTATTATTACGTTAATGATTTAAACGCAATGGAGCGTTGTGTGAAACAATCAGCTAACGACAAGAACGTAGATGTACAACAGATGTATTATTCCTAATGAAGCTTAACAAATCCGACATGTTGCCGGACATATGCAATTTCTACAGCTTTAAGCTGAAGTTAGCTAATGTTGGCTAACGGTGCAATGCATCCTGTTACTACCTGCAGTAACGGTTAAGGTATTCATGAATAACGGTTAAGTTATTCATGATAGCTAAAACTCGTTTGCTAAATCGACCCAGAAACAAATCTGCGTCCAACTAACGCAATCCTAGTTGGAAGCAAGATAACTTTTCAAGCTAAAGTTAGTTAGCAAGAGCTATGTCATGATAGCGAACAACTGTAAACAACCCAATTCAGTAATGACAGCAAAACACATGCCTGTCAGCTCAAGGGTGAAGTTGGGCAATGCACGCTCAGCTTACCCTAGGAGTGACTTCCTTTGCTCTGTACTGAGTCCTCGAAAACAAATCTATCAAATCCGCAATTTCCTCGCTCCTTTTGCTCGAGATCCCAGAGGCATTCAGACTGCCCGACGGTGAGGGTGACGCGGCCATCATTGTAAGGGCCGCGGTGGGCTCGATCCGGACTCGCCCTCCCTCAAATACCGCTGCACCTTGGGGTCGGGAAGACCCACCAGGCCATCCCTTCCCAGACAATTTCTTCCTTACCGCCCGCTTGAAGGGGCCGGGTATCCGTCCCGAATTCAGGGCAACGGAAAGTTGGTCGCCAGCAAGCCAACCACTACAAACAAGAATAAATTAGCCAGCTAGCTAACTAGCTGATTAGCTAAGATAGCAAGCCCAAAACTAAACAGACTGACGTTGAATGCAGAAATGTTTGCTTGACTTAAGTTAGCTACCGAGCCAACAAGCCAATATAAATCTGATATCCACAAGTTTGAGTTAGCTTTTTGCGCGCTTGTTAAAGTACGGGTAACCGTACAACTCGAACGGAACAGTCCCAGTCTGCATCGATGTAGTGTTCCGACGTTAACTGATTTCTGAAACGCAGAATTCTCAGCCCAGCAAAGACAAGAATCTGAAGCAGCCTGCCAGCTAGCCGTAACCGGAGAAGTGACTCAGGATATCTCGAGGACTACCGGCCTGGTCACGCTTTTCAATGTCATGCCTTTATATTACTTTGCATTTTCCCGAATAAAATAATAGACAAGGCGTTAAGCCTAAAATACTATTCCACTGCATGAATAAATGAAAAAACAGTTATCTTCCTTGTCAAATGAACGATACCAACCGCTTGGTTGTGTTGCTAGGCTAGACCATACGTGGAACAAGTGGTAAACAGGAAATTCAAATAGACATGTGACAAACACCGCCTCCCGAAATGAAAAAAAATATCACCCTAACAACTTCCTGAAGTGACGTAGCTCTGGTACCAAACTCTACATCTGCTATAACCACAGAGTAGTTATTTGGCTACGGCTGCAACAGTGTATCTCTGGTTAAACCCGTTCCCTAGTGTGACACGTCTGTTAATCTACCAATAAACTAAAGATGAAAACTATATCAAAATGACATAACTTCACAGTTTGCGACCTGAACTTTGATCAAAGCTTTCAAAGTCAATATATCGTTAAAACGCCATGTCTAACTTAGTGTAGATCATTAAATAAACCACTGTTTTAAAGTCACATGTCACAAGCAAAACCTAGTCGTAGTTCAGATTTACCACTGTGATTGTATTGTTTTGTTACATAGCTTTTATTACCAATTCAGTCGTATTCAATGTTTTTTATAACAGCTTTAAAAAATAAGTGTTGATAAGCCTGAACTCATGACACTATAATTATAAAGTTAATAGCAGTTGAATCCTTTTTTGACACTTTTACCTTTATTTGAAAAGAGTTCCATTGTAACAAAAGGAGTCTTCTCTTTATAATGGACCTATCATAACAATTTTATACCTAATTATGTAAGCATGCAAGTAGACATTTGGCATTTGGGGTATTTAGTTTTCTCTATTTAGCACAGCAGGCATTTATTGGCTGGTTCCAAATCTTTGGTTTTGGGTGGGATCAATAATGGTGGTGCTGATTTTATCTTCATGTCTCATTGCACGTCTGCAACCCCCTGGTCAATGACGTGACCACAGTCTGCTTGCACACCCTACACAGGAAGGTCCTCCAACTTGAAGTTGGTACATGCAGAACTATGTTAGATGAGGACGCTTGTCTGTCCTCTCCCAAATTGACAGAAGGGGACACAACTGTGAATTCCAAACTGGGAGAAAATGACATTAAAATAGCTTCTGTTATGGATATGAGTTGGTCTGTATATATGGATATGGTAAGTGGAGCCGTGCTGATGGAAACGCGTGTGGAAGCACACACACATTCACAAAACATTCTAGTAGACTGCATGTAAAGCACACGTACACTCTGAGGTTTGTTCCATCTCCGGTGTCTCATTAGAACAGATTGTGGCCTTTGCAGGATTGTTATATTCCTCCCGAATAGTAGAAACGCTTTAAGTGGCCTGACATTTTGCCCATTTGAAAACATAGGATTGAGATGAATAATGATCGCTACACAGTGTTCTTCATTAGCATTAGCATTGTGGGTGTATGTGGGTAGTGTGTAGGTGTGTCCGATGTTGTAATTTATCTCCTTGTCCAAAAAAAGCAAAGGGGTTTGCAAAGGTTTGTGCCGCATTCGCAAACCTGATATGTACACAATGCTCTAGGAAGAAAGGAACGTTGGTGTGCATTTGTGCCTGTGTTCATGTCTGTGTGTTAGTGCTAGTGTAAGCCTGTGTGTGTCTGTAGGTGGGTGTGTGAATGGGCTGTACATTATATTATGTGAATAACATTACTTGGCCCCTTCCTTGGCATTGTTGTTGAACGCAAACTGTTACAGGACTGGCCCAGGCTGGAGGCCCTCCAGGGCAGTGTGTAATTGGTTGAAGTGTCACCCAGAGAGGGAGCATCAGTAGGCAGGGCATCCGTGTTTCGTTACACCCCAGTGACCCTCTCCGGTTAAACATGAGGTTACAGTCTGCCACAATCTGGCCAATCACGCAGCTACAGTCTGCTACAATCTGGCCAATCATGTGGCGCACCGACAGAGTGGAACAGGGAGTGGCCTGGGTGCCAATGCAAGCTCAGCTGGTGGACCATGGAGTGGAAAGATGAGGCGGCTCATATCACGTGTTCAGGTTTTCTGCACTTTACGGAATCGAGGAGGTTTCTCCCATGAATGCACACAAGCTGGCCATTCCAAGCTGTGAGAAAAATAATCAAGTTAAAATCTTTATTTTTTTAAAATAGAACCTGCCTGAAGCAAAATGAATTGGTGCTGAATGCAGCTACCTATTTCATTTATGGCAGAAGTATGAAAAATGTAAGGCTTTGAGGAATATTTTATGGGAATGTATTGTTATTGCCAGAAGCTGTTCTGATAAGGCAAGATACGTAAGCTCGCCAATGGTCTAGCAAAATAAGTTTGGCATACCAGTAATGAATTATTCAGTTAAATAAATTACACAAAGCAAGCAATTAATAATATATCAAATGTTATTACTTATTTACTTTCTGTTTGCTATGAATCGAAACAAAATAATGAAGGATTTTCATTGGAGTTTGTACAGGTGGAGTTGCGATGATGACAGGCAGACATGTTATTATATCTCCTGTGTGTGTGTGTGTGTGTGTGTGTGTGCGTGTGTGTTGGGGGTGATTTAACTGCAAAGCATGTTCAACAGATGTAGGCTATTATTTGTAATTAACATAACAAGTCAGACAGGACATGTCGTTATTATTATATTAATTAATTTCAACTCATTCTACTTACTATATACCTATAATTGGTTTGTGCATTGGTTTTATGATATTATTTTGGAATTCATAAACACAACAAGATTGCTCTGCATGTTCCTCCCAACAGCAGAGGACGTTCTGTATGAGTTCGACTTGAAATTTGGATGTGGATTTAGCGACACTGTGAGGGTGGGGTGGGAGGGTGGGGGCTGTGATTGGAAGTGGGGGCTGGGGTATATAATGCAAATTTCTGCAATACTCGGTATGTGTCTACGCCGTCATCAACAGTCCTCGGCTTCTCTCCTGAACGTGAGCGCGCAGAAGAGAGAGCGACAGGAGGAAAGAAGGAAAGGGAAATAGAGAGAGAGAGAGAGACAGAGAGAGAGAGAGAGAGAGAGAGAGAGAGAGAGAGAGAGAGAGAGAGAGAGAGAGAGAGAGAGAGAGAGAGAGAGAGAGAGAGAGAGCAGTAAAATCGCAATCATGGAGTCGTGGCAGCAAAAGCCTGCAGTGAGAGATCGACCACATCTGCAATTATTTTAATTCCAGGAGGACAGAACCCGATTTTTAAATACAGAAGAGATACATTTAAAAAACACCCTCAAATCAAGGGAGACCCTCCGAGCCAAGCGTCTCGCGGATGAAGTAATGTTGGTTAGATCCTCATTTGCTTTCCGAAGATTCATCACTGGTACCCGGCAACGCAGTCTGTCCATCCTCTAGCGTTCACTCTGATGGGAGGTAAAAACAAATCTATTATTAATACTCGCACTGTGCTGAATCGAAGAGACGAAGACAGCTTGTCATTTTTTTGCGATACATTTTTGATGTTTTTTTTTGGCGATGTGAGGTCAGTTACTTTGGCTGTTTCCTTGCTTTTAGAAAGTATGAGGATGGGAATCGCATACCATTTTACTCATCGTTGTTGAATCACTTCCCAATGTTTAATTAATTATCTAATTTCATCATTTTGGGAGTGAAAAGCTGCATGGAAAGATTGAATCGTGGCGTATTCTTTGGCTCTGAATATTAAGATGCCACTGTGCTGACCTCCATATGATTACTAAAAGCGTTTTTTATTATCTTTAAATATATATAATAAAAATCCACCTCTCACAAAAGGAACATTTTGGCGAATTGAGGGAGGGAGATAGGAGGAGATAGAGCCGAAGACAGTGCGAAATCATAATAGAAAAATATTGGAGAAAATGCTGCCATCGCAAGAAGCCTCCAAGATTTACCATGACAACTACATGCGAAACTCCCGGGCCATTGGGGTGCTGTGGGCGATATTTACCATATGTTTCGCAATCATTAACGTTGTGGTATTCATTCAGCCCTACTGGATCGGGGACAGTATGAATACCCCGCATGCCGGGTACTTCGGCTTGTTTCATTATTGCGTGGGGCACGGCATTTCCAACCGAGAGCTCACTTGCCAGGGAACCTTCGCCGACTTCAGCTCCATCCCTTCCAGCGCATTCAAAGCGGCCTCCTTCTTCGTACTGCTGTCCATGGTCCTCATCTTGGGCTGCATCGCGTGCTTCGCTCTGTTCTTCTTCTGCAACACCGCCACCGTCTACAAGACATGCGCTTGGATGCAGCTACTCTGTGGTAAGACATATTAGCTAGCACCGTTTACTTCCAATAATCATTTGGGCGCTTGTAATAAATTGCCATAACATTTTAATGAAGCGTTTTGTTCTGAGCACCTTTTTCTCTTTATGTATATGCGATTGTTCAAGCTACATTATACGCCTTGTGTGTGTGTGTGTGTGTGTGTGTGTGTGTGTGTGTGTGTTTGTACTATGTACACGCGCGTGCAGGGGTACCCCTTTCGACCTGTCCAGTTTGCGCAGGACAGTTCCTTTACATTCTGGTCTCGTGCAGAATTTACCATATAGGGTATTTACCAATGCTCATTTTCGGAAATGTGAACTGTAACGAAAGCCTTCCTTGTGTGACGCCCAGAATCAGCGTGGGTTACGTTCAGTCTCGTTGGTTCGATTATGTTATTGCCGATCTTCCTTTGTTGTTTTGCGGATGCAACATCTACGACTTTTTTAGGCATTAGGCAAGCCATCCCTTGCGTCACTGCACAACTGAAGATGAACGTAATCCGGAATATTATAAGAATTTGGGAAAAGTATCACACATGGGATCCCTCGGGGGTTCCCTGTAACTGAAATAATTATGGTCTATGCATATTCATAAAAGAGCATTGATTACGTTTGTCTAGCGATGCTTTCCCAGTTACAGTCAAATAATCGCGTTTCTGAGTTGGCAACGCTGAAACCCGTGCCATTTTAACCTAAATCAAAACGCCTTCAACGACGGTGGAGCTCGTTTGAATTAAATGTGGTCACGTTTGATGTATAGCGGAACGAGCAGCAGCCTAATTAAGATGCGTATGTGTGGTGATATATAGCCACGGCTCTGGTGACTAAATGTAAAGACAATATACTCCAGCGTTTAGACCCTGGTGAGCGCTTTTAAAAATGTTTTGCAAGATGTCATGTGGTCACAAAATTGAGAGAAAAAAGGGAGCTTGTCTTCGCATACCATATTTCCATTATGTTCTTAGTCTTTTTAAGTGTCTGCTCTGTTCATTGCACATCCAAGCAACCTTTGTATTGATTGGCATAAAAGTGATTATTTTGCCAATTATTGAATACACAAGAAAGAAATTAGCAAATAAAAACAAACATACCAACTATTATTATTATTATTATTATTATTATTATTATTTTTTATCACGATCACATCAAATAAATTATATCGGCCTGGTGTTCAAGATTAATTCGTCGTGCTTCTCTGCACCCCTGCTGTACCTTAAATTAATTTAATCAATTCCTACTCCAAATTGAAAATTAGCATGTTGTGAAACAGCAAAATGAGTGAAAATAATCATCACGTCTCTGTATAGGTACTGTATGCAAAACACAAATCTCAGCTTATCAAACATATTCCAACTCCACAGTGATAAAAGCAACAGTCCATCAGAAGCATTGGCTTAGCTTTTATTGAAACTGTATGCAACAATAAGGCACTCCTGATAACCAGTAGGCCTATGCCATTTTACTGAAGGGTAGCTCAAGCAAACTGATATCCAGGGTGGTGGTTGCTCCTGCCAGAATTCCCAAATATAACTATGCAGTTATTCTTCATTGAGATCTTTTTTTATTATAATATAAAAAAATACCACCATTAAATTACAAACCTGAGGCTTGCATGCTGTACCTGTACAATTCAGCTCTGTGTACAGTATGCAAGACCAATGTAAAGATTATTGCAGTTCTTCATTTTAAGTAACCATTGACAGGTTGTTAAAAATCTCAACTTTTTGGCAAAAGAACATTAGACAATTGCAGACTATACTTTTGTAATACAATGTTTTCAAGTATAAATGACGAGGTTATATTCTGACATAACCATTATCAATAACTAAAGAGATATCCTTTACAGAATTCTATTATTGTCCTCTCTGCTCTGCTTTCCAGTGGCACCTGTATCTGGAACTTTTAAAAGACAACTACTTTATCAAACCTGTAGTGTCCTATTTGCCATAGAAGCAGAACCAGACGGCCATTATTAGTCAGTGATCTGTAACTGTCCTGGCTCCTTAACCAAAGACATTATCAGAAATACCCAAACATGCGTGTTCACTTCGGGAAAAGCAGGTATGAGAACCTGCCTGAAAAGGCATACATTCTCATCACTGGTGAAGTGACACATAGGCATAAAAAACTGTACCCCAAGCCAGCAATACATAATTAATTTGTACACCTAATTTGTTTGTAGAAGGTACTTATCAGTACCCCAAAACAACATTATTGCACTTTCAGGGTACATTTGGGAAATTTGTTCCTAAAATAACAGAAATGTACACCCACTGTACCTTTATTTCTGAGAGTGTTTGAAATGTTTTTAAAATACAATCTTGCAATTCTTGTTTAATTTAAGTCATTTTCTGGCACAGTATAGTTGACCTTTGACTGTTAGTTTTAACTTTACATCTTTATTTGTACATTTTACACTGCTTACCACTTCTTGGTGAACACTGTATGAAATTACAAGAATTATAATTATAAATGTAATAATAACAATACTACTACTACCTCTACTACTACTACTACTACTACTAATAATAATAATAATAATAATAATAATAATAATAATAATAATAATAATATTTATTATTATTATTATTATTCTGCCACCACGGCCAATTAATTTGTTTTCTTTTTTTATGTCAGTCAAAGTGCCAGCAACAAAGGAAATGACAAAATGATGAGTAAATATGAAAAGCTGCACAACAACAGATTGGGGGATTTCTGTGTGTAAAACAAAGCACCAAAGTTGATCCACAGTGGTAAACAATGCCTTTAATGGTGTGGTCTGTCTCTCTCTGCCATCAGAGGGAAACTGCAAATCTACACAGCAGGAGGATGAACATATTGTCCCAGCTCAGGGTACCTGCACTCAAAGCACTCATCATATGCTTTTGGTCGCATGGAGGCTCCTTGCGGATTTCTAATTACATAAGCCCCTAATTAATTAGACAAGGTGCAAATTAATTGGGCCTAAATACACATTAGCCAGTGCCTGTTCATTCAGGTGAGATTTGTTCTTAATGACTTGGGCTGTGAAGTTGGGGATGGGTTTTTTATACACCAGCTGAAACCAAAGCTGTGCTCTGCTACCAAAGTCCCTGAGCGGTGGAGTCACTTCCAATGATCCGCCACCTGTGAACCAATGCGCACACACCCATGCATGAATGCACATACACTCTTTAGTAGGAACTGCATTTTAATCATAGTTATACCGTACCTAGCCTACATACGTTTAGCATCCAGGAATTAAATGGTGCAATGTGATCGCAAAATCCACTACACCTACTGGAACTAGCTGTTCCAGACTGTTTTTTGTTGTAACAGCAAAACAAGGCAAAAAGAAAGACCACACACAGTATTATGTTCCCAAATGGAATTCATTAGCTATAACAAAAAGACATTATTTCAAACCAGCTAGGTTTTTGTCACCAGCATGTATTTGTTGATATGCACATATTGTACATATTAGATGTCCTGATAAAAAGTCACCTGAAATGTTTTTCTTCTGTGTTTGGATGCCTCTGAAGGCTCCTGTGGTAGTTTTTATGCATAAACAGAGCCATGGGAAACTTGGTTAGTCACACCCAGCAGATACAGACCATCCACGTGAATGAGGTGCGCTTGCTGTGATCTGGTACATGATTTTCATGACTTTCTGAATTGTCAGTTTGAGCTAATGTCCGCCACCAGTGAGATATTTACATTGAATCAGAACTGTATAGTGTAGCACCAATGATCTTCCAGAGAACAGGCCTCAGTGACCTTTAAGGTGGGGGTATTGATTTCAGGGATTATTGCACACAGTGGGAGAGGGTGACCTGGACCCTGAATAATCAGCTCTTTGGCCTAAATCTAGCCCTCCCTCTGCCCCCTGAAACTGTGGGGAGGGAGCCTGGATCAGCCAGCTAGAAGTAGAAGTATTTCTTCCCATCAGAGTCTGTCTCACCCCATTAAGCAGCACGGAGCTGAAATATCACTCAGTAGGGATAAGGGGGCTTTGTGGGCATGGATTCTGGAAGGTTTACAGTTTACACCAAAGTGAGTTAAGATTCATTTAGCGCAATACTCAGCATTATCTGTAATGAGAAACCACATCTCTCATTGATGCTTCTAAATTACAATACAGCTAAATATTTTACATGGAAATCAACAAAATTGGACTGCAATGTACATGATGTGAATTAGTAAAATGCTGAAATGCCGTTTAAAATTGACGCACATGCCAGAGAAAGAGGACACACCGTGTGGTAATCTTTGAAATTCATCTCTTGATTAGGTAATCATCTCGGGAGAACTTATTATTGAAGGATTGTGACTTGTTATTGGGAGCCCATCATACATGAGTGTGAGCGTGGGGAAGGAAAACTAAACTAATTCACTTGAATCATTCATTTGAAAGCGCAAAGCTTTTCTTGGTTTTCTCAATCCTTTCATGATGAAGGATAAAGATGGAGGCTCATAGTAGACGATGTTGAAATGTGGCAGTGATGGATACCCACACAGCTGGTTTAGCTTGAATTTCATGTTCATGAAAAGGGGCTCATTTGTCTGCAGGTAGACCTCACAGCGTTTGCAGCAGCGTGATTCGTGTGAAGATACATCGCTTATCGGATAGACATTGTGAGGGTCGCCGTTCCAAATGTTAAGAGGAAATAGTCAATGGGTGAAATTTCTTGAGCCAAAACTTTTCATAGACAAACATAGCTTGAACTTTTAGTCACAGAGGCTGACTAAAACCATGTGCCTTCCCAACAAACGCACACGCGCACTGGAAACTTAACCAAAAATCACTGGTCTACCGTGACACTGGACCGTTCCAGGACAGCAGGGAGACGGATATGGGGAACAGCGCAGGCAGGTGCTGGGACCAGACCCCACGAGCGGCCAGGCTGGCGCGGTTCTGAAACTGGCTGAGACCGGAGAAGCGTAAGAGAGAGAGACAGACGCATTGCAGTGGGGCTAAGAGCTCCCTGCCCACTGCGGGGGGTTGAAGCCCCGTGAAGATGTTAAAAATACACCTCGCCACCACTCCTCCCCGCGCGGCTGTTATCCCCGGCATCTGTATCAGCACGTTAGCAAAGGGAACTCCGTGATTCTCCGACGGGCCTCTCATGCCTCTCACTCACGGGTGATGAACGTTCAGAGGGACAGGGGAAAAAACTGAAGAAAAAGCAAAACAGGAACACCCTGAATAAACAAGCACATCGTTATCTCTCTGTCAGTGAATATATGAATACATTATCCACGTTATTAGCGTAATGTGCTTGATTAAAGACAGGTAGGTGTGGGAAACGGTGTGATGGGTGGGGGTGTGACTCACCAGCATCGGCCTGCATGCCATCAGTCCCAGTCTCAGTCTCACGTCGCTGAAGCTTCAAAAGAGGTTTCTGAAATTCACTTTTTAATGGTGTATACGCATCTTTAAAAAAATAAAAACGAGAACCATAAAGCGACACGTTATTATTAACCCATATTCTTGCAATTGTAAGAGATTATAAAGACATATTTCAATGTCTGATTTATTAATATAGCACTTCTGTATCTGGGAAACCCCCTCTCATCCAGTTCAAAAGCCCAGTTCAATATTGTACAATATTGTACGAGTGTGAATGGTTCTCTTTTGTGAACATAAATGACTTATTTCTGGGGGCCAGGTAACTTTTTAAAATCATGTATGCAGGTGAAATGTGTTGCACATGCAATTAATGAAACAATTTGAATCAATTGTATTTTACATGTTTATGAACAAAGATGCATTCTTAGTTCAGCTTTCACTTTATTTAGATTATTCTGTGCAGTGGAAGGTGTGTTGACGCTGTGCAGAAGCAGGACGTGTTGCTGGACTTAATATCTTTTCTTCTTCACAGTGATCAAAAGGGCTAGAGTATGTCTGTGTTGGGCCATTCGATAGCCGTGTAGGGAATGGCCCTTATGTAAACCTAGTGGAAGTCTCCAAAATCTTTTGAAAGCTAGTGAGCAAGCCTTTCACATATTCTCCCCAGAACATGGTTTGATCCCAGTGTTCAGACCATAACCAATCAACTTTTACTTTTCAGATACAGTACATCCCATTTTCATTTTATCCACTAGACACCCTGATAGCCTGTCATAGTGTACTTCCTATTTAAGGCCTAACTTCACTCAATGGCTATGTTATTCTCTATATGTCTCTCAATAAGTAATATATCTCTGTATTTTTGGTGTGATAATTTGACATCTGTAGTTTGAGAGACACTATCCAGAGGCTGCATGGAATTAGTGGGTGTTGGGAAAGTTGGAAGATTTGGACCATTCGGGGCACTAGTTTGGTATTGTACTGGCATTGTTATTGTACAGGCTGCGATTTTTAAAATAATTATGTCATTTAATTGAACCCATTGCACAGAGCTGAAGTTAATTGAGCAAAGCGGAGGACCCTTCAGACCGACAGTGCCACACACTGATGTGTTTTTGAGGGCTATTTTTTGACGGCTCTCTGGGAAACAGAGCGGGGTAGAGGCGGGGGAACCAGCTCGCGCTGCCCTAGCGATGCCCTGACCTTTTCATTAACGCCTGCGACGCTTATTGAGTTCCCTGCTCCGCTCCTGAAAAGGTCATGTTGAGAGGCAGAGCTCTCATGCCGTGCAGCTTGTGGGTCATCTCTCTGCTTCAGCGCCGCGGTGGAGCTCTGCACTCTGGGTCTGGAGGGCTCGGACTCTGGGTCTGGAGGGCTTGGACTCTGGGTCTGGAGCTCTGCACTCTGGGTCTGGAGGGCTCGGACTCTGGGTCCGGAGGGCTGGGACTCTGGGTCCGGAGGGCTGGGACTCTGGGTCTGGAGGGCTGGGACTCTGGGTCTGGAGGGCTGGGACTCTGGGTCTGGAGGGCTCGGACTCTGGGTCCGGAGGGCTCGGACTCTGGGTCTGGAGGGCTCGGACACTCTGGGTCTGGAGGGCTGGGACACTGGGTCTGGAGGGCTCAGACTCTGGGTCTGGAGGGCTGCACTCTGGGTCTGGAGGGCTGGGACTCTGGGTCTGGAGGGCTGGGACTCTGGGTCTGGAGGGCTGGGACTCTGGGTCTGGAGGGCTGGGACTCTGGGTCTGGAGGGCTGGGACTCTGGGTCTGGAGGGCTCGGACACTCTGGGTCTGGAGGGCTCTGCACTCTGGGTCTGGAGGGCTCTGCACTCTGGGTCTGGAGGGCTCGGACTCTGCACTGTCTAGGCACGGGCTCGGTTCATCTTCCTCCTGGCTTTCGAGTTTCAGCCGGCCGAAGGCCGTCCTGATCAAAAGGATCAAGGTTCCTGATGCCAATGCTTCACCTCTGGTGAAAGTGAATAGATGTGTCAAACAGGAACAAAAGAATCTAATTGAATATTGCTTTCCATGTAAAGACATTACATATGACTGCTTTGAAGCACAATACGTATCGCTAACACTAAGTACCTTAAAGCCTGCATTATACTGTCAGAACCAGCCACGTGTTTCAGCATATGTAAGATGTTGTAACAAAGACATAATGTGAACATGCATAATGATTGTTTTGTAACAGTTATTTTGAAGTCAGTTTTGTAAAACTGACTGCATGCATTATGTTGAAATTTGTCAGAGCTGTATATATGGTATTATGTCAAGCTTATGTCGGTGTTATGCAGGCTTTATAGTGTATAGTTCGAGTTTAAGAGTCTGGCATCACTTTTTGTTCAGGTGTCTCCATTGCTTTCATTTTTTAGATTTGTTCATTCTTATTCCAGATGAAATATTATGCGCCTCAGTGAACGAGAGAAATTCATGTGGATTACATGGTCCTTGTCAGTCAGTTTTTGAGAGGTTTTCTATTGAACTTGCTGGAAGCTCTCATGGGTTGGAGTCATCCGTTTGATTCTGGCCAAATGTCACCTCTTTTTTGTGTTTCTAAAAAAAAAGCAAAGAAAAATGATATTGTCCTGAAAGCAGTCCGGAGGGGAGAGGAAATGTCAGAATGAGACCCCGCAGAAAGGAAAGGCGAGACAAAAGGCGGGTTAATGAGCGCCGAGCCTCTTTTAGCCGCGAACAAAGGATATTTTGCAGGGATTTGATTCAGGCCCTCAAAAACCCTGGAAGAGCTTGACCAGCTCAGCACAAACAGCTACATCAAACACAGAGAGCAAGCCCAGGGGGGCTGCAAATGAAATGCAGGCATTTTAGCAGAGCAGCAAGCTGTGTTTCCTCATGGAGCTCAGTGAATTAACCCGCTGAACCGTGCTGTATGCATCCTATTATATATATGTGTGTGTGTGTGTGTGTGTGTGTGGAAGGGGGGTGGGACTGTATCTGCATGTGTGTGTACAGTATGTGTGTATATTCACGCGTGTACATAACGTGTGCATATTATGCATGCATGTAGCTGTTTATGGATGTCTTTGTATGTATGTATAGTGCGCATGTATATATGGATATATAATATAAACTCAGTATTGGTAATGTCGCTGTAGCGTGATTATAATTTGCATGTAAATATGACAGGCTGTCAGAGAAGCTGGTCTGAGGTCTCAGAGAAGGAAATGGCTTCCTTGGATTAGATCAGCCCATCCTTTGACCCGAGGAGCGTCTGTAATTGAATGAGACGAATCACAAAGGAGCGCGTGTCAAACGCGGAGAGAAAGAAATGAGGCAAATCCGAACAACAAACACGGGGGTTATTTCTGTAGCGCCAGGAGGAGCGGAGCCGCGATCGCTCGCTTTCGCGAGACGTGAGTAACACAGCTGCCGCATCTGTGGGGGAAAATTACACACAGACCTACGCAGGAGAAATGAGTCGCTCAACCGAGCGCGTTCAGGCCGGCAAACAGCCCCCCCCCCCCACTTCTCTCCACCCCCCACAATGCCCTGCCCATTGTGCCCACGTACCCCCCCGCCCCCCCCACTTCTCTCCACCCCCCACAATGCCCTGCCCATTGTGCCCACGTACCCCCCCGCCCCCCCCCACTTCTCTCCGCCCCCCACAATGCCCTGCCCATTGTGCCCACGTACCCCCCCGCCCCCCCCACCCACCCCCAATTTTGGTGCTTTCCATTTCCTATTAAAAGCTTTTTTTTGTTCTTCAGCAGACATCATCATGTCTCTGTAATGTGGGGCTATTTGGAAGCGTGACCACCAAGGCGGACAACTCCTTCCCCGGATGGAGAGAGTTCCCCCGGGCCCCCTCACACCCCAGCTGATGACCTAAGAGCGCAGACACACACACACACACACACACAGTCTTCAGGGTTATTAATAATGACAGGAAATATCGCTGGAGGGGATGCCGTCAGAACCAACATGATCTTGCGCCGATTTTTCGTGCCCTGGAAACAGGTTCACGAATACTCAATCCTGCATAAGTGCCACCCCACGATGGCATTCTGCAATTGCAAGGAGAAATATAATAGATATAAAATATGAACAGATATATTAAATAATAGATGTATTTACACATACTCTGTGGGCAAACGGCAAAACAATTGTAGCAACAGAAATTGCAGTTAGGGTTAGGTTAGGGTTAGGATGTAGCATTAACAATATTAATTGAGCATAGAGACACAGAAACGTTTTGGATGCATGCATTCAAGTGCCTCTGTTTTGGTTGGAGAATTAGAACGTATTGTTAACTTCAAGTGGTAGGAGCAGATGTTCAGATTTCAGAACAGAGAGGCCGATTTCAGTGGTCAGAACATTCAGTCACCTGTCGAATTAGTGTGAGATCCGGCTCGTCAGAACACTGTTTGGATTTAAGGAGCCTAATTTAGTGGAATTGTTTTTTTGTTCCATTCTTTTATTTGAAAACATTGCCCCTGAATATCAAAGTAAATTAGATATAATTTCAATTAGCAAAGGTCTTGTGCATTATTGTGATAATTCAATGAAAAACTGTGCTAAAAAAATAGTGAAGCTTCCCTTTATTGAGTTAGGCCAGGGGTCCTACACTGTGGTCCTGCTGGTCTTTGTTTGTTTTCATCTTAAAATTAGCTTTGGATTTTGAATGGTTGGCATTTATATAGCGCCTTTATCCAAAGCGCTGTGCAATTGATGCTTCTCATTCACCCATTCATACACACACTCACACACTGATGGCGATTGGCTGCCATGCAAGGCGTCGACCAGCTCGTCAGGAGCATTTGGGGGTTAGGTGTCTTGCTCAGGGACACTTCGACACAGCCCAGGCGGGGGATCGAACCGGCAAACCCTCCGACTGCCAGACGACTGCTCTTACTGCCTGAGCCATGTCGACAAGTCATAATGCATGCCAGTGGTAATTCTGGGGTTGGTACTTTTGAATTGTACTCCTGTGCCTTCTGTGATTGGTAGAGTGATGTTGCCAGAACAGGCATTTGACTCCCAAGCTCCGACCCATTTCTCCTCTATACATTTCTTGGGACGTTTCCCTGATTTGAGCATGAGAAACGATCCAAGTGTGACAGATTATGCGTTTACCTGTCATCCATATCTCGCCATGGAGCATTTCGTTTTCTTGCGCAGTTCACACGAGGCCCGACAGGAGAAATTCATCCGTGCTCTTCTCTCTTACCTCGGGAAAGAAGCGCCGAGAGAACCAGCCTTTTAAATGTTTTTCCTTTTTTTCATTTTAGTCTTTATAATTGTTTTTCAAAGAGCGCGTAGGTGAGGCTGCATCACTGGCAGCGCTGGGAGTCACGATTCAGCTGCATACCCGTCAGCAGCACCATTGTTGCTGCCTCCGTATTGGAATGTGTGGGGGAGGATAGGCAGAAGCACAATAACCCAGTTCCCGCTGAGTTAGGGAAAACAAATCAAACGCGCAGGAAGCACCGATGCAAATCAAACACGCAGGAAACAACGATTCAAATCAAAAACACAGGAAACATCCTTTCAAATCAAACACACAGGAAACACCGATTCAAATCAAACACAGGAAACACAGATTCAAATCAAACACACAGGAAACACAGATTCAAATCAAACACAAAGGAAACACCATTTCAAATCAACAAACCAGGAACACCATTTCGAATCAAACACAAAGGAAACACCAATTCAAATCAAACACATCGGAAACACCATTTCGAATCAGACACAAGGGAAACACTGATTCAAATCAACATACCGGAAACACCATTTCGAACCAAACACACAGGAAACACCGATTCAAATCAAACATACAGGAAACACTAATTACATCACATTACATGAATGGCATTTGGCATTATCCAGAGCGACGTACAGTTGATTAGACTAAGCAGGAGACCATGCTCTCCTGGAGCAATGCAGGGTTAAGGGCCTTGCTCAAGGGCCCAACGGCTGTGCAGATCTTATAGTGGTTATACCGGGGATCAAACTACCGACCTTGCAGGTCATAGTCATATACCTAAACCACTAAGCTACAGGCTGCCCCCAATTCAAAACAAACACACAGGAAACACCGATTCAAATCAAACACACAGGAAACACTGACTCAAATCAAACCCACAGGAAACACCAACACCAAATCAAATTTATGTTGCATGATTCTTTTCCTGTAACACAGCACTAAATTTGGTAAAGGAAAATCAAAGAATCAGTGGAAGCACCATCCTTGGTTATACTATTGGAAGAAAACCAAGAAAGGCTTTAGGTGTTCTGATATTTACAGTACATCCTATGTTTTCTCATGCAAACAGCCTTGTTGGTGTGATTGTCTGTGAAATCTCGCTTGCTGCTCTTTTGGATTTTGTAGCGCTTTTGTGCCAGTCTCACATCTTTTCTTTTCTCTCTGTCTCTCTCTTCATCTTTGGCTCTCACTCATATAATTTTCTCCCTGTTGAGACTTTCAGCTTGCATCTCCCTTTTCAGAGAACTGATGTATTTTCCTTTGAAATAAATGGCTTTCTTCTTGATATGCAAAGACATGAGCGCAAGGGGAACAGATAGGGTTCCTCATTTCACTCACTAATTTCACTCCCTCCTACACACATCTCTGTCTCCAGGAGCTTCCTTCACAAGCAGTGTTCGCCACTAGATCAGCTGTTATGCAGCCGTACGTGTGTGTGTGTGTGTGTGTGTGAGTATGTATGTGCGCGTGTGTGTGTGTGCATGAATGCGTGTGTGTGAGTGTGCGTGTGTGTGTGTGTGTGTGCGGGTGTGTGTGCGCAAGCATGTGTATGTGTGTGTGCATGTGCATGCGTGCATGCGGGTGTGTGTGTGTGGGGGGGTGGGGGGGGGCTGGTCCATGGAGATTATATAAGGGGGCCAGGAGATAACAATATGATAACTGTTCTGTTATTGTTTTTATTATTCTTTACTTCATCTGGGAATATTTTATCTGGCTGAAAAAATGTAGTCAGATCTATTGTCAGTCGGGCAGGATTTTGTCTGAGAATTACCATGTTCAGTGCGGCATCTTGATTAGCTAATATAATGAAGACAAAAGCCCCTGTCCCCGAAACACAGCGTTTCCTTGGTCCTCTTCAGAGGTTCTGGGGATGACAGAGGCAGTTCAAATGAAAGGAGACGACTGTAGACAGCAGGAAAAATGGAGGCAGGAGAGGGAGGCATCAGGGAATACAGGAGGGAGAGAATACCCCCCCACCTCTCATCGGCATGCGCTGAATGTTCAAAGTTCGGCACAGTTAAAAGTGTGGCTGGCCTGTCAGGTCTTCCCCTAATGCAGCGTTAATCTCCAATCAGTCAGGGATTGGTGGGGTTTTCATCACCACGGCGACGCTCCTGCTCCCGCTCATAATCCTCCCCCTGGAGGTTAAGCTGCCAGCAATTATTTTTCCGCTCCATGCAAACCCATCATCTCTCCCAGATCAACTGTGCGCTGGGAACACCTCCACTAACACAGAGCACAGTGCCCACAGCACAGGGCACAGAGTGCCAGCACACATTACAGGGTCAAAACTCACAAGATGGCTTTGGTAATTTGTCAGTCAAACAAAAAATTAATTCTGATAATGCTGCTCCAGCTTAACGGGGCATTGTTACGCTCTGTTGGGTAAAAAGATGAGTGTGCGCACATGAATGTGTGTGTACACAGTATGTGGTCTATGTGTGTGTATGCACATCAGTGTATGTGTATATGTGTATATGTGTATATGCTATATGCGCTCTGTATGTGTGCGTATAAGTGTATGTAATCAGTCGCAACATCAGCATATCACCAGATATGTACTTGTGATATCATCACTAATGGCAACATAACCAGGGAATTTGGGTAATTAGTTTGATGTTACACAGCAAAAAAAAAACTTGTGGTCAGTGCAACAGCCTACAAGCACTCAACATAATGCAGTCTGAAACTTCTGGAAAGTTCTGCAGTTCAAGCAGCAGTACTAGAAATGGAGAACACAGGTGAAAAGGGATTCCAGTCTGCAGCTGATCGGCTCTCTAGCCACTCCATACATTTCCCCTTTTTGGTTTTGCTGGATAGGCGAAACGTCAAAGCCATGCAACCACAAGAACGACCGTAAGGTCCAACCGGTTTCTCTTCCTAATTCCACCACGTGTTTGGACGGAATCTTTTGTGTCATATGAACACTTGTTTCCCAAGAATGTCGGAATCGGCAAATGTTCCACAGCGTTATGTCAAAGATGCGTTCCCTGCATGCGTGACACACCAAAAACAGATAGGGGAATGTTCACTTATAAAGGGGATGAAGGCAGAGAGCCAACTAAGCGTATTGTGTGTGGGTGAGATGAGCGTAGCCAGACCAGAAAGATTGAATTGACTGTAATGTAGTTTAGCATGTCTAAATACAGCAGCTAACGTGCTAGTCCTTGGTGCAATGTTGCACCGCCTGTTCAACAATACACCCCTGACTGTACCTGTTGTGGCTGAGAGTCTCACCAGGAGGACCATCACTCTGTACTCTGTCTGAACCAACAGACCACCAGGCCTGGTCACACAGCTCAGCTGGCCTCCTGGGAGAAAAGAGGGCTTCCCAGCATTGGGGGCAAGGCTGCGGGGCTGCCGTTCTTGAATTACTCAGGGACATTATAGCAATGGACTAAGCCTACACATATGGCTGGCCAGTCGAAGCTGTGAGAAAAAATAGAGGATAAAATTAGCTTAGAAATGGCAGCTGTTTCAAACAGCATGAGTCTGTTGAACGTAACCATGCAAACACCTTTCATGCTGCTTCTTCTGCAGTCTGTAGCCCGCTTCCTCATGACGGTTACTGCACTGGACAGCCCAATAACTGGTACTTATGACTCCGGTCCACTAGCAGCTTGCAATGTGCTTGTAAATGCGGAACAGATTTTCAAGAGTTGCATTTGATTTTCAAGGCAGTAAGTTCAGTTGTTAAGTGAAATATTGCAAAGTGCCTAAAAGAGGAAAGAGGCCTTCCTTGTCTCACCACCATCGCTTCCAGCTGGTGGTTTATTTCCTTATAGCCCGACAATGACTTTGCACTGTGAAGACAGCCTGCCTCACCATCCAACTCAACTCACTGATAGTATTTTATATGTAAATTACATTGTGTCCCCACTAGCATTTGTGCTCCAAGTATATGATTGACAAATAATTCAGCCAATCACCCAGGAGAAAACAATGTAATCAGTTCAGCAATGTAATATCTTATTCATGAATCTATCTCATCCTGTTTAGCCCTGCCGGGGTCGTCAGGCATGAATTCCCTGATAGGCTAATTACAGAGACAGATAAAGCCATTAAAGAAGGAGTGAAGCCACTTTGTCATGAAGGCGAGCTTTCAGTCTGCACCATTTGTATTATACCATAGAGTTTCAAAGTCACTTTTCACAACACTGAGTTCAGCTACTGTAGCTTGGCTGATCCGTAAAAACAGCGTTTGGGCCTGAATTTGGCCTCAAAGTGCCCCACCATTTCTATTGATGCTGTGAGGTGGATAAACCTGTGTGAGGTGACTACAAAAGCCAACGGGCCCAGAACACTGTAGCACAGGAAATCCATGCAGAAATACAACACCCAGAATGCACTTCTATGCAAGGGGTCACATTGAACTGATTTGCCCTTCAAAAATGTTCCTGTTCTTTATGGTCATTGGTTGGAAAGGCCGTATTTATTAGCATTAATCCCGTGGTAATCACCGGAACGAGCTGAATGCGGAGGACACCTCCCCCTCTCCTCTTTCCCTCAGCCTGGGTGCCACTCCCGCTTGCAGTGAGCTGTCCCCGGGTGTCACGATACAGTAGCCCCATGGTCAACCTGACGTGCGGCTTATTTGGATGTAAATGAGCCTCTCCACCAACGGCGAGATCACCGCCAGAATACCGATGGAGAAAGTATCGACTTCTGAATGTAGATAAGGAGCCCTCTTCTCTATGGCAGGAAAAACGTTTTTTTCACAAGACAGGCAAAGCAGTGGGTGATGAGAAATTAAGGGGGTGAGGGGATGAAGGTGGCTTCTTTTTTGAGTAGGCACTAATTCCTCATATTAGAGAAGTTAGTGCATACTTTCCCCCCCCCTTGTCTGTGCGCTTTTGCGGGAGGCGATGGCTGGGAGGGGCAGCAGAGTGACGCTCGGTGGATAGACAGGCGCTCGCACGGTCAGGCCGGCCTCAGTCTGGACGCTTGGCCCGGGCCCTGGTATCGATCGCCCCGGCGGGCCCTGTGAGGGGTCATTTTCACATGCTTTACGGCCGGGGTGCGGAGGAGAAGGAGAGTGAAATGATCATTGCACCGAGCGTAATGGGCAGAAACACTGTACGGTGCGGCGCGGTGATAACAGCGCGGCCGATCGATACGGAGATGCGCGGGCGATAAATTCTCCCGCTGAATTAGTGCGCTCCGAGGCTGATCCCCTCTCGCCGGGAACACCCTCTCCCCGCCGCGGCCCGGCCCAACGGAGCGGGCTCGCTCTGTGGTGAAGGGGAGCGCCTTCAGACCAACGCCAGCTCCCGTCTGCGATACGCCGCGGAGGCCAAGCCCTTTCCCGTAGCTTCGGCATTGGGCTGCTCACGCTGTGGAGAGAGTTGAGCCTTTGTTTGGCCCTCTCCGAATCCCCCGCGCGCCCTCTAGGCTGCCGTAAGCTCTTTGTCGTCTGTTCCGTCTGCCCGCGCTCTTACTGTGAAACTTTTTGTTCCCGGGCTCTCCGTGGAGCACATTCTCCTGTGGGGAAACTCTACCTCCATCTGTCTCTCCACCTTTCCCCTTTCTTGTCAGAACAGAGCTCAATGTTCCTGGGGTGACTTTTCTGGGTTCGCCCGTCCTGATTGTCCCACCGAGCCCACCCAAACGCATCCTGCTCCATGGAGGTGGGACAGACTGTAGAGGGCACTGGTGCCTGGGGAGCACATTAAGGACACGTGTTCAGGACCAGAAGCCAAAAACTACAGTTGGGCTCCACCTCCATAGTGGCATCTCAGCACTGCCCAGTAATGCTAGGTTGCTCTAGTCCTCACATGAGAAAACCAGATCCTACGGGCACCATGCTTATGTACATTGTTCTGGCAAAAGCATTCACTAGATTAATGTAATGCATTGTAAACGAGTGACAAATTGTAGAATCGTAACTTGCGTTTGTTTTGCAGCCAGTACATTTGCAGCAAATTCCCTCCCCTCTCTGATTCTCAACGCAGAGCATCTCTGGAACAACAATTTCATGTCGATTTACATCTAACTTCCTACGTGCTGTTTGGAGGTTCTCTTGAAGAAATGAAATGTCCTCCCCCTTTCAGAGCAAGAGGGAAGAAAGACCACCAGCTCACGCGACACACTGTTGTTTTCTTGAGATTTTCTTTTAGAATTTTTATTCTGCTCCAGGACACAAACTTCTGAACAGGCTTTGACCTAGTTAGTATTCATGTGCTGACTATATTTTTGTTGTTGCTCTTGCGTGAACAGGAGATTGTCGCGGGGAGCATAGAACAAGCATCTTTTTTTTTAAAAAGACCAAGAAATTGAAGGTCCATTTCATTTTTTCCCTACTGTTTCATTTGAGTCCATGTTATTAAGTGACCTTATCCTGGAATGTCTGTTTCTACACCAGCAAGCACACCCAGGGAATGTCAGTTCTCAGTCCTTACTGGCAGCGATCCATAATAGCCCACTATAGATTTTTAATTATGGTTCATTTCAACAAAGAAGAGCAAATTGCATTCTTACAGAAGTAAATTCCGATTCGAGGAAGGAGATAATTGGATTAGATTAAACAATAAACTGTCAAAATCTCAATCAAGAGAGAGAAATGAATATTGATCCATGTATTGCAGCGAACGCTTTCTGCAAACATAAAGATGTCTTTTAGTTAATTGAATCCTGCCAGAGGAAAAAAAACGCTCTTGCGCTTTGTCCTCCTGCATGAAACGCCTCGATATTGTGAAAGTGTTTTTTTTAAAAATGCTCTCATCAATGCGGTGCTTTGGTGCTTTCTCGCACAGTAAGACAGATCTATGGCAGGGTGCTGACTGTTGAGCGTTGTCACATAAAGATAAAAAGAGGCTTTCACACCCACTTGTCAAAATGTTGTGGCTGTGTCGGGCCGTTACCCTGCAAGCCTGAGAATTCAAGGGAAAGTTTTCAAGCATCATTACGCTGTAACACACCATAAATACAATATTCACACAACATCAGTTAGTCACACAGTCAGAACAAGGTTACGTCATCTCTGATCGATGGTGGAAGCTGCTGAGCCATTTTCTTTTTATCAAAAACTGTATCCATTTGTAAAGAAACAGTTACTTGAATAATACATCCTTCATGTCACCTGAAAATAGATCCTTTATTGCATTTGTGGTGAATTTCTAGACCCTAGATCCAGAGGAAAAATAACACTAAAGATGGCATTCCTCCTCTAAATACACCCACACCAATCCACTGCGATATTACTCCAATTAATGGTAAAAAAAATAAAAAAAATAATGAAAGTAGCATCGCAGTATTTGGACCCAATGTCCCAGTGAGGTGTATTTTTTTCAGAATGCTGTATGTGCACACAGGGCTGCCAGTAAAACAAAGCGCACCAGTGAGTTTTGTTTGTTAGTGTTTCTGCATTGCCACAGTGGAAATGAGCCTTCATGCCATGTTCTGAGAAGACCGTGGGCTCTATGCTTAAGCGCACCGGATGTCAGGTTTGAATTACTGAAGTATTGCATGGCACTGTGGCCTTAGGGGGAGTCTTATAAATCTTTGAATCTTTGAATTCAGTTCAACACAAGCTAACACTGTGGTATCATGGCGCTATGCTGCACCATAATGTGCCAATGGAAATTTGGCACAATGTTAGTGAAAGAAGGCGGGAGTATTTAGCCAGGCTAGCAGAATGAAAGCCATTTCAGTAAATCGCAGCCAATTGCTGCCAACCTGTATATTACATCTACCTGGACATTTATATTGTTAATAAACTGGAAGAATCAAGTTTTTAGCCAGATATATCCTTTTGTAGCCAATTTTACCAATTTCCAAAAATGGTAAAATGAATTATGCTTATTCTCTGGTTCAGATCTCTGTACCCTATTCCAGAGTTCCCTGAAATAAAAATGAAATAGCAAACAAATCAGTAATCAGTAAAAATGTGACTTGCATTACAGAAATATTGCAAGACTAGGTTTGTCTAATAGGGGCTGTAAAACAGTCCCCCAGAGACCCTGTTAATGGTGTGATAAGAAATGAGTTGGCAGTGTATGTCTAGTATTATCAACCAGAAATTAGTTGGCACTGATTAGAAATTACTAATATTATCAACCAGAAAAGAGATAGCAGTGAGTATTTAGTACATTACAAGTATAATCAACTAAAAGCTGCCCAGTCCAATGATGACAGATCTGCATCATATCATCTGATCTCTTCACTCTTACTTCCATACTAGTGTACTAAGTATAACCCACATACAAATCTTCCTCTTTCCCTCCCTCTCTCTCTCTATCTCTCAGGCACTAATAGCATGAACTCACAGTATGTGCACTGCATGTTTTATCAATGCAAGCAACACCTGGGTATTGGTAGCAGCATCATTTTTATTTTATTCCGGTGTGTGTGTGTGTTTGTGTTTGCGTGCTTCACTAAATAGTTGTAGGGAGACAGGAAAGAGGAATTGTGGTTACACTGTGTGCCACTGAGCCTTGGGCATTTTCCGCCCTGATCCTTCAGCTCCATCCTTGAGAAATGCACACATAATTATCATGGTCAATAAATAATCACTAGAGCCCTTACAAAAAATAATCCTCCCGTTCAACAGTAAATAATGATGACCCGTCTTGCACCGTTTCCCAAGGGACTGGGAGGGGAAAGCGTCCATTCCGGTTCTTGAATATGTTTATGAATTACAGTAATCTCACGCCGACGTGGCTCCTTGCGTTTCACGGCCGACAGCGTTTCACAAACCCTGCGCTAATCTGGGAGTTTAGGCCATATGAGGAGTAAGGGTGGATCGAGGTGAGGAAAGTCAATACTCCAGCGTACGTCCGTAGATTAGAGGCGGTGTGCGGGTGTGGATGGCGGTCCCACAGTCAGCACTGCAGTGGGAGTGTGGAGCACACAGAGGGCATTATCTGGCCCCGCTGTACCGCGCCCGCCCGCCGGCATTGCGAGAGCTTATCATTCATCACTGGATGGACTCACAGTGATGAACACTTTACGAGACCCTTACACGCAGCCTTTGTCCCTGCTGAGAATGACACCTCCCTCCTGTACCCATCAACTGCTGATGTTCTGTCGTCGGAGCAAAGGTAGCTCTGAACCGATGCTTTAAACTGAAGAGTCAGGAATGCATCAGAACAGCAGGTAACACAAAGCCATGCACACAGGTGCCATGTACTGTATAAAAATAACAAGCAAGCTATTCTTACAACTTCTCACCTCGTCACCTTTTTAACCATAAGAGTTCTCACATGCAGAGAAAACATTCCCAGAAATGTACCCTTCCCGTTTCACAGAAACCTTGGTTCCAGTTGTGGGGGTCGAAGTTGGTCTGAAGGTGTTGCCGTAGCACTGGCTAACCCCCATCTTAGAAGCATCGAACTCAGCCAGCAAGGGAACTACAGTGTTTGACACGCATTGGAAATCATTCATATGAAATGACAGATTCGAACAGGAATGCCCCTGGACCAATGCGGAAGTGGAGCTCAATTAAACAACTCTGTATGATAAAAACTAAACAAAGCTGTGTACGCCACGTACTTGTTCAACCCCCTGTGGCCAGTTTGAAAGTCCCAATTAATCCCCTTCGCGGGGATGCTGCCGCAGCAAAGCCAGGCGTCAGCAGCGGAGGATTGTTATTGGTGGCTGATAGCCCGGCTTTGCGCCGAGTTGCCTTCACTTCACCGTTCGGAGAAGGAACGCGAGGAGGCGACGGGGAGAAGTCAGGCGTACAGCCGCGGAGACTGCACGCTCTCGCGCGCATTATCAATTTATCACACGGTTACAGCCCCCGGCGTGACGACGGCCTCCGCGCTTCAGAGAGACTGACACCAGCCTGCTCGTCTCTGGGGACGGGGACCCGCGGAGCCAGCTTTTCAATTAGGAGCAAATTAAGAACGGGGAGGGGGGACACAAGCTGCCTGACCGCATCTTCAGAGACGGTAATTAAGCCCGAGGGCGGGAGCGCCATTCGCGCTGCAGCCTGGGCGCTAAGCGCCCGGCCTCCGTCAACCCTCTGATGTCCGGCTCTGAGCAGGAGCGGTTAAAAGGGAAACAACATGGCCGCCGCTACCTCCTGGGTCCTGCTGGTTGCCATGGTTTCCTGTCTCTCTCTCTCTTTCTCTCTGATCAGCAGTACCAATGAACAGCTTCTGTTTGGGATCAGTGTTTTTTTTTTAATCCCCTTTTCATTCGGTGTCGTCTTCCTCTCATTTTACCGAGGTCTCTGCAGTTCTGGCTCACACCAATAAATCCCAAGTTCCCATCATCCGTGTATTCCCTCTCTCACATACACACACACGCCAACACCAACAAGCCCAAGTACCCACAGCCAAAGTGCGTTGACCAACCATGCTTAGGAATAGCGTGCATTTTGAGTGGATGGGGGCAGTGCGCACATCTCAGAGACAGCGCATGAGGAGGAGTGACACAGTGTATCGGGTATGTGCACACAGTGGAAATGCTGACACTGTGTGTTACTCATAACATAACATAACGATGAGAACAGGGCAGCCATCCCAGCAATGCCCATTCTTCCCTACCACTCGAGTGTCCGTAATGCTTAGTTTACCTCAGACTTAGATAGTATCTGGCACTGTATCAAACCTGGCCTTGAAATACCCCAGTATCTGCCTCCACAACATGACCTGGCAAGCTATTCCACACAGCGACCCCTCCTGTTCATGCCGAGTTAAATATTGTCAGACAGAAGTGACTATAATTAGAAATCACAAAACCTAAAGGCTTAAAAATGGTGCAGTTAATACATGCTAATATAGCGGCTCATAAGAAACAGAATGCTTTGTTCTACCACAGATTCACTTGCCAGATAAATTCATCTTCACCTGTTTTTTGTCCGCATAGAAATATGGAGAGCATATGAATATAAAAGTTCAGTCAAACGTGATTATTTAATGGATAGTGTTCTGCGGGGGAGCAGGTGTACTGGAGGAGAGCTGTCACATTAGCGTATTTATTCTGAACATATGATAGCCATAATGGCGGGAGAGCACATTCAAAGGCATAGATCAAATCTATGAAAGTCGATACGAGAAAAAAAAACAATCAAATTGACTACCACAATATTTAATTCCTCAAAGTGTTATTCTGCTCCACTCAATCTTCTAGAAAGGCCTTCTCCCTTGGTTGGTTCCTTTTTAAATACATTTGGTCGCACGCTCCTTTCGGATTTGTCAGAAGCCGGTGCGGCGCGTCTCCAGGGAAACCGTATGACCGGGAGGTTTTTTAAATAAGGATGAGATTGGACTTTGCCCTTTTTGCCTTTCAGTGGCGCTGGATTCTCCGGGGACTCCGACAGACTAACGCCATTCGCTGCCACTCAGAGCATAACTGCCTTCGGCCTCACACTTAGCACCCCTGTTTATTGACAAAATACAATATGACGATTGGTTCAACAAGACTCGAATTTGCATTCGTGCACTTGATAAGAGTATGAACACATTGCTTTGCTTCTAACCATCACTCTGTTGTAAAAGCAACTTCAGCTCCTGTAACTGCACAAAAATAAGGAGCTAAACTCATGAATTTTAATGAAAAAGATTCAGATGTTTCCTGTGGAGTGAACCATAACGTGTAGTCCTGTCCGTGAATCCCTTCTCTTGCCGATGAATATTCATGAGTAAGAAAAAATATATATTTGGGGATGTTCTGGAGCTAAAGTATTCATCATTCCACAACTACACTACCTATGTGTCAACTGCAACACTTTGCTGGGCTGAAGAATACATTCAGCGCATGAATTCATGCACAATTCGATACACAGCCGGATAAATTAACTACGAAAGCTGCATATCCAGCTAAAGTGTACCACTGTACTGCAACGGTGCAATATCCGGTCCTGACCACGGCATGCTAGCGGAGCCTGGGAGATCCGCAGGGCGTCCCTGGCTCTGGCGCCGTCGGGCATCTGCAGTCTGCAGGCGCATGTGACGCAAGACGTGCAGCACTGCTGCAACGACTGCGGCAGAGAGACGCCATGCTGAGGGCTCGCCATCTGCAGTCAAACCCCTCAAGGCCAGGAGCACAGAACAAGGACAATAACACCAAAATAACAGCTCCCCAAAAGACAACAAAAGGGCACACCTTCCAAAAAGAGAGTCCCAGAGGTTTTCTTTGTTGGTTTGCGTTGGCTTCCCAGGCCTTTAAATAGCCCAGTCACTCAGGCAGGGGGCAGCAGCTGTGCTGATTGGACAGGAGCCACAGCTGCTCCCATGGAGCTGCAGCACACCCAGGTAACGAGGTGCTGAACAGACTGAGCTCACACAACACAGGGGCACCCTCTCCTAATGCCCCACCGCCTGGCTGCAATACCAATCATTCAGCCCGCACACACACACACACACACACACACACATGCACACACACACACATATACACACACAAACACACACATATACACACACGCACGCATGCACACACACGCACACAAACACACATACACACACACAAACACACATACACACGCACACATGCACACACACACACACACACACATACACACACACGCATGCATACACACGCACAAACACAAACACACACGCACACAAACACGTGCACACACACACACACATGAATGCGTGTACATACACAGCCCTACATTATATGTCAAGTATAAACTGCAGACTCATGTGAATTCATGAATACTAATCCCTATTTTTTAGCTAAGAAGCAAGATGCCCCAGGACAGCCAGGTCAGGCCAGAGGTTCTGAATCATTGATGAAGCCATTTGTTCCTCTCCTGTCTCCCTGCTCCAGGCTGCCCTGTCTATAATGAATAGCCCCGGAATTACCCCACCCCGGGGCACTGGGAGTGCCCCTCTGAAAAACCCCTCAATATTTCATCTGATTACTACTTAGCACATGTGCAGAAAACCCCGAGCAGCTGGCCTGAAGGCAGGGTGAATCCAAAGACTTCATCTGAGTTTTACGCCATTTTGTGGGGCAAGCCTCCTGTTCTCCTTCCATAGGGCCCTGGTCCATAGACGTGGTTCTGATGGGCAGTGGACACACATTTCTAATGGTAGGCATTCTTTGTATTGTAATTTGTCCTATATAGATGAGCTAATTAATCTTTCCTTGATCAAACTATCAGGGTCTTAAACAAACAAAGTCTGTTTGTCTGCATGTTGTTTGTTGTAGAGTTGCAAAAGCCTGATTCAAAATGAAGCAAATAATCCTGGTCTTGCACTGCACTGGATAGCCTACAACATGCGTTTGGAGTACATTTTTTGTCGCAATGTTATTGAATCCAAATCTAATTTTTTCCTATAATGAGATAATTTTTTATGTTTTAATGTATGGGGCAACACTCATGAATCACACTTAAAACACTTACAGTATGTGTCCTCATCTAAAATACTTGATGCTCACCAGGTTGGTAGTTTTCAAAATTAAGACCGGAAATGAAAAAAAGTCAGAAAGTCAGAATTTCATTAATCAACTTAAGAAAGAGATGAAGTATGTTCATGTATGTCTTCTTTAATAAAGACAGGAAGGAATGTAAGAATCTATTAATTCCTAACCATGCCTTCATAAAAATGTGCTCTTATGCCATATTGGAAGGATTCCACAGAACAACACATTCCGGTTTCTAGTATGATCTCTGGCACAGAACATAAGCTCAACATTAGTCATGAATTAAAAATGAATAATTTTAAACCCTTCTATTAAAAAGTCACCGGATTTGATGATCTGAGGAGTCTAACCATCTGTGTATGGTCGCAAAATAAAAAAAAAGCTAGCTTCTTAATTGCGAAGCACAGTATTTAGTTTCATTTCTTGTCACATTTCTCTGTATTCCATGGTGAAGGACCTGGGATAGTTTTTTGAAATATGAATATGAAGGGAAATATGAAATATGGTTTCTTCATTATGTAACTGCTGGATATGCTGAGCCTTGTTTCTTTTGCCCAATATGAAGCACAATTTGTTTATTATATATATTATATTAAGACAATGATTCACAAAGCAGTTTTTAATTATAAATCGCTGGACATGGATAGAGGGAATATTTATATAACTTTTTTGTATCAGATTATATTTATGTTATGTCATCAAATGCTGCAAAGTTGCAACAAGATTGTTGCTTTTTTTGGACGAGCTACATCTTACAGCAAAAAAGCTTCATCGTGTTTCATGAGCCCATAAGAAGACCAAGTGATAACTTCATTAAAGAAACAAACAATGATTTATATAGGGTTACCTTAAGTGTGGATAATAGAGCATGTATAGCCTTTAATATTGCAAAATAAATTAACTTTGTTCCAATAATTAGACCCCATCAAACCTTTCCCATAACCAGGTGGTAGAAATGTGTTTACACCTTGGCTTGAAAACATTTTCAAACAATTGTATGATTTTGATTGATGGAACGGAACAAATATTAGGCTTACAAACATCTGGAAGAAAAGACTTGATTACAAATAATCTTGATTATGTTCGAATAAAGTTAATTTATTTGTGTGTCTGGCCAGGCTGTTAGCTAGCCAGTGAGCTAGCTCGCTCGATAGCCAGATCACCCAGCTCGCAAGCCTGTGAGTGAGCCCAGTCAGCTAGCTAGCCTAGTCTGGTCAGCAACATATTTCCTGACTCAAAACATCACCACCTAGCCTCCTATTTGTGTGTTTGGCTGTGTCTGGATTCGTTGAACATTCATGCACCTTAATTTGGGTTATCCAATCAGATTACAGAGTGCAACAATATGAAAAGGCACATGCATGAGTCGAATAACCACACCTGTTAGAGAGGCTACTACAACAGTACCCAGATATTTTCCTCTGCGCTCGAGGGGTCAGGCTCTTCTCCTATCTGCAGGATAATAATGTTCTCACGGTTTCCAGCGGAGGCGGCACAGATGGTGCAGTGGGTAGCACTGCCGCCTCACAGCAAGGAGGTCCTGGGTTCGAATCCCCGTCGGCCAGGGCCTCTCTGTGCGGAGTTTGCATGTTCTCCCCGTGCCTGCGTGGGTTTCCTCCGGGTACTCGGGTTTCCTCCCACAGTCCAAAGACATGCACGTTAGGCTGATTGGAGAGTCAAAATTGCCCGTAGGTATGAGTGTGTGAGTGAATGGTGTGTGTGCCCTGTGATAGACTGGCGACCTGTCCAGGGTGTATTCCTGCCTTTCGCCCAATGTATGCTGGGATAGGCTCCAGCCCCCCTGCGACCCTGATCAGGATAAGCGGGTTCAGATAATGGATGGATGGATGGATGGATGGATGTTTCCAGAGGTCTCACTGTTTGCCAGTGTCCTAATAACAGGAATGTTCAAACTGAAGAAACAAGGTAATCACGGTGTGAGGTAGCAGGCCATTTCGGTTTTGCAGCCAGGATCAGGATTCACTGCCCAGATCAGACAGGTTGAGTCGGTGGAATCTGCTTTCACTTTGCCTTCAAAAGTGACAGGCTTCATCAGTTACAGGCTTAAATCCACCCTACTCCTGACAGGAGACAAATAAATTATAAATACAATACTTTCAAAACTTTAAACCTATAAAAAACAATAATATTAATAATATATGGCTTTTTACACAGTGCACACAAGGTGCTTATTCAAAGTATAATGAGTCAGTATTATAGCCCAGTCATGGTGCTCTGCAGCATTGGCCAGACTGGAGCCTGGGATATGGGGACTATAGGCTCCAGCTTGTGCTTGTGGTGAACACCGTTCAGAGCCGTTTCTGTATTTATGAGGCAGTCATAGCCTTTCTCTCCAGTGCAGAAGATTCCATTAAGATAGCTGAACCCTCCTTTATTGTTTTATAATGCTTCATGAAATCAAATAAATGGCAAATATTGAGTTTTCATTTGGCAGAACAGAAGATCAAAAAGCCCCCAGAACTTAACATAAAAAGGAACAAAAAAATATGATAACCTTTTTAGCAGATTAAAAAGAGACAGGGTTGGATCTTCAAGTCAGACAGGCTAAAGTTGGAGCCATACAGCTCCTGGCCTGGAGCCCACAACCCCCCTCCACGGTCACCTACCCATAATGCAGTAGAACTACAGTAGAACATAGATGCCACCTGAGGTATCAAGACCTGTGTTACTGTTAAATTTGCACTGGTGTGCAAGTAGTGTGATGTAGGCGGTCTAAGATCTGAGGCACTTTCTCCCACGTAGTCTTTTAGTGAGTAAGATTAGAATTCTGTCAGTGTCAGGTTTAATAGTGTAATTGACTTTGGAAAATGGGAGACACTGTCTAGGCACTGAAAGGGGCGTGCAGGGTCTTAAATCACCCTGATTGTGAATTACTGATGCTGTATTACTCTGTATAATGTGATAGGGTAATTAGTGCAGAAAGTATGGACAAAATATATATATTTTTAATTTCCTTTGGGTGGGAAGCTTCATGTCTCTGCTAAGCCTGGCGAGTAACAAGCAGACATGGAGTGGAAATGGCCTTCGCCAGCGTAGATAGCAGCCCTTCAGAGGCTTCCCTCGGTCCTCGGACCGGGCGAGCCTTCCCGGACGGGTTGCCCCGGAATGTCACGGCCCTAAACGGCAGCACACGAGAGGCACCAGAAGCCCTCAACTCATCGCTGCCTTTGAAGTTCACTGCACAAATTCCATGGGAATGGGAGGGGGCAGTGAAGCAACAACTTCAAAGGCCCGTGCCTTTCAGAAAGGGATCCTCTGAGCATTGATTTTCAACCTGAGGCCAAACATGCTGAGCAGAGAGAGCACAGAGAGAGCACAGAGAGAGCACAGAGAGAGCACAGAGAGAGCGCGGAGAGAGCAGAGAGTGCAGAGAGTGCGGAGAGAGCGCTGAGAGAGCATGGACAGAGTACGCAGAGAAAGCACAGAGAAAGCGCGGAGAGTACACAGAGAGAGCACAGAGAGAGCGCAAGAGTACGCAGAGAGAGCACAGAGAGAGCGCAGAGAGTACGCAGAGAGAGTAGAGAGAGCGCAGAGAGAGTATGGAGAGAGAGTACGCAGAAAGCGCAAGAGTACGCAGAGAGCACAGGGAGTACGCAGACAGCACAGGGAGTACGCAGACAGCACAGAGAGTACGCAGACAGCACAGAGAGTACACACAGAGAGTGTAGAGAGAGTATGGAGAGAGTAGAGAGAGCAGAGCGTACAGAGAGAGTGTAGAGAGAGTACAGAGAGAGTAAAGAGAGCGCAGAGAGAGTACGGAGAGAGCACACAGAATATGCAGAGAGCACAGAGAGAGTGCAGAGAAAGCACAGAGAGAACAGGGAGCGAGCATGGAGAGAGTGCAGTGAGAGCACGGGGAACCACGGCAGTGTTGGAGGAGGAGGGGGGGCGTGAGTATTTCACACAGACTCTGGAGGGAGTCCCAGTGTCTCCGCATCTCCAGACGCCTGCGCTATACACAGCCATTAGACAGTGGAATCCATGAGAGCCTAACAAGGAGGGTGTTTCCTATGGACAGACAGCACTATTTACAATCAAACGCACAGAAGGCTCACGTCAGCCGGAGCGAGACAGCTTCTTCCTTTGGCCGCTGGTCTGCTTTCATCACAGGGGATGCAGCAGCCCCCCCCCAGCCCACCTGCCCCCCGCCAGGCCAGAAAGAGCTGGAGTACGCCTCCGCTCAATCACACAGGCAAAAACAAGAAATGAACTGTCAGAGTCTGGAGCTGTCAAAGTAACGAGGCTCAACAGCGCGAGCGATGAGGCCCGCCGACCCCCTGGCTCCGGGGAATAATAATTACCTCACCGCTCCTCCTCACCCCCACGCCGACCACACGCGCCCAGGGGCGCCACCCAGCGGTGGGAAGAATCCATGGCTCCCCAATTAGGCTCCAGGCCTTTCCCCTCTGCCAGCCAGGTGAAGGTTAACCAAGAGGTGCATGCAGGATTTCCTGGCGGGCAGGTTCACTCCAAGCGTCTTCCAAATGAAAGCAAAGCGCAAAATGTTGGTTAAATCCAGGCTGACACCAGTAATTAGTCAAACCAATTTCTTTTTTTTTCCATTTTCAATTTTCGTTTTCAATTGATTACATTGTGATAATCCTAATCCAGAGAAACCAGCAAATCGGAAATGTTTGATACATTTTCACAGCTGTACGCTTTTTCTGAAGCAATGAAGGTTAACAGCAGTTCTCCACAGAGATCTGAAGCTGCAGCCCCAGCCCGACACATTAAGGACATGTGCGGTAGACTGAATTCAGACTAAAGTTCGGTGCATCGGATGGGTCCCAGTAAGAAGCCCACAGCAGCCAGGAGACACAGTTACTCGATGAGAGCCGTCATGCACGCAGCGTAGGAGCATGTGGACTTTGTGCAAATGAATATGACTGAGAGGGACATGCATCTACTGTTATGAGTAAGAGGGACAGCAATGTGGATGATTGTGACCAAATGCTTGTGAGGTATGTGTGTGCATGTGTGTTTTAACATTTCTGTTGAAATGCATTTTTTGGACTAGAATCGTTTTGTCTTCGTACTTCAGACTGACATTTACTCCTTACTGTTCTGCTGAATCAATCAACAAATTAATAAATTCATTAAAATTCATTCATTTTTTTTTGTGGTTTCTGGGTTTGACTCCACTGTGAGACAGCCATTGATCACTGGAAGCTATTCCTGGTAGTTGTCAGGGACAAATTCAGTGAGGAGGTTAATGCAGCCATGTTTTTTGTGTGTGTTTTTTAAGCATGAAGGGAACTCGGTAATTCACCGATGGGGTTTCATGGGATGGCTGTGTAACAGTGCTCCAGCATTCCCAAGGGTCTCCAAACATGACTTTCATCCAAGCTCCACAACCAACGCTAATACATCAGAGAAAATTAATTTTGCTATTTTATGGATTGTTTAAAGATTTATGTATTTTACACAGGGAGGTGTGTTGTGAGTGGGAACTACAGTATTAAACCATTAAATGTCTCAGTAGAGCCAGTAAAGTCAACTCTCACCGGGAGGGGAGGCTGTCTATAGCATAAATACAGAGGTATAGATACACAAGTGACCCAGAAAAATGCCTATTGTTTCATTTGTTGCCCAGTACGTCAGAAATATTCCAAAGTCAAAGTCTAATGGCTTTATACTCCTATATTGTCAATCTACCTCTTCTTGTCTCTCCGTATATATCCCTGTGTGTGTGTGTGTGTGTGTGTGTGTGCGTGTGCATGTCTGTTTTTCATCAATCCATCTCCCTTGTTCCCATTTTCTCCTGCCTGCTTTCAATTTTTTTCCCTCTCTCTCTCTCTCTCTCAAAAATGTATCAACCCATTTGCCCCAGAATGAGATCAAAGAAATGTACCTTAAGAATAAAAATCATTACTCATCTGGAGAGCTGGAACGCGGAAGGAAAAAACAAGTGTTTCTCAAGAGGACAGGAAAATGGACTCCATTGCAAGACCCTCTGACATCAAGTGTGTTGATGTATTGTGACGACAGATCATTGAAGACCATGGAAACACTTCAGATCATTGCATTTATATAGCGCTTTTTCTAGACACTCAAAGCGCTTGAGAGTGATGAGGGGGAAACTCGCCTCAACCGCCACCAGTGTGCAGCACCCACCCGGGTGAGGTACAGCTGCCATTTTGTGCCAGAATACTCACTACACACTAGCTGAGGTGAAGAGGGAGAGAACAATGTGTTTGCCAATTGAATCAGGGAATGATTAGGTGGCAGGTTGAAGGAACCAGTTTGGAAATTTAGCCAGGACACTCATCTCCCACATCACAGTGTCCCCATCACTGCACTGGGGCATTGGGGGTAAATTGACCAGAGAGAAGATCACCCCTACTGGTCCACCAACACCACTTCCAGCAGAAACATAATTTTCCCAGGAGATCTCCTATCCAAGTACTTACCAAGCCACACCCACTTAATTCCAGCCATTTGGCAGAAGCAGGGTACATGGTGGTATATAATAATATGACAGTACTTCTTCTTTTAAACGCTGAATATTCACGAAGAAAATAATGTACCTTCAATTGTGAGAACCCACCCATAACACAGATTTCTTATGACTTTGAGAGATCAGAAATAAAACATAAACACAAGGCTCCCAGCTGCAAGGATGAGCCCCAGGGTGTCGGATCAAATCCAGCCTGTGCCAGTGCTGACTGTGGCCGGTAGCTCGAAAAGCAAAATCGAGGATTGCATTGCCAAGGGTACGCCATGGTTAATTCAGCTAGATGTCCATTTTTCACCACTCTTTAACGACTCCACTGCTGGATCGGACATAGACCAAAACCACGTACGAAAGGTCTTCCTCCAACTCCACCCTGTGCAAGCTTGGCTGTAGATTGTGGAGTGAAATAAGCAGCTGACGACTCCACATGTTTTGTAGCAAACTGTGGATGTCTACACTCTCCCATGTTGACAGTGAGGTTCTCGCATGAACACAGGTGGAGATAATTGAACATTCCGAATTAGGACATGCTCATCCCCACATTAGGTACCAAATTTATATTACAAAATAGATACATAAAAAATTAAACTTGGGAAGTGCAAGTTTTGTGGTGTGAAAGTCATGGTGCTGAAATCTGAGCACCTCCCTCATCATATCATAGCTGTAATTTCCAGAAGACCCAAGCATACAGTACCTGTAAGGCCAGGCATGCATTACACGAGCTGTGGGCTCCCGATGGCTTTTTCAGATTGAGACCAAACAGTAAGAAAAAGGTTGATAACCGACCGAATATTGTTAGCTTGCTTGAGACCAATACGCTTTCTGTATAAAGAAAAAAAAAAGCTATAAAAAGGAAGCTCTCGTCTTCGCACACTTTAATTTTATTCCTGGGCTCAGAAGCGTCTGTGGCGCGCCGGAGGGCTTGTTTGCGTTGCCGGGTCTGGCAGCGGCACCCTCAGCACAGGCGCCATCTGTCTGCGTTTTGCTCCCCGCGAACGGGAGCTTCCCTCTCCTGCCAAGCGGCCCGTGTGTACTTAAGCTAATAAAGTCTGCACGCTGCTACAGCGCCTTCCTGATAAATAGCAGGGCGAGCGGGCGTTCTGGATCCGCGGGCACCGCTGCGTTTTTGGCCTTGCACCGACGGCGCCGTTTTTACGTGGGTGACCGAGCTTTGTTTCGCTTCGTTAAGGTTTATGGGAAATTAAGAAAAGCGTACAAATACCTTCACAAGGCAAATGCAGAGTAAGATATTGGTATTGATATTGTTTGGGTATGCTACCAATGACATGGTAAATGGCAGGCATTTATATAGCGCCTTTATCCAAAGCGCTGTACAAGTGATGCTTCTCCATTCACCCATTCATACACCGACGGCGATTGGCTGCCATGCAAGGCCCCGACCAGCTCGTCAGGAGCATTTGGGGGTTAGGTGTCTTGCTCAGGGACACTTCGACACAGCCCGGGCGGGGGATTGAACCGGCAAGCCTCCGACCCGACTGCCAGACGACTGCTCTTACTGCCTGAGCCATGTCGCCCCTATTTATACATATTTGTACCATACATGGTACATCCAAGCAAAGGGGGGTGATGGATAAAGGAGCCATACTGTGGGGACCGAACTTCCACTGGTGTGGGGCTCACATCGTCATACGTGTGCAGGAAAAGGGCCTGGAAGTTGGCCTGTGAGAATGGGAAGTCAGCCATGTTAGCACGACAGTGACAAACGTCAATAAAATCCTTGAGGTTAATACCACAGAACGTGCCTCCGTCACACACTCTGACTCCCAGACACGATTCTGTGCCAGCACTTGCATTTCATCTTCCTTCCATCAAATCTGAATCAGGGCTCGTAAAAAGGATCCACAGGTGTGGCAGATTCCAGTGCTGGAGAGCCAGTGTGCAGCTTTTTGTGGCTGCCTTTCAATCTGTAGCCAATTAAAGGCCTTGGGAACAAGGTGTGCAGACATTTTAGCCAATCAGTGACTAATTTAATCACTTAAGTGCAGAAACGTTGCACTTAAGTGCAGAAACGTTGATATGCAGCATGAACTAGCCTGATAGGCTGAGGTGGCTTTCATGTCCACTGAAAAGTGAATTCAGCCTACCCAGGTTTTTAGTGGATTGTTAGCTTGTTAGTCTGCGTTTATGGTTGAGCCAGAGAAAGACACAATAACATAAGGAAACTTAACTTCCTGCATTTCCGTTGTGGTCCAGACGTATTATGGCCCTTGGCATTAATGGGTATTCATGACGTATAGGCCACACCAAGGCAGAGCACATTTAGTAAATTCGACTGTAAAGGCTTAGCATATGACAAGAAGTTAGATGAATATTGGACTTCTGAACATGGTAGACCAGTTGACAGGCAGTGTGTTTGGCCTGGTGTCTGGGGTCGGCGTTCTGCATCAACCCCCCTATCTGGAGAATGGCGATGCATGATCTGCGGCGTCTCTATGTGTGTGTGCGTGCCTGCGCGTGTACATGAGCTGTGCGGGTACGAGAGTGTGAGAGACAGGAGTGAGAGACTTGCTCTGATATTGTAATACCATGTCACATGCTCAGAAAAACCATTTTGCATCCAACATTTTTTTTTGCATTCCAGAGTACACAAATTCAAACCAGCGCTGAGAGCACAGAAGCACCGCACAGGGACATCCTATTCTCCTCATTTGCATTACTATTTTTACCCTGCACCTGTCTGTGCTACTGGGTGAACATCTCTCCGTCTTACTCTCCTGTAACTCCCTGCCTTTGACTCATCTAATCCACCTTTACCTCCCCTGCCTGCCCTCCCCGCCCGCCCTCCTGACCCCCGGTCGTTATTCCCCCTGGCAGCCGTGTGCCTGGTCCTGGGCTGTATGATCTTCCCGGATGGCTGGGACGCGGAGGTGGTGCGGGACATGTGCGGGGAGGAGACGGGGAAGTACACCCTGGGGAACTGCTCCGTGCGCTGGGCCTACATCCTGGCCATCATCGGCATCCTGGACGCCCTCATCCTCTCCTTCCTGGCCTTCGTGCTGGGCAACCGGCAGAACGACCTGCTCCAGGAGGAGGTCAAGGCCGAGAACAAAGGTAAGAGAGGGCGGGAGCGACGGCCTACGCCCCCCATCCCATGAGATTTACCCATCCCCTTTGTTTAGCTGCGGTTTCACTCTGGAGAAGAGAGGCCGTTTGGATTATTCAGGAGGCCGTGGAGGTTGTGCTCCAGGCTTTAGGGACCGTTAAGGCCTGTAGCGTAGTGGTTAAGTTACATGACTGGGACCCGCGAGGTCAGTGGTTTGATCCCCGCTGTAGCCACAATAAGATCCACACAGCCGCTGGGCCCTTGAGCAAGGCCCTTAACCCTGCATTGCTCCAGGGGAGGACTGTCTCCTGCTTAGTCTAATCAACTGTACGTCGCTCCGGATAAGAGCGTCTGCCAGATGCCAATAATGTAATGTGATGTATGGAAGGGGCAGGAGTAATATCACGATCAGAAAGAGAAAAATTATACGCTGGACTGCAGCGTATAAAACGTATACAAAACATTTGCACACACACGTGCGCTCACACAATTATTTCATACTTGCCTGATTCCATTGAAGAGGTTTCCATGGTTACAGGCGATTCCAGAAGGATAAGGCGGCAGTCGCAGTCCCCTGTGACTCCACTCTCCTCATCTGTGTCTTCACCGTGTGCACACACCCTCTCCCTCTCCATCTCAGGATGCTAATTCCATTTCATCTCCCTGTTTTCTTTAGTAGGGGGGTAGGCGAGAATGGCTTATGAGTCGATGTTGAACAGCTGGTTAGTCTCCCCTTTCACTCTGCCGTATCCTATCAAACACTGCGTATTCTGTTTATTGTCTATTAAAGCCATACTTTATAGAACAGTTGTGTTTACTTTTCAAGCTTCATGCTCATTCCATAGTTTATATTTTACGTTTGAATCAACTCCCTACCCCCTTTTTAGCTGCCATTCAGATTAAGGTATCTATAGCACTGCACAAGCGACACAAGTTTCCACTATGGTTAACCAGCGCATACATATTAGGAGACCTGCTTTGTTCGATGACTTGAATGACTCCAGCGGCACTCCAGAATGCTGTTTTAGTTGTCCCCGGTTTCAGATTAATGCTTCCCAGATAGCAAGGGAATGCTATTCAAATATAGCCCATCCATTTATTTTATTCCTTTGCAAAGCCAATCACAAAGAACCCAAAACAACAATATTTCATGAGTATTGAAACCTGACTTCATCAGTCTTTATATTTCTGCTAGAAATATATCAATGAACAAAAAATGTAAGGGATTCATATCCAATGTTTTAGTTACAATCTTAAATTAAAAATGGGTCGTGCCATTCCTTCACCCAGAGAGGGAGAATTAGGCAGAACTTATCAGACGTATCAGGCAGACTGTAAGAACTCTTATCTCACACCAGGGAGCACATATGGTCTGGCGTACACCTGCACCAGGTGTGCATGAAGGGCATTTCTCCAGAGCTCAGCTCAGCTGAGGGGATGCAGAGAATTAACTGTAGTTGGCACCCTGCAGGCTCCAGCAACACAAGCTAGAGCTACAAGTACAACCATTCCAGAAAGAAATGGAGTAAAAAAAACTGGTTCAACAATGCATTCCCAAGGGGCATTATGGGATAAATGAATCACGGATGAGTCCCAGGAAGCTGTCCTGCAGCCCCAGCCTCTGTCTGATGAGCGTTGCCATGGGAATAGGCGTTTTTTTGACAGGATTTCATTGGCTTTGCAAATCCTATTGAAGCCATCCACTCAATATCCCCCAGGATTAACAATTAGTTTCACCTGAGATTCAAACAAAAAGGCTGCATATAGGATATACTTATACACGCAGGAATTTTACTTAGTGTAATTATAGCAGAGAATCAATTAAGACACACAAGAGACATTTTCATAGTGTGGGACATCATTTATTGGAAGACATTATAGTATTAAGTATTCAACTTTTTTCCTAAATCCTACATTTTATACAGCATATGCACTTGTTGTCCAAGCCACTAAAGGCCTCATATTTCATCCTTAATAAAAAGTGAGGAGGTTTTGAATGTCCCTTGTTTCTCTAGATGTCAAAATGGCAAAGGTACTTTTTTTAAAGAACATCTCGGAACCACCTGGAAAGTTAGGTGTAGTCAGAGAGAATGCCAAAATGCATCTCAGTGAATATTTGTATATCTCAGTGTTTTAGCATAATTTGTAGTTCACCAAATATCTAGATCATGATTTTTAGAGATGCTATTTCTGCATCAGTAAAAATAGAAAATAATATATAACATTTGGATAGTTGAAATTGAGAAAATATTTCCTGTTATAGAATGTAAATAACCTAAAACATAATTTCTATTGTCTTTGCAGATTTTGCCGTGTCCAGGGTAAGTCTGAAAGTGTTGTGTGGTTTTTCGTGGTTGTTCTTCGAACGATGTTGTGGCCCTGTCCTGATGATGCACAGCTTCTGTGGTCTGGGTGTGTATTTGCGTGTGGCTCCTTGCTCCGTTTGTGTGTGATGGCCGTGGCTAACTCGGTGTCATGTTGGATTTTAACCCGTCACCCTCTGCTCTGCTCGTGAGATGAAGAGCTCATGAGCCAGTTCAGCAGGCCACGCCAGAGACCCCCACTGCCGTGTCTGAGAGACGGGAGAGGGGAGCAGGAGAACACCAGGCCGTGACATGTTGTATTTAAGATCCTCTGGGCGAAAGCGCTTCCCGAAGGATGGGGGCACGCCGTGTGGAATGTAAATGCCAGATCGAGGAACACACATCACACGAGGGCTCTCCTTTCTCTCTGCAGGACTGTGGGGGAATGCATTCTCACAATTTAAAGAGACCCTGTTGGGTAATGAGTCACTGATAAGAGGCTCAAAAAAGTGCTGCTCTACGATTATGGCCTGGCTCGCTGACAAATAAATTATGAGATTAAATTACTGGTTACTGATTAGAAGCAAGCAATATAACCTTTTGCATCACTGGAAAAAATACATATTTTTTCATAGGTACAATTTTATTTTTCACAAAATTAATATATAAAACATACAAAACACAGTTATCACACCGGCCTGTATTGCTGAACAAATTCATGCCTGTTTTATTTTCCCCACAAACACAGTTTGGCAAGTCGATTTGGTGATCCATGACCACACCAAGAGAGACAGAGTGAACAAATCAACAATCGTCTTTAATTGTTAAAGAAAGGTTAAAGAAAAATTGTGATTGAATCTGAGCCACTTTCAAGCACAAGCATCAGCAAGAAACAGCCGATGAGTCTGATATTGGCCGAGAACGAGGGGGCAAAAGAGTACAAAGTACAAACAGCGAAACAAACACAGAAGCAGCTGTACATTTCAACAGGGAGGACCAGTCTGTATCTATAGATTTAAGCCTTAACTACAACCTCTCCAATCTATATGTGCTGACTAAACAATTTAGGCTTAATCCAATTAATGAATTTGGGCCAAAACTAGACCAAAGGCTTTTTTCCCCACATTGAAGGAGAGACAACGATCTTTGAGAAACAGAGAGGGGCTTACGGAGGGGATAAGAGCTTCCTCTGTCCTCAGGACGGATTCCCCATCACACCTACAGCAGCGGCCCATCTGCATGTTTCCCCAGCATGAGTTTGTGATCCGGTTTCTGCCGCGACTGTCTGTGGCTTCTGTAGCGGTGCGTGTGGTGAAGAGGGGGGGAAACCGTCTGTGTGCTTGTTCCTTTTTTCAGCCGCGCCCTCCGTATCAGACAAACAGCCTGCCGCGCGACGCCACGTGGAGAAAGCAAAACTTTCACGTGGTTGCCATGCAACCCAATCTGTAGCCCGCCAAGATTACGGCCTCTTTGGCATCGACGGGGAGATCGCGCCCGGGAACTTTGGGTCCGCCTGCGGAAGAATAAACCGTTCGAGTCGAACCGCAAGCCGGCGAGCGGCGTCAACGCGAGGCTCCTGTTTACATTTCAAAAAGGAACAAAATCGACAAGCACTGCCAATGACACGCCACCCCATTCATGTCTTCTTTCCCCAAACTGGAAACTAATGCATGGGTGATATCCACATTCAACGAGTATCCATAGTGTATTCCTTTCAAGCACATATCTATGCCTGAACAGTTAATAACATGCATGTCTGCCTAACAAGCGAGGCTGTACAATGATGCAAAATGCATAGTTCAGCTAACTAGATAGCATTAAACATTTTCTAGCACTCGTCTTTTTTAAGCTTAATGGTTTGTCTTTTTGGTTGACTGTTTACTATAGCTGAAATGGTTGCACATGCAAAATGTGGTCATGAAGGTACACAGTAAATGCTGTAGAGTGTCTATTGTTGATTGCAATTATATGATTGCAGACTACGTCGTTTTGCCAAAACTGTGGTGGCTACATTATCGCTAAATGGGTAAAGTAGTGTGAGAGAGGAATTTTTCCATCAGTGAATTGATTTTTAAATGATATTTAAAAATATGGACTGGATAATGAAAGTAAGAGGATGGGAGGGAACATTTGAATAAAAGGTTTTTAACAACGCATCAATGCTGGGCACTGACTGGACAAGTAGTATCAGAAGTACAAGTCATTTTTACTCACTAAAAAAAAGAATCTTTCAAGTATAGATTTTTTTTTTTGCAATTGTTTCAGAGGCTTTATAAATATACCTGAACAGTCAGGTTTTGAATCGGGGAGATTACAGCATCTCAGTGCTCACTAGCGACTCCCGCTGGTCCATCAATTGCCCGCAAGATGACCTGTACCAAAGTACTATTTACAATACTAAAGAGGAACCATGGAGGCTAAGAGAATAAGTGCAGTACAGGACAATATTGAGGGGGCAGGCTGGGGGGTAACATGAACATATTACAGACGTACTTGCTGTTGAGAACATTGGTAATGGTGGCATAATGAATATATACCTACAATAATTATTTCTGAAACCTGGGACATGTTTGCTTCCGTTGACATTTTGGATGAGCAAGCAGTGAAAAATTCACAAGAGTGTTGTGAAGGCATGCCCAGTCCTGATCCAGGGGTACTCTGGGAGTTGCCATTAGAAGCACTGCCCTCATTCATGTTAATTAACTTGAATAGGAAATGTGCCATTTAAATGTCATACTCTGAAGCGCAAACTACATTGGAAATTGAAATGTGTGAAAATTTTTTATTCCGAATTTTTCATACATCCAGAAATATTACAGCTAATTGTTAAGTGCTTCATGTGTTGAGTAACAACGGAGGGCTTATAACTTTCAGTTATCACAAGTAATAAAGAAACTTCAGATTGAGAGTTGACTTTAACAGATTAATAACATGAATTACTGAAGCTATTTCAAGCTGAGCCATGTCACTGACATGGCATAAAACACATATAAATGAGCAGTTAACACAAAACAAATATTATTATGACATAAAATAACTTCTGTGGATTTGTAATGGAAGCTGAGAGCCCTGTTGTTGTGCATAAGCAGGTTTCTCATGGTGCCTGATAATCTCTATAGCCGAGGCAAAATGACAAACCTAGATGGGTTGAATGGCTTGTACTCAAACAACTTTATAACTAAACATTTTCCACACATAACTGCCTTGCTTAAATAAAGTAACAGGTTTCCTGCTTTCTCTGTGAGGCCTTTGTCACTTTTGGGAAGAACGTTCAAACAGCCAGTCTCAGAACATACGAGAGATTCTTGCAGAGGGAAATACTAAAGAGATAATGTTCACTTTGGCCTAGCAGAAACGGCCCTTGTCAAAATATACTTTTCCGAAAACGCAACTTAAAATATTTATTAAATGGCAGAAGTTATTTTCCAGGCTCTCAGAAGGCTGAATCCAGGGTCACCATCTTTTAAAGCCGATGACACTGATGGCCATCCACTCTCAGTATTCATAAAGCTTAAAAGGTTTGCATTTCATAAACCAGACATAGCCTATTTTATAATTGTTTACCACTGACAGGTGAATACTTCTGCCCTCTTCTTACTGACATGTACTTCAGTGAGAACTACAGCCTGCAGCCCGCGGAGTAATGAATCTGCTCTTTGCTAAATTAGGCAGAGCCAGCATTTCCCCATTCCCATTAGCAGCTGCCGCAAAAAGAACGTTTGGTTTTGCCTGAAAGTTATTTCCACAGGACCGACATCACACTAAGAAGAAAAACAATGAGGAATGTGTCTCAAGGAAGCTAATGTTTCGGAGTAGATTTTCTTTGCCGTGTGTGTAAATGTTACCCCTAGCGGAAGCCATGTCCTGGGAAAGTCAAACAGGACTGGTGGTGGGTGGGAGTGGTAATTCAGGTGGGGTTCCAGCAACACACGGTATGCAGAGGAGTGCGATGCCTTAGTGCAGCATTACTGCACCCACCGGGGCACAGGGAGTGAACAGAACAGACTAACAGCACTGTGATTCCCCACAATTCCCTCTTCCCGCTCGCCCCACGTGTTCCCGTTGGGGGCCGTGATTGATTTCAGCTTTTTAAACGTTATTCTGTGTGAAAGTGGCATGCATTAGGGATGAGTCACCTGAAAGAGACACAGCCATTATTAGGCCCAGGAAGCTTGTAAACACAAAGCCCCTGCAGACGCCGACATGACTGGTCTTTGCCAAATCTCGCCCTGGCCCTGCTCCACAGATACCCCAACACACCCAGTACAGTGCAGGATCTAGAGCGGGGCCTCTCCAGGCCACCGCTACTGCAGGTTGGACCTGATAGTTAATCGGTTGATTAACGCCACTGATTGGCCAGGGATTTAGCCCACGCGGTGTCCCAGGTTTAAATCAGCCCTGATTGGAGGAGACGACTGAACACCAGCTGTCCTACTGGACCCCGACAGCCAGCTTGGAGAATCTAGCTTGTCGGGGCTTTTTTAACCCGTAGCCCTAGCTCTGTAAGAGTCCCTGGCTAATCTGGCAAAGACATCTTCCAGATCCAGCCCGCCTGACGCTCCTCCTGCCACCCGCTCATGTCAAATCCGAGCACGCCACCCCCAGAGCCATACGTTCATTATTCTCCCTGCTTCCATCCGTGCCCACAGAGAACACTGGCTTTTCACCGAATCCTGTGCCAACAACAATTAGTCCTTCTACGTCGGTAAATATATTGTTAAAGACTACACTAGGGTTGCCATATTGAGAAAACAGCCACGTTGCTGTGTTTTATGTATGCGTTTGTGTATGTCTGTCTGCATACATGTACATATGTTTTTATTTCTTTTTTTTTAACAATGCCATGTACAGCATAGTACACCAGTCTGCCAACTCTGCCTCCTCCTTAATAATACATTGATGATATTTATTCATGTCTGACTAAATATCAGTAATTATTAAAAAATAGGTATGATACAGTTATGGTGCTTGATTATCCATGTATTACCTGATTATAATTTCAAGTACTTGCTGTAATAGAGGTGTAAAATGTTTTGGACTCTGTACTCCACCATACAATTGCAAGAAATAATATAGTTTCTCCAGTTGAGTGTTGCCATTTGCTCATAAACAGGATGAAATATTAACTCATTTTCTCATCATTCATTTGTGTTGTTGAAAATGTGTTGTTTACCAGTATTTTCAACTTGCTAACAAAGCTAAATTGCCTGGATTCAGTCAACATTTGTTCCTATCATTAATGCAAAAATAAATGCACAAATTAAACTTTCTTCATAACATCACATTCATCACATTATTTCCTTAATTACTAAACCAAACTGCTTTTGAAGAAAACAAAATGGTTGAGTGGAAGTTGAGGACAAAAGTTGACTGAATCCTGCATCTTGAGTCTTACTGCCCCTTGCAGTCATGTAGCTAGGCCGCTTATTTTGTGCCATATCGAACTTATCACTTAATTTATCACTTGTAAAAATATTTTTATTGTAACATTAATTAAACAAATTAAAATGCTTATTTGGTGAAATACTCTTGCCTCTTTTTGTTGCTAGATGAAAAAATGATCAACCACAGCCGATGTTGTTCTCATTTGTTTTGCTAATCCATTAATCCAAACCTTGTAGCTACTTAGCACAGATAAAACTGTAAAGGAAAAAGGAGTTTTGCCACACCATGACTTCTTATCATATGCAACACAAACCATGTATCCTTCATTTGTCATATTTCACACTAGTCATCTTGGCGCCACGCACCCAGTTGGTCTTGAGAAGGAATGAGAATGAGAAAAAAAATTAAGATTGAAAAAAAAAAGAAAAAGAAAAAGGAAAATAATATCTCACCAGGATTTTTAAAAACAAATAAGCTGTGGAGAACATAGGAAGCAGAAATAAAATGTCACAAAAAAGTGACAGTGGAGGTACATTTTTGCTCAAGGATCAAATTCCCAAATGTACCCTGAAAGTACAGTAATGTTCTCTTTTAGGAACAAATGAGTAAGTCTTCCATGCAAAGAATGTACAAATTAATGATATATTGCTGGTTAAGGGTACGATTTTATGTGCCTGTAGGGTACCACCCCAGCGACAACCATTTGTGGCACTTTTTGCACCTTTATTTCTAAGATCATGTAAAAGTCACACCCGACACAGTCCGTGTGCCCTTCCGACCTCCCTCCCTCCTCCCTCACCCCTCACCCCACCCCCGCATTCCCGCCAGGCCTTTCCTGCCCGTTCATTCCGCTCTCCTTTCTCTCCCTGTCTTCCCAGATTGAGATCCGGGACAGCAAGGACCCGAGGTTCGGAGTCCAGCGGTTCCACTAGGTTGACCCCCCCACCTCCTGCTCCTCCTCCTCCTCCTCCACCTCCTTTACCCTCTGTTCTTCAGGTCAAATATCCCACCTCAACCTGGAGGCTGTGCGCACAGCCGTTTGTAATATAGAAGTGGAATGGAGTCCGATTAACAAGAGAAAAAATACGAAAAATACATCTGTTTGAAGAAAAAAAAAACATTTAAAAAAAGTTTAAAAAATAATCCACTGCAGCTTTACAAAAATCAACACCTCTGGGAAAAATAATAAATTATAATATATTATTAAAATTACTTTTCATTATGATATTGAAGATGTTTATGCTTGCAACAGCAGTATTTAATTATTAAATCTTGAGTTATTTTTATTGATTTATTCAGTTCTTTTATGGTGGAAATTAAATCACTTCAGCTTTCCGAAAAAAGAAGAATCGAATTACGTGCATAAGTATCATGGTAAACTTGCGCGCTGCTCCAGAGACGTGAGAAGATGAGAAGATAACAACACAGAGTTCTGTACAGCACTGCAGCACACGGTGTAGTTCTGGAGAGCACTGTTTCCAGATGAAAGACTGATCACGTCCCCCTTTGTACATGTGGTTTTACTTGCGCAGACTTTGAGGAGAGGACAGCAAGGTTGTAAATACTACGTTTTTGAGGAAACAGGGTAAAGACTGTACGGGTTAACTGCTCCACCTTTTGTCCCTCACCCTTCGGCCATGAGCCGCCCCCCGCAGGTCACGTGATCAAGTGCAGAATTTCAACTCAAGAGATTTAATTGTGTCTCTTGTAAAGACCGCAACACCACCTGATCCGAGAGGTAAAGACCTCTCGACCCCAGGAAAGAAGCTGACAAAGGACGATGTTTGCGGGTACAGGGAGGCGTGAGAGAGACCCGACCTCGCCGCTCGAGATCAACAGAAGCAACATCGGCAGGGGTCCTTCCCAGAATGCCCTCTGACTGCTTCGACTCATTCCTTAGACTTTTGGTTCGACTGCGTTTCATTTGGTTAATTTCCTATGCTTTAAATGGGGTGCACTGAGGGAGAAAATGCCTTCTCCCCAACAAACTATGATCTTGTGTTTTTCTAATTTCTAATTTATTTATTTTTTTGCCCTGCATGCTGCATTATACTCAGGCTGTGAAGATGAGGTGGTTCTGCTCTGCAGTTGAAGCAATGTGCATGGGAGTATGTTACAGTAATGGCCCAAACAATGGCTGTCTCACACCGTTATACACTGTGCTGTCCAGATCTGTGGTATGGCGTGGCATCTCCATAGCAGTTTCGCCCTTAAGAAGCAGTACGTCATCTTTTCGATGTTTGTGATTTTAGAATTACTCTTAATTGTTTCAGTGTAGACAGTGGTGTTATTACTTAGTTTCCTGTTCATTGTGGTTCAGAGGAATGTGCCATGGAGAGCAACCCATCCGTGCCACGCATTTTACTGTCGTTTCCATTTGAAGACCCCATTACAATAAGTCCACAACCAAAAACAGAAAAAAAGAAAAAACAACTGGGGAATGAAAGCCAGTGAGTAAATAAATCTTTGATAACTTTTGACAATTTTGTATTAGTGTAAGAGTTTGTTGTGTCGTTGTAACATGGTTAGCTGTTGCATCGAACACACAACAAAAGAAATCTAGCTTTTTATAAACAGAGATGCAATTTAACATTTCTAGAAGACAAAATCGATCGGAAAGGCCTGAACTTATATTCATTAATGGTTTTGAAAATTTAAGCAAACCATCCGCAAACGGAGGAATGATTTTGTCCTATTCCTGAGTTACCAGACCTCAGCATTTAACAAATCACTGAATTAGCCCTTAGTGTAGACCACAAATACTCAAATCCTGCCCTCAAGGTCAGCTGGACAGTCAGAGATTACACTCACCTGGTGCATCTGGTTAAAAGCAGTCCCTGATTACAGCGGACAAATGAAAACCAGCAACACCACAGGCACCGAGGGCCAGATTTGACTATCCCTGGTGTAGACCATGTATCACAACTCAAACAGCTTTAGTATAAGTTGGTATGAATACATATTTACATATATTTGTAGATCATAGCAATCTCTCAGGAAACTGCAATGTATACAAATATTTTTAAAAAGTAAATTCAGGATGAAATTATGCGAGTCCACATTGCAGCAGAACACCTAGAGTGTGTTGGCCTGCTATGGTTAGAGGGCAGGGGTATTAGCCACAGGTGTAAGTATTAATGCCCAGAAACTGCCTTGTCACTTACGTAGGTTTCCTGGAGCAAGTTTTGGCTCACCTGTGGGTCCTTGTGATCTGTTATTAGGACAGGCCCTTTCCCTCTTCAAAATATACAAGTTGTGTTAATAAAATGTGCAACAACTTTAAGTGAGATTTGAACAACTGTATTTAATTAAATCTGACAGGCTATCACAGTAGTACAGACAATAAAAGAGATGACTGAGAATATAATTAATAGTACGTCAAAGGGTAAAAAGCAAACCCCATGTCCTGCAATTCCAAAGCTGATCTATATTTTAATCTCCTGTCAAATAGAGAATGAGACAGAAAACAGGATGTATGTTGTATATTCTTAAATGTATGGTTTCGATATGAACAATGCAGCTCTCCAAAAAAGGTGCAACATATGGGTTTATCCCCTGCCTGAAAATGTTTACAAAAAGAATATTAAAGAAATGAATGATTGTTTTCAAATGCAAAACGGCTCAAACATATCCCTCAAATCCTGCTACTGGCTAGATAGTAATGTAGTGTTAATAACCTTTAAGGAAATAACATTTTTCAGAGGAGTCATCTGATATGGCAGGTAACTTTACTTTGAAATGAAATTAATATTTTCCCCTTACTCCCAAGAGTGAGACCTTCAGCTTTAGATCATATTAAATGATGTAAATGTCAGAGACATGGGATGGTATTCTGATGAAATATTTTGATTTAGTTTGTCGTAGACAAAGTGTTACTTGTTGAAGTGTTACTTGAGATAACTGGAAAGCCTGCCCCGGGTTTTTTAAGATCCACTTTAAGTGGACAGGAAACCACATCACCTTTTCAGAAAAAACACAGGATTGTTTGAAACGTCTGCTGGAACAGGATTACCTCTTCAGATGGTAAACTCCTCTGCATGGTGCTTATATCTCTCCTCCTGAGAGGACCCTGCGTGTAGCCCTTACACACAGTCCAGGTCCCAGAGATGACTCTTCACAGGAGCTGTAGCAAATAACAGAGGAAGAGGAGTTGATGGAGGCACGAAGAGAAGAACAAAAAGCAGAAATTATAGTCAACTGGTAACCCCCGCCTCTCCCACCCAATTTCCGGAACTGTCCAAACTCCTCGAACCCGTGTCAAGGGTCACTGTCAGTGAGACCTTGTAAATGCATACGTTTGATAGTTTTCAAATGAGTATTAATAGTGTTTGGATTAACTGCTTTCATCTTCATCCATTACCTTCTAAAAGTGGACCACATGCCCAACGCACCATGAGGAATGCTTTTTAGAAATGCTTTCGTTCAACTGAGTGACAGGTCCAAACTGAGTGTTAAATGATCTGGGCTAGTTCTCAGAGGAGGGTAATGCAAGAGAAGATGCAAGTTAGTCTGCTTTCCCCCCACTCTGACCCGTTTTGTTCTTTTTCACACATTATGTTTTTATCAAAAAAGTCAATCCTTGAAATTCGACTGTAGCATCCGTTTGTGACATCATTGCCCTGACGACCCTATATGTCTGGGGCCATTTTATTAAAGTGACTGTAAAGGTAAATCAAACTACATCGAATGGTGTTATTATGGTATGTATTAAGCATCAGCTAAATTAGAGAAATCAAATGCATTGCAATATCAACGTATATCAGTGTAAGCATTTCCATTTATTCCTATGTGGGGATTGAATGGGTGGATTTCAATGTATTATTATTTATTGTTTATTTGTTTTTTATTTATTGTCTCATTGCATATCTCCTCCCATAGTTTCATCTTTCACCACCTCCTTGCAACAACAACGTCAATGGTTCAAAGCCCGGCCAGGGGTCTTTCAATGTGGAGTTAGCATCTTGCTATTTTTATCCCTCTACCAACCTTACCCCTCACCCAGTCACCCTCCTTCAGGGAGGTGAGGTGGTGAGGCAGTCCAGACCACACCCATACTATTATTTTGAATACAGAATTTATGTCTGACATGAAATGTGTGTTATTATAGTTATTTATATTACTTTGAATAGATATGTGATGGATGTGGAGGTTATAGATTATCCATACATTTCCCTTCAGCTCAGAAAATGAACTTCCACACAGATACAGGAGAGAATCATTGTGTCCACTGGGAGCACTGATAGCAGTCATTCCTGCTTTAATGACTTTTCACAGAATTAAAGGTGCTATTCTGTAATTACCATCTGCAGTTTTAACTATGGGCCTCACTTATTAAATAATCATAGGTTTGTCTATTTACAGTAGTCATGGGGAATGATAGTATATCAATGTCCTATCTGAACTATAATTAAAGATGTAATACACAAATACATCATAATGACGGCATTCAGATGGAATCGCTTAATTGTCATATATGGGTAAGTAATATAGGACAGCATCTGTAGTGTATCATAAAACATTTGGCCAGTACCATGCTGAACAATTCATTGCTGTCTGGCGGGCAGACATCAGACCCCAGGTCACATAAGACACACACAGGAGTGTAGATTAGGGGTGCAGACTATCAGATGCACAAAAGCACACATCAGTTCAGCTCATGGTGCTTACGGTGTGCTTACGGTGCTGTTGGCTGGTATGACGTCTTGTGACCTGTGGCGACCACAAATGCAACACGCCCGTCAGCCTATAAAAGCAGGTCCTCAGGAGGAGCCCCCTAACCGGAAGCCTTGTCTGAATTTCAGCCGTTTCTGTTCTAAAACGGCTGGACTTAAACAGAACATTAAAATGTTCTGACAGGGAACGTGCTTTCTCAAGGCTCAGTAAAAGTGCCGTAAAAGTGGCTGGTACAAGTCAGACAGACGTGCCAGAAATAATATTTTGATAATGCTAACCCTGCTCAGTGGCTCCAGAACCTACGGTACATTTTTCATGTTCAGCACACCGGAGACATTCGGGTGTGAAGGAATCCACTGCGGCTTTGCCATTGCTACCCAGGACAAAAGAGAAATCTCTGCACTCTTCTTTCTTTCTTCCCCCAAATTTCTGATGTGAAAATGGCACTTCATTTTGGTTTTTATGAGGCAATATGAGATAGTGAAAAAAAGAAAAAAAAAACCTGTGTGACAGTTCTACATTATTTTGATATTTATTTGAACATACTTCATTTAAGCATTTAAGTTGATATTGTTTTTTTCTTTTCTTGATGTTATGTCTCTCGGTGTGATGAAATGGGAATGTTTATGCAAGATTTTCACTGGAAAGTCAAATGGGGCAGATGTCGTCACTCAACACATATACATTGTTGTTGTTGTTTTGTTTTTTTAAGAAAAATAAATAAATGAAAGTATGTATATTGAAATTCCTCATAACCGATGTTGTGCTTTAGCAGCTAAAATATGCTGGGCTATTTTGGAACAAGATTGCAATATTGTGACTTACAGAAGTGCACTGCAGTGACATTATGGGACACTGAATGAGCTGTTTGTTGATCGGAAATATGCCTTAAAAAATAACAACGTAATCCCATCATAGCAGTGCTGAACTGGAAACGGTCTAATAAAACAAAGTTTATGAGTTAAATTGAGAAGACATGAAATCTGATTGAGCTCTATCTATTAATATAATTAATTTAACATTCCATGGGTTTGCAAGGGACCGAAGTCCTGTCACTGCACCAAAATCTCCCGAGCAAATTCATCACAGATGCGGGAGCAGTTAGAATGCAGAATTTAATTATTGCTTTATCTCTTCACGACACACACTTTGCTAGTTCCCTCTCTCCGTGATGAAGGCATAAATGAATCCTGATGCACAAACACTGTACGCAAATAGTGATCTACATATTGAGAATAATATCTGGCTGGAGCAGGTTCCCCTCTGTGCTGGATGAGAGCGAGTGTTGAAATGAATGGCCAGTGTCAGTAATCACAGAGGTGTGCAGCTATGTCTGGGCTGCATTGTTCTGTTGCAGAAAGGGCCTCATTGTGCTGGAATGTCATTTTTAAGATGGGAAAGAACAGCATAGGAAATTGAGAGAAAACAACAGCTTAAGTATATGTTTCATTGATGGTCTTTGTGTCCAAATCTGATGAGATATCATTTCCAAGGCACTTTGGATCAGATTTTTGGCCAAGTATACTTGGTTTGTTTCTTCTTTTACACTTGACATCAGGCTAACATACATGTGTAAATCACACATGATATTAAAAACAGGCCCACCATTGAGTTCCATCTTGGATGTGTGAGTAGGGCTGTGGGCGGCCTGCAGCATAGTGGGTAAGGTGCATGACTGGGACACGCAAGGTCGGTGGTTCAAATCCCGGTGTAGCCACAATAAGATCTGCACAGCTGTTGGGCCCTTGAGCAAGGCCCTTAACCCTGCATTGCTCCAGGGGAGGATTGTCTCCTGCTTAGTCCAATCAACTGTATGTCGCCCTGGATAAGAGCATCTGACAAATGCCAATAATGGAATGTAATGTAATGTAATGGCTGGCGCATCCTAAACCGGAACGGTAATGGCTGGCATAGTTTCATTGGCTCTGGAAAGAAGGGACACCATCAAATGCATCAGCGACAGCAGCGTGATCACATCAATCACAGAGTACTGCACCAACAGCCAGAGTTTAATCACATCAATCACAGAGTACTGCACCAACAGCCAGAGTGATCACATCAATCACAGAGTACTGCACCAACAGCCAGAGTTTAATCACATCAATCACAGAGTACTGCACCAACAGCCAGAGTGATCAAATCAATCAGATTACTGCACCAACAGCCAGAGTGATCAAATCAATCAGAGTACTGCACCAACAGCCAGAGTGATCAAATCAATCAGAGTACTGCACCAACAGCCAGAGTGATCACATCAATCACAGAGTACTGCACCAACAGCCAGAGTGATCAAATCAATCACAGAGTACTGCACCAACAGCCAGAGTGATCAAATCAATCACAGAGTACTGCACCAACAGCCAGAGTAATCACATCAATCACAGAGTACTGCATTAACAACTGCAGTTCTAGCCCCGTACACCAGTTTGAACGCATATTTTCTGGGCAGAATTTGTTATATGTGCCCTGGCTTAGTATATCTGGCCCAGATTATTTTATAACAAAATGAAACCCAAGAATTTTGTTGAAATTCTCAGAAATCTCCCCTGAAAAAAAATAATTTCATGCAACAATTATAGGTTCATATTGAGTGATAATTGTAAGGTAATCTGCAGTAACTATTTCAGAGGAACCCCCCTAGGTCTCCTTTCATTACATTGAATTGATTAGTATACTGAACTAACCTAATTAACAAACAGTGTGCTATGCACTGGCACTTAATGCAGCACAGCACACGGCGGACGCCACAAGTCCAGCTGTTGTGTTCAGAAAACAATCATTTCCCTGCTTTCTTTCAAAACTCTCCACATAGCAAGAGCAAACAAGAAAAGACAGAGCTGGGGGGGGGGGGGGGTGAACAAATTGTTTTTTAGCTAAACTCATCAACATGAAACCCAACGTTCTGGAAAGAAAAAAAAACATAGCCTGGCAAACCACACAAATCTCTCCACTCCAGTGGATGGGCTAGCGCTGGCTATTTATAGACACGGGGAGGTGGGGGAGGGGCTAGGCAGTATCTTACATCAGATGTGATCTGTGTTTCCCTCCACTGACCTGGACTGTGGGGGTAATGACCGCAGCCTTCAGAGTGATGCGTCTCCCAGCCTGGCCATCTCCCCCCTTCCCAGAATAAATGGGGGTGAACCTTGCTCTCCCCCCAGGCCTGGGGTCCCCACACACAGAGCCCCCCCCCGCCTCTGCCGGGGCACCAGGCATGCCAGCGCTGGGAACAGAGGGGGCAGAACAGCTCGAGCTCCCCGATTTACAGAGGTTCCCGCTGTGCCCGTTTCTCTCTGCCTATGGAGGATCCCTACCGGTTTCTCTCTGCTCTGACCCCGCTCACCACAAGATGAAGGATGAGAGCATGCCAGGAATAGTCGGGCGAAAGCGCTTGAAGAGGTAAGGGGGGAGAGAGAGGAGTGAACGGGGGAGTAAAGACAGAGCGAGAGACACAGAGGGAGGGGGAAGAGGAGGATTACAGAGAGGGAAAGAGTGGGTGTGAAGTAGGAGGGACGCAGATGGTCAGTCGTCCAGCCAGTCTGGCGGTTGGCCTTTTCCTGCAGGTTGGGGCAAGGCCCGGGAGGGAGAGGGGCGGACGGCAGACGGGCCTGGCGGTAAGTCCGCGGGAAGAGGGATGGGGTGGCGGGTAGAGGTACGCCAGCTCTGCGGGCAGACGCCCCTCTGCCAGCGGGGCAGTAAATCCAGGCCCGGGAAGATGCCAAGCGTATAAACGAGTCGCCATGGGGAGGCGCTGTTGAGACATTTTCACTTTGGCTCTTGCTCAGGGCAGCTGGTGTACCGCACCAACACCGACCGGATTCCACTGCCGTGAACCTCACCAGAAATCTGGGCTGTGCGGCCTTCTCCCCAGCCCTTAGCCCACACAGAAATAATAAGCAGAGACACTTCTTTTCTCTTAATGTGTTATTGTGGCAAGCATGAGTCCGTCAAAGAGGAAAAGCCCAGGCTCAGAGATTACCTCCAAACAAGCAGGTGGGGCTTCCAAACAGCCCAGCTCAGAAACAGAGCAGGTGCATTCAAGGAGAATTTTTAATCATGTACCATTTTTAATCTTTATCCTTGTTGTCGTGCCAAAGATCTGGTATACACCACGTTTTTGAGATGCAAGACATTCAACAAAATCCATCAAAAATGTCGGTAACTTGCTATTTAACTTAACTTACTGTCCTCTAAAATGCATTTATGCGTGAACCATGTATCAGACAGTGCCTAGTATAGTGACAAATGACTGTCATGGGCAACCAATCCACATATGACACATTCGAATCTCTAGGTCTTCATTGGTGTGATGATGACTTTCTTCATTAAACTTGCCGAGATGATTTGTAGACAAGGTGTACGGTGTATCTAATCATTTCCACCGGCGTGTTCTGGTTGAATTGAAAAAGAAAATTGGATATTTGGATGAAGATCAAATGGATTAAAGGTCACAGAGGATAGGCCAGCAAGACGACTGAGACTAGCAGCCCCACAGTGTGACGGACACTTGGCACTACTGTAGCCAGGGGAAGGGAGGGTTCCAGTTGGCTGGGACTACGGTGTCTAATTAAGCAAGTTGGCCACAGGCAAGTGCTCCTGTTGAGCTGAACAGGAAGTGTCTTTCTTTGTACGGTGTCATAATAACTAGCATGTTCATTTACAGATGAATGAGAGTGGTTAGAATGATGCTGCTCTTATTATTGCATAGCATCCTTCCATGGCACATCTCGGCTATTTGCTGGCAGGCCCGGCTCAGCCCACTGGCCGTCCACCTTCCAAGTCAACAGAAGAAAACGCCCGGTATGCCCTGGGTGTGCCAGGGATGGAAACACCAGACCACTCCCCACCCAACCACATACCAGACCACTCACCACCCAACCACACACCAGACCACGCCGCACCCAACAAAGAGCGTAACCTTGTCCCTTTCCTACCATTCCACCATCTTAGACTCACTCCCCTACTCCCCATCTCCACAGCCTGGCCAAAACAAGCTACATCTCCACAGACTGGCTGTGCCAAAGCAAGCTACATCTGCACTGGGGCCGGTGAGAGGTGGGAGCTTAGAGCAGCCACAAGATTGACATGGAAATGCAACACAAACACATGCGTACACACACACACACACACACACACACACACACACAGAGGTGTGCTGAGAGTAATACACATGTTACTGAACAAACTAGACAAGGCAAGTACAGAGGGCGTGTGTTTGGAACATCAGCAGTGGGCAAAATAATTAACCATATGCAGTATATGGAAACCATTTGTTGCAAACATGTCCAGGTTATCCCTTGAAGTTCTTTTTCATATCAGGGACAAATTAATTTGTCTCCGTGTGCTGGCGGTTCCACTCAAAAGGCGAGGAAGAACGCATGCATTCCATCACCGTAGCTGTGAAGAGGGCAGCAATACCAGCCGCACACGGCAGTCTGCTCTGAGAGCCAGTGAGAACTGTGAGCGTGGGAAAGGGACCCCTTGCGAAACATGCCAACTGAACAGCAAGTGCTCTGAACCGACAGAACATTCCAGATGCCGTGCTTAGTTCATGTACGCCCAATGACACAGAAGAAATATGAAAATATTTACAAGAGCCGCTCCCTCACCGGGACCAAATCCAACGCTCCAAAACAAAGGTGAGAGGGGCAGGGAGGGATGAAATGATGTGGGGAATGGAAAAAGGGGGGGGGGTAAGAATAACAAAGCCAGAGGAACTAAGACCATTTTATTCAAGACATCTCGTCTCCCTCCGCTGGGCAGGTGTTTGGGAGAGTATAAATGCACACGCTCCACATCTGGAATCAAAGCTGTAGGGGTAAGAAGGAAGACTTCCACTCGCTGACAGTCTGTCTGAGAGGCTGGTCCGCTACTGTGGAACCACACATCCGTGGCCTCATTCAGTCATCCTTTTTTCATTTTTCTCTCTTTTGTATGCCTCTCAAGGATATTTTCTAGGAAATCTACGAGTGATGCACTTGGGTTTTTAGATTTTTGAAAAGACAATTTTACATTTTCGTCCTTCGGGGAAGTCGCGTGTTGTCTGGGATGGCTGAGCCGGTCCGTGTCCCCAGCTCCTGGGCCCTGCTGGTGGCCGTCTGTCTGTCTCTCAACCTCCTCTGGACTAGCAGCGTGACCCAGGCAGCCATCTACCATTATACAGGTAAGAGTCCAGTAACAATGGTATATCTAAACAATAATGTATTAACTGAAGGAAAATTGATGATTAAACATGCTAACTTAGAATTATATAACAATACACAAGAAAAAGCATATACATATTCTCACAGAAAAGGGAATTGCTGTTTGGGAAATGCTGGCTTCAAAACTGATATTCAGATCCAAGCAATCATTCTCTACAGTAGGGAAACACTTCTACTTCTGAGACTTATTTATGTGATATAGTCAATAAAGGACATGCAATAATATATAATATCATCATAAAATAATTTTGTATGTTCTGTACGTATTATACTTGAACGGTTTATTTTTCATTGTATTATGTCTATTCTGAACAATTTGCGATGGTATCTCGAAGTAATTCGTTTTAACAGAAGAAGAGATATGTAAAGGTCCACACTGAGTCACTTCATCTTGAGGGAAGAGCCATGGAAGCCTCGTGTCTGATGTGAAAGCGCCCCCTAGTGTCCAATGTCCTTTTCAGTATTAGACAGAGAGGGACAAACGGTTTGGTCAGACTTGCTCGGTGAGCGCGACAGGATATATTTTGGCTCCTGAAGTGTAATTCTAAAAGGGGTTGAAGTGCGTAATCATCTTTGGACAGCATTTCCCATCAGAGAAATCCAATGCCAAGTGAACAGACTGCCTATTGAGCTGTAGGTCTGTCCACCTGTGGAAGCATATACACTAATTATAGCATAGATAGTCCCCTTCACGACTCCAATTATGAACAAATATCCTGTCCAGATAGAGGAGTCACAGACAGCACGCGCAATTAAATTGGCTATTCAATGCGTCACCCTTCCTTCCAGCATCATATGCTGTATTTTATATATAAACCAAACACATTGATAGTGGGCTATTAACTGGCTGGCTGTGAAACCGAGTCGCATGTTGCTCCTGGTTCCATAGACTGTATTTTCCTTGGAATAAGGTATAAATAGAAAGGAATATCTAAATAAAGGATGTTAACAAAGCTGGTCATTGGATATAGGCTAGTTTAGTAACATAAGGTCCAGCTGGAAAGGAATATCTAACAGGAATATATTTTGTTGTACGTCGCTCTGGATAAGAGCGTCTGTCAAATGCCATTAATGTACTGTAATGTAACAAAATAGCATAAGGTATGTTTTATGAAAATGCTAAAGCCAAATTAACCACCTCCTCGGTGCAGGCCAATTCTACGAACGAAATTGAGACTATTTTGCAAGTTATCCTGCAGTCGTCACTATAAAACCAATGTTGAACAAAATATTGTATTTCCTTTCTTGAACGGTGAAATAAGGTGCGTGTATCCACATGGACAAGGCCTTCCTGCCGGGACAAACTTTCATGAAGGGGTGCAACAAGTGCTACTGTCACGACAATGGCTTCGTCTGCTTCTCGTGAGTTATCCTGCCTAGACTGAAAACAATTAATTTACCGTGCAAAAATGCTATTTGCAACAAAGCTTTGCGAGTGTCAGAACATCTAACGAGGCGCCTAAACTGAGATTCATTGTTCTCATTTTCAAATATGCGAAACATAATTTACAATGCCCAAGAGAACTTACGTATTCCAATGTTGCTACAGAACATGCTCCGTTTCCTCTTCCAGGCCAAAGAAACCCACCTCCTGGCCCGAGAAGTGCCGGCGGATCCCGGCGGAGTGTGGATATCGGGTTGTTTACCGAGAAACCCCGGACCTAGAGTGTCGCGCCTACAGCTGGATCGGGTAACGCGGCGGCTCTGCCCTCACCCGAAGACAAAAAACTGCACTTTATCATTTAACGGTCGCCGGACACTTGATTGATTGCGGAAGAGGCTGCCTGGTGCACAGCACTCAACAGCTGCGCACAGGCAGTGGTTTTGACGTGGGCTCAGGCGACCGTTCGAGTGTGTCCAATATCCGCCGAGAACCGTTTACGTCAAGTCAGGAAGCATTACCTCTCCACTCTCCCCCCAAGCGTTCTCACTTGATGACTGTCAACTCAGCAGGAAGACAAATTGCTCAGCACCTTGACCCTGCTTCGGTAATCCCGTATTGTTCGTGGAAACTAAATCTTTAGCATTTGCTTTTTTTTTTCTAAACTGAGTAACAACCTGCCATCCACTTTTCCGGCATAGGCCTCTCTCGCAGATATTCACGGTATTTAAACCGAGGGGATTTAAATTGTCCCAACACCGAGGGTTCTTTTTGCAGAGCGCCGATCACACACCCACCAACCTTACAACTCCCTTCCAACTATTCAATTATTGACGAACTCAGTGGTGGGACGACATTGGACAAGCATCTCACGAACGTTTTCTGCAAGTTTTACATTCTTCTGTGTAACTGATTAGCATTTTTTTTTTCATTATCAAATTACTACTTTAACAGATACGTTTTCGAGTGATTTCTGGCACTGCTCACAATACATATAAATTGAATGCTCTGTGGGCTTCGGTCATCATCTCTGTAGCAGCATAACCTGATCAATAAAACATGAAATATCAAAACTGGCCTTTTCATAATGTCATTATCATGAGTATTTTATTATCAAAACGTAGAACATCTTTTCTCTGGATTTCTCTTTTTCAGAAGGTCCAAACAGCTGGTTATATCTATGCCTGTTGTGTAAAAAGAATTAACCTTATTTAAAATTTAAAATGCAGTTATCCAGTTTAAACTGTCAGTACACCAATAACAGACCAAAAGATCAACCAAAATAATTGCAATCACTTTGCACAGATCCAAACCTCAGCTCTCCACCAATAGCCAGACTGAAAAGAAAATCATGCTGCGAATTTAGTGTACTATATTTTCTTGGTACAGTATATAACACATTTTATACAAGTACACATGATCATACATAATGTTTGCTTTTTAATTAAGGTGCTGGTATTTTGGGTCACAAGTTTTCTTGAAGTCTTCCATTAGGAGGAACATTCATGTAACCCGTGAGTACCCTTACATCTGTTATGTGAGGCAGAGGGAAAGGTCATGTGATAAGTCAGCTGACCACCTGTCAGTTTTCTGGCCTTCCAAGAACCCACGTGATCGGCGGGTGAGACCAACTGTATTCCTCTGGCAGATACTGTACTCGAGTTGTTCCCGTTCCAAACAAGTCAGAAAAAGTCCTTTGTCCACGGTCGCTTCTTTGGGGAGGGGATAGGGAGTGGGAGAGGAGTTGGTTGACTGGTTCAGCCATTGACCACTTCGCTTTACATAGTTCTTGATGGTTTTTTGTTTTGTTTTGTTTTTTTGTCTCTCGGTAACGGTCATGGCACGCGACTTGGGTGACCTCTCTGTGTTTCTTTCATTTACTCGATTGGTGAGAAACCTAACAGAGGTACAGCATTATGTGGAAACTGAAAAACATTTTTTTTTTTTGAAGCAGCACTTGTGTAAAACACAAATATGAGGAAAACACAGCAGCTTTTCCACCAAAAAAAAAAACAAAACAAAAAAAACTAAAGAAAAAAAACAGCCATCCTCCTACGCCGTTCTTCTCCGTTGGGCAGGCTGTGTGCGGAATGCAAGGGGCTGATCCGAGGGGAGAAAGAGAAACTCTCAATAATTCTCCAACATTTCTGCAAAAAAATCCTACAGGATTCAATAATAATAAAAAACAATATAACAAACAAACAATAATAAAACTCTGAAGCAATATATATATTTTTTTGCTGGTTTTGACCTCGCTCTCTCCCTGCATTCCAGCACACAGAAGGTTTGCAACAATCACGACTCCACTACCAACGAGTCCCGTTTCCAATTACAGAGATGTGAAGGAATTCTTACTACGTGTGGGGAACATTGTGATGGATAAAAAAAATAAATAAAAAAGACTGCAGCACCATGGATTATAAGATCTGTATGAGTCAAGTACAACATAACAAGCCTAGAATAGTTACAAGTGAAATAAAAGATCAATAAAAAAAAAAACAGATCCTGACTCCAGATTCTTATGATATACACGTGAGGAAAAAAAAGGAAATTAAAGTGGAAATCTCATGGAATGATCTTCTCAGAAAGCCAATCTTCAACATCCTTTGCCCTGTTCCGCCCGCATCGTCTTAAGGGATGATACAAATATACGTTATTTCCTTTAACGTTTCAAATTTACAAATAAAACATTGGCTGTTACTGTGGGACTGACTTGGTTGAAACCCAAATCATACAATAACCTAATAAATCATACATTTAATACAGTTTGTGTTTTTACCATGATCACTTTAGAAGTACCAAAACAACAGGTACTGATACTTGTTACAGGTACTCAAGTTTGTCGTTTATGTATCCTGCACGAACATGTTTCTGTACATACTTATGAGGACTGAAGGGAAATTTAAAAATTCTACATGATTTTTTTTTTTTTTCCTTCTTATGTATTTGTCTATTTATTTTCACTTCGAATTCCGTGATGATGTCAAGACCCGCTAGGGGCCGTGTGTAGAATGTAGTTGAATTATTATTATTTTTTTGTTTCGGTACAAGAAAGAAAGTAGAAAGAGAATAATAAAGGGTCCTGGTTTTAAAGCCAAGTCCTTGTTCCTTAAGTCTGTACACTAGCCCGGAAAGGGCTCCTCCGGGTTGGGTCCTAATAGCTTCCCGACTGTGTCCGTACCCCCGATCCCTGGATCTGGGTGTGCTGAAATTGGCTGATGGGGGCCCCTCGCTGTGGGTAGGGCTGGGTGCTGGGGGCCGGGAGCAGTCGGGTCCCAGGGCTGCTGGGGCTTAAGGTTCGAACGGCGGGCTGCTGGGGCACCCGGGAGGCGTGGGGGACGGGGCTGCCCCCGGTGCCGGCGCTGGGGTCTGTTTTGGGGTTGCTCTGAGCCAGCAGGGGGGACCTGGAGAGCGAGCCGCTCGATACGGGCGTCCCGCTGTTCAGCAGGCTGGCCTTCAGGTGGCTCCCGCCGTACAGCCCCTCCATGCCCAGACCCCCGGCGCTGCTGCTCCCCGACGGGGCGCCCCCTATCTGCCTGGAGGCTCCGCACAGGGCCGGGTCCGCCGAGGGGCCGACCGTGCCGCTGGGGGCGTGGCTGGGGTAGGAGGAGGAGGGGCTTGGCGACTGCCGCAGTGAGGGATCCTGGGCGATCGGGGGGAGGGAGGAGAGGCGGGGGTAGAAGCCCTGCCCGGGGGAGGGGGCGGAGGGGCTGTAGGAGCCGCGAAACGGAGAGGAGGCGCTGTGCTGGATGAACCCGGCCGGCTCCCCCTGCTGGTGGCTCTCCAACAGCATCGACTGCAAAACAGAAACGCACAGACACATGAGCAACACACACAGACACAGACACAGACACACATATACACAGACACACAGACACATACATAGACACACACACACACACACACACACACACAAACATAGACATAGACATAGACATAGACATAGACATAGACATAGACATGCACACACACACACACACACACACTTTCCGGATCAATAAACAGTCCACTTCTCCCAACAGTGGCAAAGTAAAGTAACACTTTGATCACGGATGATGATGAACATGAAGAGGCGTTACCTGGTGTTGGTACACAGAGGGGCTGTGCCTGTATCTTTGGGGGCTTTTCACTGGGGAGGTTATGGTGCGGGACACTGACTGCACCTCGCACAAGTCCCCGTCGATGGAGTCTGAAAAACAGCAAAAACACAGTCTGCACATAGCCGCCCCTGTTCCTACAGCACGTCCCCACTAGGGATTCTGCAGGCTAGCTGCCCCGG